>NC_135768.1:17432069-17810501 GCF_052425735.1 Oculina patagonica
GAGCTAAAATACACTGAACCGGTCCATAAAGAGGTTTTAGGTAGATTTGATCACTAGCAATAAAACTAAAGGACCTAAATCTCAAAGTGAAAAAAGTTTTTGAACAAATTTTCAACCAATTAGCAAGTTGATAAATGTAAAATTTAATTTAAATTTATCAAACCACCTAGCGAATTGGAGCAATTGTTTTGCTTCGACAAACGCAAGCGCTCAAATTTCAGCTTTCTAAATTCGCTTCGTTGGTCAATTCACCTTCATAATTGACTATTTGATAATTATGTGTATGCCTTTCTTTCACAATGTTTTAATATTATCCAATTTCAATCCTCCTTTTTTGTTAATTATAACTGTAATTTTTCTCACCATGAATTTTCTCTTTTTCTTCGATTTATACGCTTTGGAAAAATTTGCGCACATAAATTCCATATTTTATCCTTGCATACACAAAAGTTTGTTTCGACTCTGCATCTGCCATAAAAGCTATTAATTTGCCTGAAAATAGTTTAAAACATTATGAAAGCCCGGCAACAAATCAATACACAAGGGCACTTGGAAACTTACCCATAACAGAGGTCCTTGTTGCCGTGTTGCCATTGTAGCGGATCAGCCAACGCTTGCACAATGTAACTTCAGAAAGAATTAATGAAAACATTTACATTAACTCATGAAAAGTTCTTTTTTATCAATAAAATTGTACAACAGCACGAAATGTTTGGAGGGAATCGTATTTGGCGGATGCACAAAATTTGGATTATTAACTGCTGAATAAATACTTTGCAATTCGCTGGAACCGATCTATACATATTAAGTAACACAATTTCGCGGAAATGAAACAGGCATATTTTATGGAACTTAATTTTTGTGATTTGGTCAAAAATACGTAATTAACATAAAAAAAACACAACAAAATACGTTAAAAATAAATTTTCGCGGGTCTTTTATTTCGCTTTTTTGAAAATCACGAAAACTGCGAAAATAAAGTCCCACCGCGAAAATAAGTAACAACATGGTAGTCAGCGTGTTCTAAGAAAGGATGCACTGTTTCACAAAAAGAGGTAGTTGGAGAATAGTAGTTGTAGCTCCTCCGCCCCCAGCCCCCTCACCAACCCCCCTCGACGCCTTGGTCCCACCCCCCCCCCCCCACACACACACACACACACACTTCTCACATTACAGCTGTGACCAAATTGAATTATGTTAAACCCTCTTCTAGTTGACATCATGCATACATTCGTATGGTATTTAACCATATCCTAGATTTATGAACAGCTACAAACATAATCAAAGTCTCTTCGAGATACCGACTTTTTTTGCATGAAGTATGAGTCGAAGGTTTATCCTGTGCAGTCAAAAAGCCGTATGCATGATTTCAGCGTGGATTTTCTCGGAAACTATTGGAGGGATGAAGTTCAAATTCGGCGAAGAGATAGAGCAACAACTCACCGATCGATAGCCGTCGTCAGATAGGTGAGATTTTCAGTAGTTTGGCGTTAATTCCGATTTGAAGTGGAGGAGGTCGCTGCTGGCGGCCGCCGACTTGCAAGCCTTGCCTCCTCTTTCTCTCTTACTGGCCTTCGGCCGGCTAAATCAGTTAAAAAAGTGCTTAAAACGGCCCGCGCAGGCGAAGAAATACAACACATGAGTCGATAAACGTTTCATTAAACTTTATTGAGATATTTAGAGCGAAATGTAGTTAGATATGTTATTTCCAGAGCTTTATTTCAGTAACCCTTATAGATTTCAAAATTTCTTTTGTTCGTCTCATGTCAACAACAATAATTAACCACGAACACATAGGGTGGTCTGCCTGTGATGCAACATTGCTGTCAACACGAGGTCACGTCCCTAACGACCTAGGCTGATGACGAAATAGAATGGGCGCTTGTAGCGACCAAATTTGGCCTAAAAAAGAAGCCTTAAAAGAAGCCCCCATCTCTTGCATTTGTTTTAACTTCAATAATATCTTTGAAAAGAGCAAGTTTTTTGGTATGGTTTATTTTTGACGTTTGTAATTTTTAAACGATGTAAGTGCTAGTGGCTATTTATTCGTGTTTTAGTTACGCAATCCATTGTTTGTGCGACGCTTTTTATAGATCGCCTTTCAGACACACGTGCGTTGAGATAAGAAAGCTGACATGTCACTTTTAACATTGTTATATAACGTTTGTAAATGACAAGTCACGTTTTTTCCACGAGATCGCGTGATCACCCACAGCGGAAAGTAATCCCTTGAGAAATTAAAATATTCCCTTGAGAAATTAAAAAAGTCCCTTGAGAGTAGACAAGAATGTTCCAAATTTTGCCCCACATAACTGCTATTCTCCTATTTTCGCTTGTAAACAAGCAAAAAAAGTCGCAAAAAGCGCTTTTAACACTTACCATTAATTTTAAAAATGCACAAGCTTCGCGTCTTTTCGTTGTTTGCCCAACTTGTTTGTTGACCATGTAAGCTCAGGTCATCCTGATAATACAAAAACATTGCAGAGAATTAGTTCCATCTGGTCTGAATGTTCTTATAAACATTTTACATGGTCGGGTGGGAAAAATTATAGGTAAAAATGGAGTTATAGACGCTACCAAATTCTCCTGTAAAAGTGTTGATGTCCGACCTCATTCTTAAGGCTGGTTCTCATAATTATGATCGCCCCGATCGTTTCTATCGCATCGATCGTTTGCTAATACTGAGACGATCGTAGGCGATTGAAGCGATCGGTGGTCTCCATATTATATCGTCTCGATCTTCTAATATGAGCGAAGACATACGAAAACAATCATAGATTCACCACAGTGGCAGCCTTCAATGAAAAAGCAAAGCTCGTAGCAGCCTATCTTCTCAGTTATGGCGAAAAAGGGAAAGAGAAGCTAGAAGGCTAGAACACTGGGTGATCTAAGCGATCGTGATCGCCCCAATCCCCGCAGACGTTAGCGATCGTCTGTGTTATATTCTCATATAGTAATCGCTCTGGTCGCAAGAAAACTTTTTGAAATGACAGTGGCGATAGAAACGATCGGGCCGATTATATGAGAACCCCCGGAGGGGGGGGACTCCCATATGTGGCCTATATAGGTATGTGCCGTCCGATAGGGTATGGTTTTTGAGGTTCTCGGTCCTTAAATAGGGTATCATTTTTGCTCGTTTTGGCAATGTGTTCCCGGTGTGATCCATAGATAGGGTACCTAAATTCTATTAGCTAAAATAAACGCCCAACTGAACGAAACAAAAAGGTTTCTTAAAACTGAATTTTCTGTTCAGGTATTAGTAAAGCGATTTTATAAAGATTTGTGTCTTGCCGTGCGCGGTTAGCCGTTATTTGGGTCGTCACGGAACGCTCTCCTTCCCTTGAATAGGGTGTCATTTTTTGGTTTTGGGCCTTAAAAAGGGTATCAATTTTCGCTTTCTTTATCCTTAAAAAGGGTTAGGGTTTAAGAACCTTGGCGGCACACCCCTATCCAAAATTTATGGGAGTACCCCCCCCCCCCTCCCCCGGCATGAGAACCAGCCTTCAAATATAATATACCGAAAAAGAGAGCATTTGAATATACAACAATTGCATTTGCGCCATTCAAACGCATCCCATAATAATACAAAGTACTGTTTACCTTTGATGGCCAGACGTCTCAGAAATTAATGGTGACATCAAAAAACGTCACATCTTCATTATCCTTTGCATTGTCGGTTAACAAGCCTAATAGGAAACAGAAATGATTTCTGAATAAAATCTCACAAGATTTTTAATCATAATGTGCAATAACATTTCAAAGGAGGGTCGCGAATTTTAAGATCAAAATACAAGTGCTTATGAAGCGAGTAAGAACAATTGTCGAGAAGTTGGCGAGATTTAATTCAAGAATTTGACCGCCGATTAAACAAGTTTAATTAATAACAAATTCAAAAGAGTTATTGCCTCTTCGTATTTGAAAGCATTCCCTCATATTTTATGATCAGCCATTCTAATACTTATAATACTTAATACTAATACTTAATACTAATACTTAATAGTTATAAGCAACTTTTCTTGCAAAAACTTATGAATTTAAGTGCCAGGATTAATACACAGTATTTTTCCAGCCGCCAAGAAACAGCTTTGCATCACAAAGCCATAAATACTTCTTTCGCGAAATATACGCTGGATAAATATGATGTAAGCAAACGATAGTACGAATATTGAAAGTAGCAATTCAGCTACGTATTATGTTTAAACAAATTCTACGAAGGTAAAACAACCATAATTAAACGAGCTCGAAAAGTTTCCAGGATTTAACACGTTTCTGCTTTGCGTAAACTGTCTATATAAGGAGAAAATCCAAAACTCGCCGGTAATCAGTCATCAAGAAACAGCTTTGCATACAAATTAGCCTGCGAACAGGCTCCAGACAAAGCCGTAAATACTTCTTTCGGGAAATATTCGCTGGATATAGATGATATAGGCAAACGATTGTGCAAATATTAAAGTACTAAAACAGCTATGGTTTATGTTAAGAAAAATCCTACGACGGTAAAACAACCACAATCAAACAAGCTCGAAACGTTTCCAGGAGTTAGCACGTGTCAGTAAAACGTAAACTTGAGCCAAAGTAAACCGCAGTTTAGGTCGAATGTATCATGGTTTTGGCCCATACATAGACTCCTAGCCACGTAGCATATTTCCTTACTTGTACTAACCTTTTGCTTACCAGCTTAGTCCAGCAACTTCACTGTTCGCAGACAGCAACGCAGCGTGAAAGAACCAGCGAACGTGATGAATAATTATTACCGTCAGCATGCGCTGTTGGTATAATTTGCAATGGAAATTTGTAGCCGAGACCAATTTCGCGCCATTTTCAAGTTTGTGGTCTATTCATTCCTCCTTTATTCCGCAGACTTACCTTTAATATTAAAAACTTCTGGTATAATTTGCGTAGACTGGAACAAGGCTGGAAGGCTTGAACAAGGCTAAAACAAGGCTGGAACTCCCTTCATTCCATTTGATTGATTGAATCAAATCACCTTAACGTGCTACTATGATAAAATTCACATCTTTCCTTTTGTAGCTGTTTAAAATTTGAACAAGTTCTCTTTATGAGAAGAAAAATGCCGACCATGAAAGATTATAAAAGAGTTTGCCTAAAGTTTACTACAGGTCCATAAGAATCGAAGAAGGTAGTGACCTTTTTAATGCTCAAAATCAGGATTTTTGGGCCCTTATGATGCAATACCACCGGCTAAGTTAAGAGTGATTTTCACTTCAGATCCACCAAAAATTGCTAGTTTGAAATCTAAAATGTGCATTTTGAGCCTTTTTGACAAAACACCACCACGTGAGTTCAGTCTAAAGTTCACTACAGGTCCATACAAATCGAATACGGTAGTAACACTTTGTTGCTCAAAATCAAGATTTTTGTGCCTTATGGTGAAATACCTTCTGGTAAATTAAGCCTGAATTTCACTCCACATTCACAAAAAACTTTCAGTTTGAAACTTTTAAGTTTCAAACTGAAAAATGAATATTTTAAAAAATATTCATTTTGGACCTTGGTCCATGAAAATTGAATAAGGCTGTGTCACTTTGTCGATCAAATTCAGGATTTTTGGGCCCTTTTGGTGAAATACGACCAGGTAGACTAAGCTTTGTTTCACTTCAGATTCACAAAAAAAATTCCAGTTTGAAACTTACAATGTTCATTTTAGACCTTTTAAAGAAAATGCCAACACGTGGATTTAGCCTAACATTCACTACACTTTCATAAGAATAGACTAAGGTTGTTTCACTTAAATGCTTAAAATAAATCAGGATTTTTGGGCCCTTGTGATGACACACCAACGGGAGAATTAAGCATTACTTTCACTTCAGATCCAAAAACATTTTCCAGTTTGAAACTTAAAATGTTGATTTTGGACCTTTTTAAGAAAACGCCAATACGCGGACTCAGCCTAAAGTTCACCACAGTTTCATAAGAATCAAAGAAGGTAGTGACGCTTTGTTGCTCAAAATCAACCTTTTTGGGCCCTTCTGTTGAATAAACACCAGGTAGATTAAGCCTGTTTTTCACTCCAGAGTGACAAAAAAGTTCCAGTTTGATAGTTAAAATGTTCATTTTAGACCTTTTAAAGAAAATGCCAACACGTGGATTCAGCAAAAGGTTCACTACAGGTTCATAAGAATCGAATAGGGTAGTGACACTTTAATGCTCAAAATCAGGATTTTTGGAAAAATGTGATGACATACCATGGGTAGATAAGGCCTGATTTTCACTTCAGATTCACCAAAACCCGCCAGTTTGAAACTTAAAATGTTTATAAGTGGAGAAGTGGTCGCACTTATTTTCACTTTAATCCAAGTCACCAATTATCATGTATGTAAAATGTTTATTTAAGTCCTTTTTAAGAAAATGCCAACACGTGGATTTACCCTAAAGTTCACTGCGGGTTTATAAAAATCGAATAGGGAAGTGACACTTTGATGCTCAAAATCAAGTTTTTTAGGCCCCTGTGATGAAATAAAACCAGGTAGATTAAGCCTAATTTTCACTCCAGATTCACAAAACACATCCAGTTTGAAACTTAAAATGTTCATTTTGGACCTTTTCAAGACGATGCCAACACGTGGATTCAGCCTAAAGTTCACTCCAGGCCCCAGTTGTTCAAAAGGTGGATAGCGCTATCCACCGGATAAATCACTATCCGGTGGATAGCGTAGTATGTTTGGTTGAGACTTATCCACTGGATAGCGATTTATCCGGTGGAGAGCGTTATCCACCCTTCGAACAACTGGGCCCAGGTCCATAAGAATCGAAGAAGGTTGTGAAACGTTGATGCTCAAAAATCAGAATTTTTGGGCCCTTGTGATGAAATAACACCGGGTAGAATGAGCCTGATTCAGTTTCACTTCAGATCCAACAAAAATTGCTACATTGAAACTTAAAATGTGCATTTTGAGCCTTTCTGAGAAAAGGTCAAAACTTGAATTCAGTCAAAGCTCACTCCAGGTCCATACAAGTCGAATACGGTAGTGACACTCTGTTGTTTAAAAAAAATACCACCAGGTAGATTAAGCCGGATTTTCACTCCAGATTCACAAAAACCTTTTAGTTTGAAACTTAAAATTTTCATTTTGCACCTTTTTAAGAAAATGCCAACACGTGGATTCAGCTTATAGTTCACTACAGATCCATAAGAATTGAATAAAGTTGTGGATGGATGGATGGATGGATGGATAATCTTTATTTAAACACGGTCAAATTCATCAGCTTACAATACAACAATCTAATTATAATATATATACAAGAAAGAGGGGAAATATACAAATATATGTACAAATATAAAAAGCTGCTTTCCACGAATGCCGTGCCATACAGTCCAGTTTACCCAGAGTGACAAAGCTATAACCTTGTTATCTAATTTATACTCCATTAAGGTGGAACGGTGTCACGTTCGTATGTAAAATGTATATCCCATTTTATTATCAAAGTCAAAACAATGTAACGATACTTTACTCTGTCAAAACGGCTTATAGGGAAATACTGAAACGGAATAAATCATTGTGTTTAGTTGATTTTAGTCTCAATTATTGCTCTCATTTGTTTAGTTCATTAACTACAGGTTCCCAGCCCATAACTAAGTCACTTCAGTTTGATAGTCAATGAGGACACTAGTAGTCTAATCAGTTTCATTTAAAAATCTAAAGGATTGCAGTCCAACGCCTACATTTTCATGCCTTCATTCAGGTATAGTTAGCCCTTCAAGCTAGCTAACCGCAAGGTACTGAACTAAAAGTGGTTTTGTGCGTTCCATGAACTAAGGAATTGAAGTGAGTACCCTCTTGAGGTACACTATACAGAAAAGCCATTAAAAAGTCACAATAGACAGAATAGATTTTTTTGCCATTCATGATATCGACCGTAGTGCTCTAAATTTAGTAACGAAGGACTGAAACTATCGGCGTCACACAATTTTACGAAAAGTTGGAATACCATTACGGTGTTCATGATTATCAGCAAACAAGCTCGCTATTTTTTTCCAATGGAAATAAACAACTCAAGCCACTAGAGCAAAGGAAAGACGGGTATTCCAACTAGAGCAAATTCTTTGAGACAAAATATACCCGAAACTGATAAAATCTAATGGCATGTTCATTTGAATTCCTATTGGTTTTACCGAAGTACTTGGTCTCCACTTTAAAAGAAAACAACTAGTAGCCTTTACCATCACTTAGGACTTAAGTCTGAGTCGATTCCAATGTATTTCTTGTGTGCAGGTAATATTAGAGAAACAAGCTCTCAGTACAAAATATTTCTGTAGATTTTTGCTAGCACAAGTAAGCTAAAAGAAAATTATTGCGTACAACAGAATCCCGATTTCTAAAAACCTCCAGGTGAAATGAAATTGTTTTCGAGAAACTGGGAGGTTCGAAAAAGATTTAACAGAGAAGTGTTATTCAAAGGAGATGAAATTTGGTTTGACTGAGGAGTCAGGAGTTTCGAGAAACCGAGAGTTCAAAGAATTGGGAATCTACTGAAATTAAAAATCCAAACATTGAGATTTCCGTGTTTAGCTACATACAACCAACCTTGTTGTGTAGAGTCAAGAGAGAGTGTTTCTTTTGATAGTTGTAGGAAAAATTCGACAGGAAGGAGATCAAACAGAAGACATAAAATGGAGTGGTCACATTCATAATGTATACAACAGTAAATGCATATTAATAGTGAGTTAGCTTTCTCTTAACTTAGACAGTATGTAAGTCTTAGTTCGGGGCATCGAAATTCCATTTGATGACCTAAAGTAAATTGCGAACCAAATCAAGCAATTATGGTTTAGTGAAGAAATCGATGATGCATATAACTGATATAAGTGTTAAGCGCCTGCATGGAAAGAAGAAGTAAAGTTTCGCAAACTGGTACATGTCTTCCTGCACGTTGATCATGCAGAAACATATAAAGTAAAAAAAAACTAGCAATCGTTGCTTTCAATTCACCAGTTTCCAGACGAATGATTTTATCAAAGTGCATACAAACTCAACGGGACGGCATTTCAGAATGACTAGAAATAAACGTTTTGCAACGGTCAGGACATCAGCACCGAGCAAAGGCGAAAATCATATCTATTTTTGTTTTGTGCTTGGGTAATGCAAGTACTGTCATTAAATTGATGTCAATTACAAATTTGGTGCTTATGCTCTTGGTGACGCATTTGACAAGTGCTAAATAATTGGCCCAAACCAAACGCTGCATATTTTAAGAGTACCATGCTACACTGATAGTTAAAAAACCTTTACTTCAAGGAATTCTGAGATATGGCACATTACCAGGAGCCATAATCCCCGATTATGGCTCCTGACATTACTTACTTTCATTTTGTGTGAGAATAGTATTATTTTGTTTACCGTTAAATAATTTTATTAAATCAATTCTTTTGATACCATGCTTCTTTGGACAAGGAAGAGTCATGTAATAAACCAGTTTTTTAACATTGTTCTGCACCCGATAGTTTTGTCATGCGAATCAAATAAAAATAGTCGCTTTTCAACCCAGTTCAAAGTCTTTGAATCGAGTATAGAGGTGAAATCGAAAATTCCCTATTTTAAGAAAAAATAAAGATAATTGAAGAAAAAAATAACATCAATTTTTTCAGCTTTACGAAGGGCCACCTATATGCAAAAGATGAGCGAATTCGATTTTTAAGCCTCGCCAGAAAAAAAAAAATGATTTTTTTGATGTTTGTTTTGAGTTTTGTTACAAGCATAAAACAGACCAATTTATCCAGAGTGTCAAAGTTGTAGCCTTGTTATCTAATTTTTACTCTATTGATGTGGAACGGTGTCAACATAAGTATGCACAATATCCACCGCATTTTATTATCAAACCAAAACAATGTAACGACACTTAACTCGGTCAAACACGTAAAGGGAAATATAAGAAGATTTGTCTATGGTTGACTGATCTTGACATATTTTGAAAGAATTATCATATCGTGACCATCCAGATTATTATAACAAGCAAAATCAAGTTGGAAGGTGTGGGTCGTTACAACATGGTAGTCAAAGGAAAACCATTTGTCTCATAGAGCCACACTCTTTTACGGGAGGAAAAACTAGCTGAAATAGTACCTGCTGACCACTTGATGACGAAAATATCCGAATCAATACATTTATTATTGAGGGGGGCGTAAGGGGGGTCCGAAAACCGCAAAACCGCACAGAGATACGCTACAAAACCGCAAACCGCATCAAATTTTACCAAAACACCGAAACCGCAGTTTCAAATGACCAACAACGGTAGATTAGACTGGATCTAAGCCGCAGATCTGGTCTGGAATGTCATCAAGTCAACGTATCATTGGATAAAACAGTTAAACACATCAAGTATTAACTGGAAGAGGCTGCAATTACAAGCTACAGGGCAAGTTTGCTTAATAACGAACCCTGATTGTGTAAGCTGATACGCTGTAAAACAAAACACTTGGCTTAAGCTTGTTTAACTGAAGCAAAACAACCGAATGTGAAAGGATCCAGTGGAAACGTAAGAGAATCATATTACCGCAGACAATTTTCTCACCGACTACCGCGACCTAAAATTTGTAATAACCGCACACCGCGTAGTCTTGTAAAACCGCAATACCGCAGGTTAAAATAAAAATTACCGCAAAACCGCACGAAAAATAACGCAAAACCGCATCACCGCAAACTCTTACGCCCCCCTCATTATTACTTTCTTTACAGCTGGCAAAGTTCAAAATGGCCGTTCGTCAGAAAACGTTAACCTTGGTGAAGATTTTTGGATTTCTATTACTTGTGCATTCGACAGCAAACGCGACCAATTTATCTACCCAAGCGTCACCTACGAATCTCTCTTTAATACAACCGTTGTCTTCCGATGACGGAGAAACCAATCAGTGTGAACATGGCAGCATTGTGTATAACGAATGCAACGACGAGTGCGAGTGTCAGCATGGAAAGCTAGTAAAGTGCTATCGAGTGAGACGTGAATTCACACAGATGAGTATGGCAGATCGCCGTCGCTACATTGAAGCTTACAAACGAGCTTCCTTAGATCCTTTGTTCGTGGAAGGATACAGCGCGCTTGTGGGGTGTCACATAATGATGCCGCAAGAATTACTTCATCTGACACCCATCCTCTTCCTGCCTTGGCATCGCTGGTACTTGCTTCAATGGGAAAACCTCCTGAGGAAGATCGATTGCTGCATCGCCTTGCCGTTTTGGGACTGGAGCCGAATGGCTACGAACTGGTGGAGGGAAACTGATCCAAGTGACGTCTGGAATTCAGCGGACCATGGTTTGGGAGGCAATGGTGCCCCCCCTGAAAACTGCGTAGAACATGGGCCATTTAGAAAGGACGTGTGGAATCTGACCGCAATGGCAGGAGGGCATTGTCTAAGACGAAGATTTAACTACAGCATGACCTTACCAAACAGAAAAGAAGTTTTAGACGCTCTCTCCAATCCTGCGTCTAAATATTCAACATTTGAAAATTTCCTTAGGTTCAAACACGTTGCGATGCACGCTGCAGTCAGAGGAGCAATGATTTATAGTAATGGTTCTTCTAATGCTCCTGAATTTATTTTCCTTCACAGTTTCGTGGACAAAATATGGACAACCTGGCAGAATAAGGGCGATGATTATAAATTCGCTTCCTTTTCAAAATCAAAAGTCAAATTGCCTTTCTCATCTACTTACGGGTGGCAGTGGTTAGATAATGATTATTTACCGGGAGGAATCAAAATTTGTTACGAAGATGTACGCGATGGCATGGAAAATGCTATGTGAAACATTTTACCCTTGCTTTTACGAGTCCCTGTTTTTGAAAACCAAGCAGTAGTCAAATAAAGGTGGCGGCCGATCTCCACCATATTTGTGATGTATGCAGGCCTTACTCAACTAGTAACCATTGTAACATTTTATTTGATTGATGGCTTAGCTGCTTTCAAGAACAGACCACACCCCCCTCCCCGACAAAAATTGCCCCAGCGGCGTGACAAAAGTTGTGATTTTAGGTAAACTTATTAATAATATAATGAGCAGTGTATATCTCTGAAATGTATTCAAGCAACATATTTAAATTCCCATCAACATAACACTTGTCCTTTGGTAGTTAAAATTTTAAACTGGAAAAAATCTTTACTTTATGCTGTAAAAAACCACAAATTAAACAAATATTGGGCACTGAAGAAGTTGATTCTGTTGTCGTAGTCGGTACGGCTGTACCGACTAAAAGCTTGCGATTCAAACGAAAGAAATACCAAAATACAAACAAAAATAATACAAAAAACGATCAAAACGAAGACTTACATAATTTTGGCGCATCTTCTGTTCAGGCCTCATTGTTTACACAACGAATGAAAAAGGTAAAGGCTAATCCTTGACAAATCAACAAGCGAAATCTTTGAAATCACTTCAAAGACCGCACAAATTGCAAAGCACATGGCCCAAGCAAATCACATGACCCACACAAGGAGGGCAGGGGATGCGAAGACGGGTCATGAATGGTTCCTCAAAATTTTGCAGTGCTCGCAAAATTACACTTCTGCTCAGAATACTCGCAAAATTTTAGTGGTTGCTCGTTTGTTCGTGCTCGCATATTTTTACGAGAGCTTGCATGCTGGGTTTTCGGCGGAGGTAGCTTTTTTTTTAAATAGTGCTCGTTGTTCGCAAGACTCTTAACATGTCGCTGCTCGTGCTCGCAAAGAAAGACGCTATGTCTGCTTACAAGCTCGCAAAGACCATTTGATACCCCTATGAAGGGGCACGGGACAACAAACTGTGCCTGTACATCTTTCAAGTTCTTTATGAAAACGTAAGGCCATGCTGCACGAGGCAATATTTCTGCAACTTGCAATGCAGCAATGATGACTGTAAAGCATTGCAAAATGCAGAGGGAATAAAGGGTTGCCGCTCAGATGTTAAAAAGGCGACCGAAACTATTCTGACATATTCTGCCGTTGTACCACTAGAAGCCTTGCATTAAGCCTTCAGTCAACATCTAATTTCCTCAAAAATCTCAATAAAAAGCAATATTTATCAGAGGGATTAAGAGATTGGCCAAAAAGAGACCTTGGAAAATCGTATATCGGTATATCATCAAATTCTCCTAGACACATTGAAAGTATATGTAAAGAGAGTGGTAATGAGAATCTGTATGTTGATGTCAAATGTTGCTTCTCATGATCAGTTTCAGCGATTCATATTCCTATGCACTGAATGCTAAAAGCCACAAGTTGAGTAAAGCCTTCAAGGTTCTGGAACAACCAGAATGCCAACATTTCCCAAAGTCGCATGATGGTGTGGGCCAGACCAGAGCGCTTGCATTGAAAGACATTGATGAGTTGGTCTCGAAAAGACTGACTGTATGAAGACGAGAATATGAACTCACAATTGACCTCGCTCCCAATGTGTGGCTTCAATAGCTCAGTTGGTAGAGCATCGCACCGGTATCGCGGAGGTCACGGGTTCGAATCCCGTTGAAGCCCTGAATTTTTTTCAGGCTTCTTTATTCCAATTGCTTAAATTGGAAATTCACTGCGACGATCATTTACCACCCTCATATACATCCGCAGTTCATATATGAATCATTTCATATACATTACATCAATATGATATTTATCGACTGAAGCGTACGTCAAATTAACGACCCGATACGGGTCGGGTGTATTGGACATGGATGCAGTTATTTTTTACATCATTGCTTACAAACCAAAAAATTAAAAAAAAACTACTTACAACGCTTACAAAAAAAACACATACAAAAAAAACTACGTTTCTTTCCCCGTTTTTACACAGTTTCGAACTTCTCTTACATAAACATCGTTAATATTTATCTTCCAAATGTTGCTGTCACAACCACTCAAGTTCAAAACGGATGCAATTGAAATTAATTGAAAATTCAGTGCCGCCCAGGGATTAGGAAGGAAAACAGGCAAATGAGCCCATGGCCCCTGTCATTGGAAAGTTATGGGCCATTTAAAAAAAGTTTGGGCCATTAGGGTAAATAAATGGGCCAGAAAAAATTTCAACAAAGGTTACATAATTCTTTATTGCTTGTATTTTACACTGGTTCAAGCAAAGTGTAAATGCAAAGTCACAGATCTTATATAGCTAATAAAAATTACATAAGACTAAAGTACTGTGTAACTTACACAAATGAAATTATACAGGTTTAACGTTATTCCATCAAAACTACATAACAATATCATTGAGATAAAACTATAGATTCTGAACTGGAACTAAAATTTTCGCCCTTCAGAACTAGAATGCCCGGAAGAAACACTTTGATTATGGGTCGTTTCACCAGACCTTTGTTTTCGTCATTGTTTACAGGATCACGATTCTGCTCAGTTGTGGCGGACTTGGCGTTCGTGGTGAAAAGTGTCGACAATTTTCTCTAAGAGCTGTCCAATTTTAACACTTTTTTGTGAGGCATGTTAACTTTAAACAAATGAGGCTAACAACAAATGCAAATAAATTCAAAGCGGCCTATAAGAATGACGATACAGACGAAAACACGAAAACACTGAAAGCACATGGAACTCTGAGCGAGAGCCTTGTTTGCAAGCAAAGTCCGGGTTCAGGATCTGGGGACAAAAATAAAGCGAACGCGAATGAAAGAGTCGAAAAGAGCGAAGGCACCGTGGTTTTTCGCTTGTTTATTCGTGATTAAACTGAAAATTTTACACGATTAAAATCCTTTTCACAAAGTAGTATATATTTTACTAGCTGTTTCGCGGCTTGTGCGCATCACAGGCCCGGTAAGTACTTTTTTAATGCGCCATTTCGTAGCTTTATACGCCATATGCGCATGGCGCACGTCCTTCCTAATCCCCGCCCGCCATACAGCCAGTTTGTATCGATCTGTTTTCGTGGCGAACGAAGAAGTTGAAATTTCTTTGTTCTGTACTCGACATTTCATTGGCTGAAGCTAACTTTGTCTGGGTGACCCCGGTTACAGTAGTCGCACTGTAACATAGGCTCGATTTCCAGCCGCTTTTCGGGAAAATGAGCCCGCGCTCCTCCCCCCGAAAGCACTCTCTCAGTCTCTCTCGGGGAGGAACAAAGACCGGACTCGAGGAGGCGGTGGAAATCGAGCCTAACTGTAACACTCCTTTACACAAGTTATGAAAATTTAAAATAGCAACTAAGCACCATATTACTTTTCTTAAAAGCTTAGCCCGATTTTACTAAATACGTGAAATAACCATTACACTTTTAGATACATGTACTATATGTTACTCTTTTCTTTAGTTTTGACTATTACGTACTAACTGTTAGGTATCGTTAGGAGCTAAAGTACATTGTTTTGTAGAATTAGTTAATGTTGAGCTTAATGCTCTTGTTAACACTCCTTTGCACAAGTTATGAAAATTTCAAATAGGCTCTAAATAAGGGAATTATTGTCAGCAATGTTGTCATGTGAACTTCTTCTTGGTTGCTGTAAAACGAGCCATGTACTAAAACACAACAAGAACAACAAGTTAGAAATATACACAAATAATCCTAGTTGTTTTATGCCACAGGTTTAAAATAACGCAGACTTAACCTACCTAAGCAATGCATGCAGAGGGCTATACCGGTTATTTTAATAGCTACAGGACTTTGCATGCATTGCAGACCTATGATGCTAGTCCATATTCCCCTGGCCTTGCTTGCTTCCCATTTCCTGCCTGTTTTTTTAGTGGTTCCCACAATCTCTGTGCTGCTGTCTATTGTATATAAAGGTTAAGGGGGAGGGATGCCATTTGGAAATTGAAAAAAAAATCCTTAAAAGAGACCAATCAGGGCACCTGATGGCTCAATCTTTGCATGACCCCTTAAATATACCCAAATACTAAAAATCGAATTTATTGGTATTTATTTGTGTGCAACCCAAATTGAGACCTTGATGGCTAAAAAAAATAGTGAATCAAATAACCCTTTCTTCTTCCACTTCTCATAGAGTTCCCACCACCATTACTCCCAGATTTACAATACCCCCCCCCCCACCCCTGCACCTTCCCCCCATCCCTAACTGACTAGTATATACCTGATCATAACCCTCAGACTCCCGCAGCTGCTTTACATCAAACATGTTACCATCTAAAGCAAGCAGAGAAATCTGTGACTCCTTCAGTAGTTGCGGTGAAATGGCGTCTAAGGCCAAGCAGTTTTCTTCTACTCTAAGCACTTTGAGTCGCGGACACCTTGACAGACTAGCTGGAAGCGAAGCAACTTGATTTTTGTTCACATTTAGTTCAACAACTTGCAAATCCCCAACCGATTCAGGAAGGGTGCGAATTTTATTATCGGACAAATCAACAACATCAAGATGTCTTGAGGTACCAAGGCCTTCAGGAAATGCAGTTAGTTGATTAGATGCTAGTGACAGAGTTTTCAGATGACTTAGGCTTGTGAAGAGACCAGCAGGAAACACCTTGATGTTGTTTTTGTTTAGTATTAGGACTTCCAACTTCTTGAGCTGACAGAGTTCTGATGGCAAGACCCCTAAAGAGCATACACAAACATTAAAAAACTCATTAATAATTCATTAAGAAAATACAAAAGAAATTCATGTTTAATGAGTGTCTTTATATCTGATAAAGACACGGCTAAACTTTACGTCCAATTTTCTAGGCCAAAATAACCCCAAATCTAAATATTAGTACAAGAATGAGTTGATCTACATCAGAAGATTTTTAAGCCGTTCAATAAATTCGCAGTTCGTGTTTTATCAAGTCTAAAACACTCGGCTGCGCCTTGTGTTTTAAACTTGATAAAACACTGCTGCTCATTTATTAAACATTACATAAAAGTAAATCACGTAATTACGGTAGCCACTCTCTAGCCCCCTTAACCACACACCTCTTCCAAGATAATAATTTTTGACAGTCTATGAGCAAGAAAAAAATGTTGGCCTATGAAATTCACCTTTTATCATTACTATTTTGTGAAAATTTGTCACCAAATAGCACTAAAACATTAAAAACATTTTACATGAATGGGTTATTCCAGAAAAAATACACACCCCCCCGACGGATGGCAAAACTTTTTGACCCCCCCTCCTGTCCGGATTTCCCAGATCGCTAGACCCCTCCTCCCGCCCGGATTTCCAAGCTCAAGGACCCCCCCTCCCGCCCGGATTTCCATTTTTTTAAAGGCCCTAACTGAACACAACAGGCAATAGAAAAGACGCAACATTTCTTCCAAAAGATCCCTGTTTATTATAACCTTCAAAACTGGGCTAATATTGCAAATTTTGCAAGTCAAATATCAACATTTCAAATCAGATTATGTAAACGATCGCGCGTGTATTTATAAAGTGATCTCGGGTAGACTTTCCTCGAAAATGCCACTTGCTTTTTTCCGTCATACAACAAACGTACAAGATAAGAAACATGTAAGTCTTAAAACGTATGTAAATGTAAGAAGAAAAAAACAGTGAAAAAAGTCCTTAATGCGCTAATATAGAAAAATATAATTTCAGTTGTCGGTGTCGTCGGTGACAAAGCGGCCTAAAATTGGCGCGTGTTTACAAGATCGAGTTCCCGCTGTTAGGACTATTAGTGTGATATTTACTTGAGCTTATCAATAAAGCTTTTCGAACTACAATAATTTTAAATTTTGTTACCTATATGGATCTGTAGGTCAACTGGAACTCTTGCCTTTCTTTCTAAGAATTCAAAGTTTTCATGCGTAATGTCCACATTCTGGCTTTCATAAACTTGTTAACATATCGGTCGTAAGGCATGGATTAATACAGTGGAAGAAGCCAAATAATACACAAATTGTGTATACGCATGTTAGTCAGCAAAACAGGTTCTCGGGTTGGCTAAAATATACAGAAAAGTACAATCTGCAGCCAGCCCGATCGTCTTTTCTTCGCATTTTTCAAGGATGTTGCAAAGCACGGGCTCGGGTGGCCTGGGTACCGTAAAAATGTTCCAGGCGTTGCATGCTCGGTTGACAGTGTTTTTTCCGATCGTAAAGTTGTTGTTATCCATTTATCGCGCTGGTTCTTCATGAATAAAAGGACCTATGAAGGTAAACTTGAAGCATATGAGGTACGAACACCATAAACTGGAAGACTACAAGATTTTCCGATGCAAACTTCTTCTTTTAAGTGGTAAAACATATCGAAGGTTCAGAACCCCCCTCCCGCCCGGATTTCCCAGGCCATTTACCCCCCCTCCTGCGAGAATTTCCAGTTTGCCATCCGTCGGGGAGGTGTGTATTTTTTCTGGAATAACCCAATACATTATTTGAGATGAGCTTTCTCTCTATTAAGCCCCCTTCTCTTCCCCTCCCCCTCCCCTTGCTCCACAAACACCCCCCTCACCCCCTAAAAGGTTTGAAAGTCTTAAAAAAGAAATAAGCCCTCTGGAGATTTTCCAAATAGAGCTTTAAAAGTAGTCTCCAAACAGGAACTTAGTTTTATTATAATTAAATTATCCAGTTGAAACCCAGCTTTACGGACACCCACTTACAATGGATGTCTGATGTGATACAAAAAAAAGACTATCTGACTCATTTTTTTTCCTTGGATACTACTTCTCTGTAGTTCTTCCCCAATTTCATGGAGCTTCTGCCTTCAGGATTCTACTGTATGTTTGTTTGATTGACATGTAATTATATTGGATGTATATTATATTATAGTTATAATAATCAACAGCCTTTACTAGGCAATTTAATCTTACCAATATGATTTGATGTCAGCGTAAGGCTCTTTAGTGAAGTAAAACCTCCAAATGCTGGTGGCAATACTTTCAGTTTGTTGTTTGAGAGATCCAATGTTCGCAAAGATGTCCCTAATCGTAACAACTGAGGAGGCACCTGTTATGAGAAAATGAGCAAATTCAATCTATCATGCACTAATTAATAAACATAGCCATTATTTGCCATTGAAGTAAAGCTCTGTCAGCAAAACAGATTCAGAAGCCTCCCAGCAGATATAGACCAGCTATCATGAAACACTACAACCTTTTACATCCCCAGATGAATTCCAGTAGCCTGTAAATCCAGTAGCCTGTAAATAGGCTCCTTAGTAAGGCATACATGCTCCATTGGGGAGCCTGTTCACAGGGTAGAATTTCAATACATTCTGTTTTGACAGCTGCTTAGAGAACTCTACACTGTTATACCCTCGATACCATGATCTAACTGAAGTTTAGCAGACCATAACACAAACTTTCCCTAGGAACTTTCGCACTCAAATTGTTCACCACAAACAAGTACGGCAAAACATTAAACCTGAAGTGCCACTTTCTAGAAAAAAGTATGCATTACACATAGTTTTGGGTGAACTTCTCTCAAGAAGTCTCCTATATCCAATATTTCCACCATTTCAAAACCGACATGTGTTGAACTTTCGGTGCAAAAGTTGCCGTTAGGGTCTGCCAAACTTTAAATGCTTTACAACTAATCATGTCATATTTATGATCCAATTAGCTCATGTTTCGGCATCACGTGTCCACGTTTAGATGCAAGCTACAGTGGTTATGTGTCTCCAAGAAGGGCAGTATTCGAATATATCACAAGAAAGTTTATGTATTTTCCACTGCAACTCAAATGGGCTACAAGTACCACAACTTAAAAGCTGTCAAAAAGTGAGAAAATCATTAGAAGTAAATGAACAAACTGAAATAGACATCAATGAGCAAACTGAAATTGATATCAAACACTTTGCATTTAAATTTGTATTTAACTTACGTTTCTTGCATAAAATGTTTAGATCAGTTTATTAAAAAGATATATACTGTAAAGGATATAATTAACAAAAAAAATGAATGTGATGTTTTTTTGTTAAAAATGCAACAATATATAAGCTCAATCTATCTTTTAACGTAAGAGAATTTAACATGTACATTAGCTTAAGTTGCATGATATTAAAGTTTTGACTTCACCTCGGATAATCCTTTTCCGCATAGAGAGCAGACGCCCGTCTTTTGTGCACTTTCCAAATGTGGAGCTAGCGAATTGCCCATTTTTAAACGAATCTACTAAACATCAGATGGTTCTTTTGCCAAAAATCCGCCCAGTTTCAGCAGATATTCTTGACATGCACAACAAACTCCTTTCACGAACTTCTGTTTTGAAAACGAGCTTGGTAGCCTGGCGATACCAAGGGGCGGTTACTATTCCAAGATGGCGTCCGGAAGATCAAGAGGAAAAACACACGTTCTTTTAACGGGATCTCCAGGAGTTGGCAAGACAACTCTCTGTAGAAAAGTTTATGAAGTTCTCAATGGTAAAGGTATCAAGGTACAAGGATTCTATACTGAAGAGGTTCGCAACAGCCAGAAGGGGAGTAGGGTGGGGTTTGATGTTGTCACCCTCGATGGTCAGCGTGGACCCTTGGCAAGAACAAAAGGGTATGTTCATGTCAGGCTTCAATTATTATGTTGATTATCTGCAAATCATATTGCTATATTTTATTTGAAACAGCAAAGAAACCTAACAATTTCGTAGATTTCGATAATATAGTCTGCACATGTACATAACCAGACATAACCCCTAAATCACTGCACTTGCTATACAGACTAGCATTATAGAGCTTCAAGTCAGCGGAGAATAATTTAAAGTCTCTCATTGGGTTTTGGTTTACCTTCTGTATAACATTTTTTTGAAAATAAGAAAATCTGGGTTGGTCGGACGACGCTAAAGAGAGAGAGAAAAAAAAAGGGGATGGCCTAACAGCAACACACACATGTAGTGCAAATGTTTTAAAACAATTCACATAACATTATATTTTTTAGTACACATTTAGGTATTTTGTGAGTCGTCTTTGCAGGAACACAACAGTCAAAAGAGACTGACCTAAGGAAGCTGGTAGACAATGGCTGTCTCCAATTTCCTAAGAGCAGTGATACCGTACATTTGTACATATAGCCCTTAGCACGCATTGCATGCCTATGGTGCTAAATGAACTCCTTATCATAGGTCTGCAATGTGTACAAAGGGCTACAGCTCTCTACACACATTGCAGGCCTACAATGCTAGGTTTTTCTCTCCCCTTCCCAGGAACAGGGAGGGGAGAGACAAGAATGCATTTTAACTTCATTTTTTGGTTTTTGAGACCTCAACCCCACCCCCTTGGAATTTCCCATGACCCTGTATGGGGAGGGTATGAATATATTTCATAAACTGCTCAATAATATCTAAAATCACAATGACAATGTAAATGGCAAATGAACTAAGCAACAGTGACAGTATGGGAAGGTCCTGCCAGGGTGGGGGGGGGGGGGTCCTGTGTGGCTTGTCCAAATTTTATAAATGTCCCGTATTGCTGTTTTATTGCACTTCGTGTCGTTGTTGGTAATTAAATTGAAGGAAAATTGCTTGTCCTTGTTGGAATTTAGTTTTTTCATAAGGATTGTCGTTTGTTGCGATATCATTTTATGTGCTGTCACCACTATTCGGACCATGTCGCTTGTCGGAATTTACTCTGGCAGGGCCTCTATGGTTGGCATGGAGTGATGATTTCATTTCTATTTATAATAATTGTAAAATAATTATTATTTTGTATTTATAACCT
This sequence comes from Oculina patagonica, assembly GCF_052425735.1. Classification (NCBI taxonomy): domain Eukaryota; kingdom Metazoa; phylum Cnidaria; class Anthozoa; order Scleractinia; family Oculinidae; genus Oculina; species Oculina patagonica. Next base: position 17,453,559 of record NC_135768.1, read on the forward strand.
TCTTTCAGTGATGCCCAGACTGCTAGAGCAAGATCATCACCTTCAGTCGGTAACTACTTGGTAGATGTCAAGTCATTTGAACAGCTTGCACTTCCCACAATAAAGCTTAACTCAGACAAATCCAAGGTAACCACACTGAGGGGCACAATGAACCATTGGCATAATGTTATAAAAGCATGTTGGATTCCAGACTGAGTGGTCTCAGATGGACTACTCAGAAATGTTTTGTCTGGGAAGGCTCTGCCCTGAAGTCCAACTCCTTACAGGCCTTTATACATACCATTTTGACAGAAAAGCACCCCTTTTGTATACCTTTTACTGAAAAGGTACCCCTTTCATTATTAATACTGAAGACATGACATATGCCTAAAACAGGAAGTCTTGATGCCATTTTTATGTAGCACTTCATATTTAAATTTAAACGATACAGCCATAATGTGCATCTGATCCAATTATTATTTAAATTTAAGGCCCTTTTAAATACCTTAATGACCGATATCCCTACCCTTTCATGTACCTAAGTTTACTTGTGAAATCCCTACCCTTTTATATACCTGAAGCATGAAAAAGGTACCCCTTTCGGGCCTTCTGGCCTGTAGCCCCTTTGGGGTTAGGGTGGCATAGTGGGAAGGGTGGCAAATGGTACCTAGGAAATGGCGAGTCATAGAATCTTTTGATCTGATCTTGAAGTCCTGAAAGCCTTTGTGATGAGTCACAGATCTCATTTTTGTGTTTTTTTTTCCTGCCCCATAATAATTATATAGTGAGTGTCTAATTATTTAATCATTTAAGTCTCAATCTCAGATTTTTAGAACGGAGACTTGGCATCTCGGCAATTCTTAGATTTTATCACCCCTTGTGGTGGGCCAGGGTGCATTCTGTGTACATGCCAGGCTGAAGATACACCATTTTTTTTTTACAGGTCTACGCCAAGGTCCTCTATTATTCTTACCTAAAAATAATAAGTCATCTGTATGCCAGTTCAAAGGTGCCGACTACAATCCTACGCCACTAAAGCTGCGCAATTTTGAAATCCATGCCATAACCTACGTAGAATGCAGCCTGGGTGAGGGGGGTGGGGGGAGGGGTGGTTTAGTAATGTGCAGTATGGTGGACTACTATCCCATTTAGGGAGAGTAGCAATAAATATTTATTATCCTAGGCACTATGCAATGGAAACAGTGTTATTAGCTCAGGTTAAAAGGGTAGTATGGCCCTGGTACAGATAGCTTTTTACAATGTCACCATGACACAATATAACTCAACTTGAATAAAGATGAGTAATGAAAAATGAAATGCTTCTCCTTATCTTGTTATTCATAGGTTACCACAGATGACAAAACAGTAGTTATTGTGGATGAAGTAGGAAAAATGGAGCTCTTTAGTCAAAGCTTTGTAAGCTCAGTTCGCGAACTGTTTTCATTGAAGGAAGTCACAATACTTGCTACTGTACCTGTTACAAGACAGCGACCCATCCCATTTGTGGATGAGCTTAAGAGTAGGGAAGATGTCACACTAATTGAGGTGAGATTTGCCTGCGAGCAAGCTTTCTTAGGGGTGTTGGCCTCTCCAAATAGAGCTTGGTTCAGGGCTAAGGTGAGATGTCAATAAATTTGAAATCTTACCACTAACAGTTATTTAATAATAGCAATTTTAATATAATTTATTTTATTCAACAATAATAAAACTAGATTGTTATATAGCTTGAATTTTTCTCCCAATAGTGTGCGCTCTTATGCTACTTCAATGTCACTTGACATCCAACAATATAACTGTTTCCCTCCAAAAGTCTTCTAACAATTAACGGGCAACATTGCAAAATCTATGATGTCAGAGCGGGTAACAGTGCAATGTTACCCGCAAATGTTGACGGTCAACCAACGTTATTCTAAACCTTTGTTGTGCTGTACTGGTTTCCCAAGGGAAACTTTGAGATTCTCAAAAACTGTAAAATTAACTGTTTCCCTTGGAACTAGACCTAAGTGTTTAGTATTTTGGTGCTTGCAAAAATCTTGTACACAACTGCATAAAAAGGTCACTTTGTTTTGGTTTAACTTGTAGTTAAAACCCTAAAGTATCTTATGTACATATTCCTTGTTTGTTTCAGGTCACTAGAAATACAAGAGATAAGCTGGTCAGTGACGTTGTACACCTCCTAGAAGAGTCCTTGGCGAATAACTGATTCAAGGGTTAAACTAAGGCTCTACAAAGTGTGGACACCATCCTCACTGCAAAGAAAATAACGCTTTTCACCCTTGCCATCACTGAGCACAAGTTGGGTTTGCTTGATCGATGTTGTATGTTTCGTTATTTAAGACCACTGACGAGAGCTTTGGACAATTCAGAGTATTGATGAGCACCTTTTCAAAACAATTTGAACAATTTGAAAGGACACTTTGATCACTTACTCCAGTTCAAAGATGAATGTCGCAGAGTTAAAGATGCCATTTTTCTGGACTTGTTGTCAAGAGTTAATATTTAAAAAAAAACCTTACCAGAGGTTCACACCAGTGAGGTGATAATCAAATGATTACAAATGGAAAGATTTACGTCAAAGAAAAATGTCAGCTGCAAACATCAGCCTGGCTTCATACTGTCATTGCTATACACTGTGCATCAAAGTTGATGCTGTACAGTAAATGGTTATTAAAGAAAATAATTTATTATATAGAAATAATTTATTAATTAAAAATAATACAAATGTAAATAATTTTGTTACGGCAAAGAACCACTGACTGGTTAGCCCAGTTGTTAGAGCGCCAGACTACCCTGCAGGAGGTCTTGGGTTTGAGTCCTGTAAAATTGAGTGTTGTAAAATTATCCCTGAAAAACCCCGAGGGGAGTGGATAATAAAATATATGTATATATATGTATAGGTTGCTTGTAAATTTCAAGGGGGTCTTTTAACCCATGATCACCGCATTATAATACGTAATGGTAATAGAGAGTTTTGCAGTAGCATAGTTGCAGAGTGGTTCTTCATCCACTGTTTCCAAATAGAAATTGGAAATGAGGAGTGTAAGTTTCGGTGGAGGGAGGAAAATTGGACAACCTGGAGAGAAACCATTTGCTCAAGGACAAGAACCAACAACATACTCAACCCGCATATGAAAACAGGCCCATGGTGCTTTGGTTTGGCATTAAACTACAGACCACTACACTTCGTGATTGGTTTTAAAAAAACAAGCAATAAATCAGTTGTGTGTTTATTTTTGCAATCTTGAATGACTCACCAAAATCCTTTACGAAAAAGAAAAAAAGTTTTAAATCTTTGCAAACTGCCGTATTTTAAGCCAGGGGCGGGGGGGGGGGGGGGGGTAATCCCATATCAAACAGACAGGGATGCTCATCAGGAATTTTGAATTTAACCCCTAAAGGAGACCAATCTTGGCGTTATTCATGCTTATTTGACCCCTAAAAGATAAGATTTTAGAACATTTTGAATCTGATGTATTTCTGTAATTTTTTCACGAGCAACCCTACACGAGACCTTGACGACTTAAAATACTGAAATTTTTCCCGGAACACCCTAAGGGAGACCAAAATCCAAAATTTACACCCCTAAGTGAGACGACAACCATCCCCGTCACTTTAATATGGGATTTCCCCCCCCCCCCCCTACCCCACCGACGTATTTTAAGCCATGTGCAACCCAGAGTTTTTGCATACAACCCAAAATAAAATGATAAATATTAGGTGGAAAACTTATTTCGAACTTGGTTATCTTGAAATCAACCTAGAAAACGATCTAAAGGACGTATTTAACGAAGGAGAGCTGCAGAACTCCTGTAATTTTTACTTTTCTCTTTTGTAACACGAAAGTTGTTTAATCCTAAAATGCCTCGTTTTCACGCCTTAGTACCAGTTCTTTTCCACCATTTAAGAAAGTAAAAGTAAGTAAATGAGGGTTCACACAGAAAATTTCATGCAGAGTCAAGGTTATTATTATTGTTCAAACTAGTAATATTCTCTTTGTGTTCACTTTGCCTCAATGGCATAATAAAGGTAAAAAATCATCATATTTCATCATATTTCTATTTATACCACGCCATAGAAAATACAGCCAATCAGAATACAGGAAAGCTGTTGTATATTCGACGGTATTCAACCCAACCTTCCCATAGTGCGCTGCGACTGTATTCTCGATGAGATTAAATAAGCGTATTTTCTATAGCATGGTATAAAATAGTTTCACAACACTTTCTCGTGGTATACTATGAAATATCCCACGAGTCACTTTCTCGGTATACACACTCGCCTAAAGGCTCGTGTGTATACCGAGAAATAACCTGAAATCATACCCTCCCTCCCTACTACTGCTGCGGGGGAAGGAGGGCATGATACATTTGCTTGTCGAAAGTCATGTAAAAAAACCAGATTCTGGTTTTTTGTCTGATTGGTCGAGAAACAATACTCAATGGAGCGGTGTGGACTGATTGGTTGTCGTATTTCAACGAGACTTTCGGTCAGAAGCTGGTAATGGCAAAGACGAGTCACGTTTACTGCGAGGACGAGTTCTTTTCTACGTTAGCTGAAGCCCTAACAGATTTCAAGTGTAACTCTCTGAAGGAAGAACAAATAGAGTGAGCGACAATGCGTAATAATTTTGGTTCCGTGAAGATGTTTTTGTTGTTCTTCGAAAACAATATTCCAGAGATGTTGGAATGTTTACAAAAGCGACCGATCCTATCTGCCGTAAAACAGCTCTTGTCGGTGAATTCCTTTTTTGTGTGTGTAAGCTGAAATAAAGGGACGGCATCCAGTACATATACAACTGATAAATATATGTTCGCAAGCGCCATCTCATCTTGCTACTAAAAGCATTTTTATCTCAACACGGCGAAGTTTATATTTATAGTTTATATTTATACCTTAGCTTGTTTTTTACTCTGTAATTCAGTTATTAATACTGCAATGAGTGTCTATTAAACATTACATTAATTAACATATGTACAATTTTTCTCCAGACGTTTTTCACGCCTTGTGGAAATCCGAGTCTCGAATTTGTCGCCAACTACAAAGAGTGGTTTGACAGTTCGACGACACATTAGTTTATTTAAATTAGGGGGCGGCTGGCGGCCGGTGTAATAAATGTATCAGGCGTTCTTTTTTTCCCTCTCGCTTTCGTTAAAAGAAAAAAGAACCCCTGATCGCAGGTTAACCGAGAAAATACAAGTGACTCGTGGGATATTCCATAGTATACCACTCGAAAGCGTTGCATAACTAGTATGTACTATACAATAATAAAATCTGAATTTAAAAATTTAAAAATCAATAAAAAAAGTGTCAAAATAAAAACACAGTTCAAAACATGATGATTAATAACATAACTTCCCTGACCTTACATGAAATAAAGGCACTGATAAGCAAGTTGAATTAACTCATGAGGGGGACATGGGAGTTTGCAGCGTTGCGAAGTTACCAATTTTTTATGCGATGTTGTCCCATCTTCTGTGTTGGGGTGAACTCAAACCCTACAGAGTTGGATGTTTGTGTTTTAAAACCTATGGTGTTCGTTGAAACAAAATTATTATTTCAGTGTTACGGTTCCAACTAAATTTAGCTCTTATATCTTCATTCATTCATCCTTATTTGTTAAAAGCATATTATATAGAGTGTTTAATTTGTAACAAAATACAGTAACATCTTGTCTTGTTAATCATTGAGAGTTAACTGAGTTAATTTTTTAGAAACCCAGTTAAAAATGTCCACAAAACTTAACTAGATTAAAGTATGGTTACAAAAACTAACTCGGTTAAATATTTTTAGCGGCCGCATTACGATCAGACCAGACTGAAGTGATCTCATGATTAAGCTATTTGAAAACAAGCATAAGCGACCGGCTTTCATGATAATTTTATTACTTGCTCATTTCTTCTCCTGCTTTTAAGATTTATTTCAATGCTTTCTCGGCTTACACCGCTCTATTTTTCCGAATGTGTTCTATGCAAATTTGAAGCCCAGTTGTTTTATGTTGATCTTCAGCAGTCGTTCTAAGGCTCGTCGCCATATCGAAATCGCCTTCAAGACCTTCAAGTGCACGTTTTTCCAAGGAAATGGCGAAGAGATGGAAGAGATCATCAGAAACCACGAGAGCCCTGTTTGAGCCAAATAATCCGCATTTCTCTTGTTCTTTGATTAATTTCCATGGATACTGTTAACCTGGTTAAGAGTCGGTTAACTCTCCAAATACACGGCTGCACTAGACATTTTTTTAACCTGGTTAATTTTAATTGATTAATTGGAAATAACTCGGTTACCTCGCCAAGTGCGGCCATGGCCATTAATATGCATTAGCTGCCTGAATACCAAGCCATTTTCATTGAAAAGTATCTTGCCTATATTGCGGTGACGGTGTGTCATCAAATTTTTTTGTGGTAATGCAGTGTTTGTGTATCTTTTTGTGGTGTTCAGGGACCCCCCAATGCCCCCCTCAGTCATGAAAGCTTGTAAAAAATGTCTACAATTTGTCCACATTCATGAAAACCTTCACAATCACCAAACAAGCAATTGGATCCAACTGCACTGGTATCAATTCGCTCATGACATGGCAAAGGACCATTCAATGATACTTTAAACTTGTAATCAACATTATCAGACAGATCGACAGGATCAAACATAACATCAAAACCGTGAAAACTGCATTCTCTACTGTGTAAAAGTGTAGAGGAAAAGTTCCCAGCTTTTTCAACAACTAGCTCATCATCATCTTCTACAGTTAGAGTCACTGTATAGCTACCATTCTCACTGCCAGACAAGCGAATTCCATGTAACGTTACATCCTTCTCGAATTTAACATTTACACACTTGTTTTCTTCCATATATGTACACCCGATAGATTTAACAAGTAAACCAAATCTCAAGCATGATTGACAAGCCCCATCTCTTTTGTTTCCATGGAAACCGACTGGCAAGGTTGTTGTGGCATCAAAGTGCATCATCATTTTAGCAACTTCCTGTGATGTTAAAATTCCACTGTTAGGAACAACATCGGAAAACTCTTCTTTCTCCATGACCGGGAAACGTATTTCTTTCACAATTCTCTCTCCAAGAATCTTCCTTTTTACATTACTATCTAATGTCAGTCCTTGCCTCTCGCATTCCTTTGAAGCCCAGACATCAACAGCTTTGAACAACTCTACCTCTCTGATTGTCAATGAATCTCTCTTGACAACTGCTTCAAGTAAGGACCTCTCAATTGTTGCAAATTCCTCTGACTTAACAGCTTCTTCAGTTTCGCTGTCAATCATTTCCCAGCATTGATCCACAAGAATCTTTTCATCATATTGCTGGGCATGTGAAAGAACACAAAACACGTTTGACGGATATAGCTTAAATCTCAGCAACCAAACACATTCATCAGCGAGAGAATTGACCAAGTATTTCTTTGCCACATACAGCACTTGCATCACATTGCTTTCATTCAAGTTCGCGTTCCCGCTGTACATGTATCGTAGCATTTCCAACACTCCTTCGTACTCACAGTCTGGTAGGTCAACAGAGTCTGATCTCTCGGCTAGTTCCCCATAAAACATGGCGAAAAACACAGGACTACACATCGACAGCACTAACTTGTGGGCAGGAATCGCCATCTTGCTTTTCTTGGGCTCACCTTCGTCACTCGAGGCGCGAACAACAAGGCTTACATCGCTTAGTAAATCGTTGTTAAACATAAAAATACCTCTTTCAGTGATACTTGATTTGGTCTTCTGCCATTTATCCTCGAAGACGGCCATTATTTCTTGCAGTAATAACGAATCAAAACCACAGTAAAATCACACACGCGGTCTGCACCTCAGGCGTCAAGTTCCACAATGAAAACTTGCGCGCGCGTCCTAAAATTCCCGGGAAAATCTTGTCACGCAATCCAGTAAAATAGGTCCGCTTTGCGTACATGAACACGAGCTAGAGGCGCTATGCAGAGATTACTGTAGAATGCGGGACAGAGCCGAGGTGACTTCGCTTGGTGGCGAGTTGGTTAGTGGCGAGATTGCTTGGTGGCGAGGTGACCGACATTCGTGTGAAAGAATTAACCATAGGTACACGACGGTGAACACTGTATTCCAATAGGCCTTATCACGGTTCTCGACGCCATCTTGACGAGTAGGCAAAGCGGGTAGAAATTACAGTGTTTGTATGGGAATCTGACGGCAAATATCTTTTACAAAAATTGAATTCTGGACAACTTATGAATTGTAAAGTTAAGATACTAGGCAAACGTTTTTATTGTTTGAATGATGTAGCTAGGCTAGAAAGCGTTCAGTTACGCTTTTAATTTCCCATATATTTGTCTATATTTTTTTCTGCATGATTGACGCGGTACGCAGTTCGTGTTGTCACTCATATTTCCTTTCTGTTGATAAAATTATTTGAATGGAGTGTTTCCAAAAAGGTAACATAAAATCGCACCTTGCAAAATCTATTTAATTTACTGTGCATGCGTTTAAGTGTAATGTACACTAAACTGCTCAGAATACGGGACTTGTGTCAGTCATTGGAAATTGATTAAGGCTGTCGTTTCATGGCTGCAAAAGGAGCAGCATTTCGTCATCACTGACTTAGTACCGTATTTATGTGATAAGCACCCAACCTCGAATAAGCGTCCACCTTGAATAAGCGCCCACCCTGTAGGTTGGAAAAGTTAATAAGCGCCCAGCCTCAGGGGCGGATCCAGGATTTTTCAAAGGGGGGTGGCTGTTTACCAATATTTTTGCTTACTATATTGTTCAAGCCCCAGCTTTTTTTTATGGGGGGATTCAAGCTTTTAAGCAGTTTTTTGAAAGTGGGAGTGCAAATGATATTGGGTCTGAGGCCCATATTTCATGGAGCCGTAGGTTCCATCTCCCTAGGGGGGTCTGGGGGCATGCCCCCCTCAGAAAATTTTGAAAAGTTGAAGCCTCTTAGACGTGATTTCCGCGATTCTGAGCAGCTTTATACAGTTGTCAATTAAGTTATTAAATCACTGTTTTTTCAGTTGATAATTTGGCAAGATATTCTTTCCTCAACTTACCTCGGAGAAAAAGTTTAGTTCTCAGTTATGAAATGAACAGTGATTGAAACTTAAAGTTGACAGGCCACGAACTTACAGGAAAGAACAGATATGCGATTTTTTGCTCACCCACGTGCGTTGAAATTTTTAGCCATTGGCAAAGTGGCCTGGGGACAAATTTGGCGACTTTGCTTGCTTGTGAAATCGCTTCGATGCGAAAGAACGTTAAGAAAACTCGCTATAAAGATGTAAATAGAGAAGAAAATCATTCCAGCAAGGCTAAAACAACTCTTGAAAGTTAAAAGGAATCTAATTTTTTTAAAATTATACACACGTTTTGTTAAATTACGCCAGAAGTTCGTAAAACAGGCTGAGAAAAATCTCCTATTCTGGAAAAATGGCCTTTCTTAACTTTGAACGGCCACCTGACTATGAAAGGTGGATGGACATTGTCCTTATTTTCTACTTTTATATGTTTATTTTCATTTTTCTGGTGGATCAAGGGGGGGTGGCTAGCCACCCAATCCTCCCCCCTGGATCCACCCCTGAGCCTGGAATTAGCACCCACCCCATGGCCATCCAGAAGTGCTCATAGTGCCTCTCTCCGCCAGCAAAATAATGCAGGGGGGGGGGGGATATGCTACAGTGGACTAGCGTCCCACTCAAGGGGGGAGTAGAAATACAGAAACTGGGATAAGCTCTTGCAACATGGAACGCATGGCTTGAGGCTTCCCTTAACATGTACTATTCCTCTTAAACTGCACCTCAATTCCTTCCAAAAACATTATACAGATAGTGGTTACGATATTCCTTATTCATTTCTTTGGAAACATTTAAATAGAAAATCTATAACAATGGATTTAAAATCAGATTTTGTAATCACTCGTGTGCACATGGCATACTGTCACAAAACTATAACTAACAGTAACATATAAATCACAATAAACTAGTTGTACCTATCGGTAAGTGCCATCGAGCGAAATATTCATGTTTGTTCGTAAGAACAGTACAGATACTGAATAGTTTTCGATAGAACTTAATATATTTTAATATTTGAAATGACCAAAATATGGTAAATTGAACTTTAGGTAATGCGAGAAGAAAGTGTTATTTCTCTGATGTTCAGATTAAATGACACGGGTTTGACAGATTGATAATTAACTCTTGACAAATCTTTTAATTTTTGCTACGTTAAAAATGTCACAAAATGTGGGCAATAAATGAGGTTTGAATCGCTGTTTGTTTTTATTGCAACACGCGGGATACAGTAGTTGCATTTCGAGAACGTCTCATAAATAAAATTCCAAAATCAGAACTGCTAAGATTAGATGCTTATTTCAGTCTCGCATGCAAATTGTCATGTTTACGCATACTCAATTCCCAAGCGAATATGAACAGAAAATAAACCAAAACGGACAAGGAATATGTGAAGACAGAATTTATATTCAAGTAAACATTACATTTGCCGTTAGAAGCAAAAAACTTTCAATTTTCTTGCGTGTATGACATGCAGTAATTTTAGTGAGTGTTGCTTGGTATTGATTTTATTCCTTCGAGCGAAAATATAAAGGTTATTGAAATTAGAGATGGAATCATCGGTTAAACAATTGCTATAAACATAAGCAACACTTAAAGCAAATAAAGGTAGCATTTACCCGACCGTGGCATTCTCGTAAGTCAAGAAAACTCCATTTGAAGTCAACAATCCGCTTTTGATTTTCGTGTCTCTCTTCAGAAATCAAAGGACTCCAAAGTCGAAAGATTATTTCAACGCTTTGGAGACCTTGATGTTCATTTTTTCGGCAGTAGAGTATTCTGTAGTGTATCCTCTTTCCATTAAGAGTTCCATAAAGGTGTATTTATCGTAAAAGGGGCGAATGACCACATTGAAAATTTTAACAGCGAGCCGCGTGGATCGAGCGAGGACGCCATTTTGGTCATCTTCTCTTTAGCAACGAAAGAGAGACTGGGAACCAGTTTGGAAGAACAATACAACCCAAATATGGGGTTTACTTACACCCAAATATGGTCAAAAAAAAGTCCCTTACGCAGAACTTAAGATTTTCTCTGCCTATACACTCACACGCACACGGCTCTATGATTCTGCCGCCTCGACAGCCTCGCCTTTTGGCTCGGCTGCCTCGTTGGCAATAATTTTTTCTTCATATTTTTTATAACAAATTAATTCTGATAACAAAATAGCTAATGTAGACTATTATAAAATAATATAATTAAAATATTATTACACATGAATGCTATCAATGATGCAAATTATGCAAGATGGAAAATGATATCTTTATCTGTTTTGACTTAGACTGGATATTTTATTTCTTTATGCTTCATGATCAATCACATATTGAAATGACACCACCGCAATTTGATTAAAACCACCTCCAAAACTGGAAATAACAGGGAATCATTACTAATAAATAGATCAGAAATTAGTAAATTGAAATATTTCATACAGAGTCTAGGTTATTTTATCAAACTCTTCTCAAAGCAATATTCCAGCTTTCCTTTCAAAATGACTCATCACATTTTCAAGAGCTACTGTAAAATATTGAAAACCCTGTTCCCACTTGTTTTCAATGGGGCAAAAAAAAATTAAACAATTGAAGGGCTCGCTGCAAAAAGGGCAGTAGTGATTTTGGCCGAAAACGAACATGGACAAAACGACTCCAAATTTCGCATGTGAGTTTGTTTACGTGTGCTAAAAATTGTCCTGCATTTCATTTCGCTGGTCTTTCCTTCGTTTTTCGAAAAATAACACATGCAAAAGACAAGGTTTTTGCAGGCAGCATCTTTAGGTCTTTCCTTTCACAAATGATAAACAAAGGAAACCTTTTGTTCCTCAAAACAATGGAACCAGCTAAAGTTTTGGGGTTACAGGCCTAGCCCTAACGCAAAAGTTATCCCCAAGGCCTGCAGTCTGCTTGCAGTTAGCTGCTTTTTGTTGTTTCTGGCAAAGACTATTTTAATCTGTTACCGTTAGCTGTAATTTGAGGTGAAAGTTAAATAAAGATTGACTGTTGTGATAGACTGATTGATTGAATACGTTTGCTTGTGTCTTCACTTTATACTAGTTTTGCTTTCAGTTAAGTGCCGCTGGCTTGCTCTCACTTCTATCTCCACTCCTCACATCATCACACATCTACAAAATCCCGCGAAAACAAGATAAGCTTCTGAGGTTTTCGCTTGCACGAATCGATTGAATGATTGATTAATGAATATTTAATGAGGCACAGAAAAAAATTTTGCAAGGAAAGGTGCCCTGCGAAACATCTAAAGAATTTTTTAAAGTCTAAAACCAGGTCACTTCTCGGCAACTTTGTCGCGGCAGCACCCAAGGGGACACTGCAAAACTCACGCGAGGCGTGGAAAAATGTCTAGTGCTGGATTACTGTGGACAATGTAAGTTACAAAATCTTTTTTTGCATATGTTATTTTTCAAAAAGGAAGGAAAGAACAACGAAATGAAACACAGGACAGTGTTAAGCGCACGTAAACAAATCTGCATGCGAAATTTGGAGCAGTTTTGATAATGTTCATTTCAAGGGAAAATCACTACCGCCCTTTTTGCAGCGAGCCCTTCAATTAAAAGTTCCCATAATATTTGTGTTAATTGGAGCAAATTAATAAAAAGCGGTACTTTGTGGAAGAACAAAACAGGCTAAATAATGTGGTTAATAACATAATTTTTAGAGGTACTGCTGGGCAAGTTTAAGTCATGGAAGCTTGAAAAAAATGTCTGCAATTTGTCCACATTCATGAAAACCACCGCACAAATCAATCAAGCACTCACAGAATGAAACTGTCACACCATGCGATGTCACTGTGTCGGTATCAATGCGCCCATGACATGTCCAAGGACCAGACAATGATACTTTAACCCTGTATTCAGAATCTTTAAATAGTTCAACAGGATCGAACATAACATCAAAACCGTGATAACTGAATTCTCTATTGTGTACAATTGTAGAGGAAAAGTTCCCAGATTTTTTAGCGAGCAACTCTTCACATTCAACATCTTCAACAGTTAAAGTCACTTTATAGTTACCATTTTCACTGCCAAACAAGCGAATTCCATGCAACACTACATCTTTATCCACCTCAAAATCAAGGCACTTTTCAGTTTCCATATTTAGACATTTGTTGCTAACATTACCAAATCTGAAACATGATTGACAAGCCCCATCTCTTTTGTTTCCTTGGAAACCGACTGGCAAGGTCGATGCGGCATCAAAGTGCTTCCTCACTTTAGCAACTTCACGTGATGTGAGAATTCCACTGTTAGGAACGACACTAGAAAACTCTTCTTTCTCCATGGCTGGGAAACGTATTTCTTTCACAATTTTCTCTCCAAGAATCTTCCTTTTCACTTTACTATCTGTAGACAGTCCTTGTCTTTCACATTCCTTTGTAGCCCAGAGATCAACAGCTTTGAACAACTCTACCTCTCTGATTGTCAATGAATCTCTTTTGACAACTGCTTCAAGTAAGGACCTCTCAATTTTCGCGAATCCCTCGGATTTCACAGCTTCTTCTGTTTCTCTATCAATCATTTCCCAGCATTGATCCACAAGAATCTTCTCATCATATTGCTGAGCATGTGACAGAACACAAAACACGTTTGCAGGATCTAAATTCTTTCGCAGGAAACGAACACATTCATTGGCGAGAGAGATAACCATGTATTTCTTTGCCACATACAGCACTTGCATCACATTGTTTTCGTTCAATTCCGCCTTCCCGCTGTACATGTATCGAACCATTTCTAACACACCCTCGTACTCGCAGTCTGGCAGGTCAACAGATTTCGATTTTAGGGGCATCTTTCCTTGAAACATGACGAAAAACACAGGACTACACATCGACAGCACAATCTTGTGAGCAGGAATCGCCATCTTGCTTTTCTTGGGCTCGCCTTCGTCACTCGAGGCTCGAACAACAAGGCTTACATCGCTTAGTAGATCGTTGTTAAACATGAAAATGCTTCGTTCCGTAATACTTGCTTTGGCTTCTTGCCACTTCTCCTCAAAGACGGCCATAATTTCTTGAAGTAAAACCGAATTTTTAACCTCAGTAAAACCACGCACGCGGTCTCAAAGTTGAAGTCTCAAGTTCTCTGCGCTGCTATCCCAATGAGCACTTGCGCGCGCCAAAATTTCGCGGGAAAATGTTGTCACGCAATCCATCGTCAAATCTCGTTCCCAGATCTCTCGTGGACGAAACCGAACGCTGCTGCCTCTTTCCTCTTTCTGTAGTGGAAAATTTCAGTCAACCATATTTTTTTTAAAGTTCTAAGTCATACACTTAAGTATTCCCGTGACCATATATAAATTTAAAAGACCGTGAAGACCATTTTGTCACCTCCATAAAATAGTTATTTCTTTTCTTAATTATTATATTTTTTAATTGTTCCTCCTGGATTGATTGGAAGAATTAACTTGTTTAATTTAAAGATCAGGTTTTTATTTGCTAATTCTTAAGGGGATTTCAAACATCCTGGTAACTTGATGAGTTACGTACAACAATAAAAAACTTTTTGATCTTGTTTTCAATTGTACTTCTTTTACACCATCAAATACGAAAATTGCAAACTTAGAGATCTTTTCAGAGTTCTGCTCTATAAAAAAAGTCTGTGTCAAGCCAATCCTGCCAGAGATTATCCTGGTTTCTGTTGCTTTAGTGACAGATTATTTCGTCTCCCCCTGTATGGGATACTACTCCATTGCAGAGTTATCCCCCAGTATCATATCTCTTGCTTACGAGCGGTGTTGTGTTACAAAGATTTGATTTATAAGGGTTTGTATGGGAAACAACGGTTTTGCTTTAAAAGTAAAAAAAAAATGTATATTTTGTAAATAAAGTTGACTTAACCTGATTCGCTGTTTCATTCTTTGTTGTCTGCCAGCTTCTCAGGTCGATCCAACGCGTTTTCGGCGAGTTATCGTTATTTAGGTGTCCAACAACGAATTTTTTTTTTCGTTTTTGATATTCTTTTAATTTCATAAACGCGCATATGTTGATTTAAAGAGAGCACAGCTCTCCATTTGTTCGCAATAACATGCTATCCCTGAATGTTTGGGAGAAAAACACCTCTTTAATAAGGCTCTTTAATTAGGGTTTTTATTTGTAATTAAAGTCATAACGGTTTAATGAATTTACCCCTTTAAAAAAAAATCAAACACCCTCAAAACGTGATGAACAATTTCCTTGGCTTCATATTTCGTTTTTTCAATTGGACTTCTATTAGACCATCAAATACAAAATTACAAACTTTGTCCCAAGGATCACATTTTAGTTCCAAGGCATAAAAATCTAAAGATCTGTTCTATATAGTCTTTATCAAGCCAAGTGGCACATACCACCAGAATTTATCCCTGTTGACAGAGCCGTAGGCAGGGGGGGGGGGGGTGTAATAGGTGCGTCCGCACCCACTTACGGGCCACAAAGGTCCACCTAATTGGGGATTGAGGGTTAAAATGATCTCTGAATGCAGGAAATGTGGACTTAAACAACCTGATTGTTCAAAATGTCCTGGGGAGAATACCCCATGACCTCCGAGACGTCCACGCCTCTGATGCTTGCACCAGCCATGCAAGATCCTGCCTACGGCCCTAGTTGTTTTAGCATTAAGAGACTAGGAGTATTTCTACTTCCCCCTCTGGATGGGATGCTAGTCCAGCACAGGTTTACCATAACCTACAGGATAACTTCACCAGCCCCGATTTTACACCTGGGTGGAGAGAGGTACCATGAGAGTGAAGTGTGAATGAACACAACCTAGGAACTTGGTCAGGATTTGAATGGAGACCCTTTGATTTGGAGTCCAGCATGCTAAGCGTTAGCCTGCGAGCAGGCTCACCTTGGGGCACGTGCAAAAAAGCGACAGGAAAGCGGCAAATTGACTCGTGAGCGAAGCAATAGGGCGGGGAGGAGACTGATGGAGAGGCTGGCGCCCCTCGCTGTCGTGACTTTGCTGCTCTCGTGTCGCTTTTTTGCATGTGCCCCAAGGTGAGCCTGCTCGCAGGCTAGCTAAGCATGGCCACTGCACCTAAAGCATCTGTTTTATAGCATTAATATTCTTATAATCAGTTTAACTGTCTGCTAACTCATTTGACCACTGATCCTTTCATTCACATCTGAATGCATTAATGCAACAGCAACAACAATTTATTTAGGTGTTTCTGTAACAACAAATACCATTACCTATTTAAAATAAAGAAAATATAACTACATCAAAAAATAAATGTATAATAATAAAAACAAAAGAAGCAATTATCAATATACATTAGGATCAGTGGTTCAGTGGTACTACAGCAAAACAAAACTTTTGCAGAAATATCTACCGGTAACTCATTAAAAATACTCCATAATTTACCTATTATTTTTATTAACACGCACGCTTATTGAAGCATGCATTTGTTTGTTCGTTCATTTGCTTGACTGATCAGTCAATAATTATTAACAATAACAAAACACTTTAAAAAATGATGACACCTCCATTATCATGCACCTGTGAATCATTAATTTTTATATACAATTATAATCATTATCCACGGCACATTATAAATCAATCGAGACACTTGCCTTTGTGAATGAAAACCTGAGGGGTTTTTTCATGTTTCTGTTAGAGGCTATGCATTACTGGTAAAAAAGCAAATAAAAAAAGTTTTTTTTTTCGATTTGATATTGTCTTAGTAAGAGAAAATTTTAATTCTGGCTATGGTCCTGACATGTACTTGCTTTAAATTTAAAAACACATAAGTAAATATAAGTTCTCTAAGTCGAAACTAAATATTCTTGGAAAACCTTGAAAATTGAAAGTAATAAATTATTGTTGATTATAATAGCTTAAATTACATTTAAGTGTTTGGATTCTAACTTAGATTGTCTACTAAAACAATTAAACAACTTGTGAAATTTTGCTTTCTTTTTCATGAGTTGTAACCAACTTGGCCGCATCTCAATACACAATAGAGTATTACTCAAAAAGAAAACTCAGCTCATACTGAGCTAAAAAAAAAAAGAAGGCGACTAGGTTGTTCGAAAAAAATCAGTCAACAACAAGAGATAACTGTTATGCCTGTAAGGGACCTTCCACTCTTATGACAAGTTCACGTTGAACTGTTTGAAGCAACACCTTATTAAAATCCAAATTTAAACTTCCCGTGCACCACCATTTTGGATTATATGAAGGGTAATGGTTGCCCAATTGTTTCAAACAAAAAATCCTCTGCTTCCTAACAACAACACTTATAACCATTATACATCATAAAATCCAAAATATAATGGCGACATGCAGGAAATTTAAAAGCAATTAATCTTTTCCGTCTTTTGTTACTATTAAATGTTATTTCTCCTTGGTCTGGTAAAATTTGGAACAATGACATTATTTCAAACAATGAACCATGTACTCTTCATAAGATTGGAGGTTCCCTTGAAAGCATGAGATTCACAACAGTGGTATAAATATTGAGCAAGCTTGGGTACTTGGGTGATCAAAATATTGATTCACAATCCATCATTTCACAGCTCATACCATAATAAGCTTGTTTTGTTAAGTTACGGCAACATAAAGAAAAAGTCTGCAAATTGTCCATGAAGGGCAGTTGTTGTTCCTCCTGAGGAATTCTCAGAATTCCTGAAGAAAAATTTTACACCCTGTGATTTAACTCCTTCATCGCCGTACAGGTTGTAGCCACAGTATAATCGAGGACTATTCATCTTCACTTGAACAGAATACTGTTTGTCTCTCATCAAATTTACAGGATCAAACATAACCACAAAACCATAATAGCGGATGTCTTTGCTATGCTGAACAAATGATGAAAAATTTCCAGATTTGTTAACAATTTCTGCATCACCATGAATTTCTTTCACAGTCAAGGTCACTTTGTGCTCATTGTTTTCACTGCCAAACAGACAAATTCCATGAAGAATTATGTCTTTGTTCACATGAAAGTGAAGGCAGTCATTACTAGCCTTGCTACCACAGCATTCCCTATAAACAGAAGTAAATCTAAAACATGATCGAAGAGTGCCGACCCTTTCGTTCCCTTTAAAACCAACAGGTGATGTTAAAACTGAATTAAAATGCTTCATCATGTTAAAAACTTGTTGTGGTGTAAGTATTTCGCTGTCAAGCACAACACTAGCAAATTCTCTCTGCTCCATCACTGGGAAACGTATTTGCTCCACAATCGTCTCACCAAGAATTCTTCTTTTTGCATTGCCATCTGGAGTCAATACTTGCCTTTCACACTCCTTTGTAGCCCAGAGATCAACAGCTTTGAACAACTCTACCTCTCTGATTGTTAATGTATCTCTCTTAACAACTGCTTCAAGTAAGGACCTCTCAATTGTCGTGAATCCCTCTGATTTCAGGGCTTCTACAGTTTCGCTGTCAACAACTTTCCAGCATTCATCCACAAGAGTATTCTCATCATATTGCTGAGCATGTGACAGAACACAAAACACGTTTGCAGAATCTAACTTCTTTCGCAGCAACAGAACACATTCATCAGCAAGCGAATTGACCATGTATTTCTTTGCCAGATACAGCACTTGTATCACATTGCTTTCATTCAATTCCGCCCTTCCGCTGTACATGTATCGTAGCATTTCCAACACACCTTCGTAATCGCAGTCTGGTAGATAAACAGAGTCTGATTTCTCGGCCAGTTCCCCAAAAAACATGGCGAAAAACACAGGACTACACATCGACAACACTAACTTGTGGGCAGGAATCGCCATCTTGCTTTTCTTGGGCTTACCTTCGTCACTTGTGACTCGAACAACAAGGCTTACATCGCTTAGTAGCTCGTTGTTAAACATGAAAACACTTCTATCTTTTATACTTGCTTTGGTTTTCTGCCATTCTTCCTCGAAGACGGCCATAATTTCTTGCAGTAATACCGAATAATGAAATCACAGTAAAATCAAACACGCGGTCTGAAGCAAAGGTCTCAAGTATCCGCGCTGCTATCCCGGTCAGCACTTGCGCGCTAAAATTCCCGGGAAATTTTGTCACGCAATCCAGAATAATAGGTCCGCTCTGCGTACATGTGCTCGGGCTACAGTATGCATAGATAAAAATTTACCATCTTTATTATTTACATAATGATTGTTATTGAACGGAATATTGTGCAACGAACCATAGGTACACAAAGGTAAAACCTGTTTTCCAATTCAAGAAAATGTTTCAATTATGTCATATTGACAGAGTCTACAACAAGTTTTTCTTTTCCAAACAAACCTGATTTAAAGCACAGCTCTCTATTTCTTTACAGTAATTGGAGAAATAATTCATCATTTCAAGCAGGATTTTTTTAAGCCAAACACCCTTAAAACAGTGCTTGATGGGATAACAATAATAAAAACTATCTGATAACCTTAATTTCATATCTCTCTTTTTTTAGTTGGACTTTGCAGTCAAATACAAAAGTTACAAAGCAGTGCACAAGGATTAGAATTTCCGTTGCATATCGGATCTATTTTGGAGATCTGTTTTAGTCATTTAACATTACAGTCAACTCTCTCTCAACAGACACCTCTATAAGACAGACACCTCCATAAGACGAACACCTGGTGATAGTATCTGCCGTTTTTCAGTGATTTTACTGTAACCAAACTCCCTATAAGACGAACACCTCTCTGAGACGGACAACGGACACTTTGAAATCATTAACGGACACTTGAGAAGTGTGTTTTTTATCATGTTTAATTAATGAAAATACTTCTAAACTTAGCTGAACTAAAGCAAAGTTACTCAGCGCCCTAACGATACGTGTATACCAAGCTTACTAACCAAAAACAATGACGTTTTAACGGTTTACTTCTCTGCTTACGTGTATTTAATCAAACTCGCTTACAATAACAACCACGCGAAATCAAGTGTTTGGGCCATATCCGGGCAGTTTAATGTACTTCCATTTGGGGAAATTACAGCTGCCATGGGAGGGTGAGGCGGGACGTACAAATAAAACGACAGTAAACACGAGGCGTATCGATCGACGCGATCAAAGTTCACAGTGAAACGTGTCCGTAACTCGAGACGATAATCAAGTGACATTACTTACTTTACATTAACACAATTTAACTAGTTAAATATTACTTAATCAAACTCGCTTACAATAACAACCACGCGAAATCAAGTGTTTGGGCCATATCCGGGCAGTTTAATGTACTTCCATTTGGGGAAATTACAGCTGCCCAAAATTCAGCCCAAATGGAAAAGTTATTGCTCAGAGGAGTCTTCTGTTAGAATGTAGGGATTGGCATATTGAAATTTGATTGTCTGTGTCTGAGCGATTTTGCGGGGAATACCAAGAAACAAGTTAAGAGGCGAACGAATGTAACGTTGATAGCAGTCACTGTTCCAGCGGCCTAAGAGCTTGATTTCGTAGTCGGATAGGCCCGCAATAGAAGCAGAGGTGGCTCCACCGATCCGAAGACTATGACCACTGTATTGGGATGTGTCGATGCCGATCAGACGTAAAAGCTGAGATACGAAAGAGACGAGGTCGGTTTTTGTTAAGGGGGAACCGTCCGAGAGCTGCAAAAGGGGTAAAGTGTCTTTGTTAACGGTGCCACGACGATGCTGGAGGGCCAGGTTCGTTTTCATAGCGCACACGGCACAGACAAAATGATTCGAGTGTGCCGTGTAGAGAGTCACACCTTGTCGCCGCTGGTCCGTTTTGGATTGTTTAATTTGGAGGGAGAGATATTCTGAACCATCGGCAGCAGTATGTAACTTAGCATCATAGAAAGTGAGATGAATGGATGGATCAAAGTGGTCACTGGATGCGACGGTGAGTTCCCCTGCCCGTAGCATTAAGAAATGACCGGTGGTGAGGGCTGCCCATTTCACGTTGTCATCGTCACTCTTTGGGTTGAGAAAGGGCTTGACAGCAGATAGAATGTCAAAAGTAAGAGGCATCTTCTGTTTGGGCGCTGAAAAATGTTGACGTTCGATGCCGCGCAATGTTTGCTTTAACTTTAAGCCAGGTTGAAGGGGATTGGAGAGACCATGAGCTACGTGAAGAGAGCGTACCGCGGCGAGGTAGACGTTAATCGATTGAGGCTTAATTCGTTGGGCGAGGTGCGTAGCGAACAATATAAGAGTGTCTTCAGAGGCAGGGAGGGGGTCGAACGAGAATTCCCGGCAAAATTGTAGAAACTGCCGCTGGGCGCTATTGTAGGTGCGATGAGATGAGTCAGCAAGTCCTCCAGCAAAGTACTCGTGTGCCTTTACTTGAAGCTTGTTAAGGGAAGTGGTGTCGTGGGCGTCGGATGACGAGCGGCCATAGGACAGGAGTCCAGGAACTTGTCGACCTGCGAACGAGAAAGAGCGTCAGCCCAGTTGTTATCAACACCGTTTATGTGTTTTGCCCGTAGCATAATATTGTGATGAGCGCACGTGTAAAACAAGAAACGAAGGAGAATCATGATATGTCTGCATTTGCTTGTACCGCTAGACAAAATATGCACGACGGACAAGTTATCACAGTGGAAAAGAATATTGCGACAAGCGAGCGAGTCTGACCAGGTGTGGACCGCGGCAGCAATCGCGTAGAGTTCTTTAAACGTGATTGATCGAGAATGAGGAATATCATGGTCCGCAAATGATCCATACAGCCAGTTGCCTGAAAAGTAGGCTCCGAAGCCAGATGCACAGGCGTCAGTGTATAGTTCTAGATGTGGAGACGAGATCCATTCGTCATCGAAGAAAAAGCTGCAGCCGTTCCAAGACGGAAGAAAAATCCTCCACCATGAAAGGTCCATGTGAAAGGCGCGGTTTAAGCGAAGGTGATGGGTAGGATGATGAGCTTTGCAAAGGACGTCGATCATACGGCGAAGGAAAGTTCTCCCGGGGCGGCAAACGTTGCAAATAAAGTGCAACTTGCCGATAAGAGATTGTAGTTGTCGTTTGGTACAACGGCGTTTAGTGGACCACGTGTGAAGTAGGTTGATTATTTCCGTTAAACGAGAGGAGTCGATGCGCATTTCTTGGGTTACGGTGTCCAGTTGAACTCCAAGGAGAACTAAGGATGTTGTAGGGCGAACCGTTTTGTCAGGGTTGACCGCGAATCCCATGTCAGAGCATGTACGAAGCATGACGTCAAGACTCTGAGCGCAGGAGTCGTCAGGGGAAGGAGGACCACAAGTCCAAAAGTCATCCAAGTAATTCCAAAGGGGTGTGGCACCACGTTCCGCCATGGCATACCGCAAACCGTCAATAAATTTCAGAAAGAGCGCTGGCGAACTGCGAAGACCAAACGGGAGGAACATATCGAAGAAATAGCCGGTTTGTGTGGAACCGTCGGATGTTACTATGGGCCATGTGGATCCTAGGAGTTCCCAGTCACGGGGGTCCACCAGGATGTGACGAAAAGCGTCAGAAAGATCGAGTTTGCTCATAAGAGCATTGGGTCCAAACATTTTCAGGTAGGCGATAGCATTGTCCAGTGAGTCGTAAGAACACGTGTAAAGTTCTTTAGGAATTGCGTCGTTGACGGATTGGCCTGCAGGCCACGAAAGATCGGTTATGATACGCCATTTGGGAGGCTGCGAGTGCTTTTTCGGAATAGCACCCATCGGCGATCCGACAAAATGCGAAAAAGGAGGTGAAAGGAAAGGCCCGGCCTTTCGGTTCAATAAAAGTTCCCGTTCAATTTCCATAGCGACGGGTGTAGGGTTTGACGTAGCCGAAAAGTGATTGGGAGAAATCAAGGGCGAACGCTCATGGTGAAAGCCAATACGAACGCCATGTTCAATATCATGCAATAAATCATTAACTAAGTCACTGTCCGGGTGATTACGAAGGGCGTCACGCCATACGTCAATGGGAAACGGGGATTGTACCCGAGGGAGTGACTGTGCAAGCGGCCTCTGGATGGTCCCCCCGACAAGATTTGCAGATGTGGGCTCGCTTGCAGTTAGCACCTTGGTAGCAGGCTCTTCGCTGGTAAAGATTGCATCCCTCTTGGCCTGTGGATGAGTACCACCTGGTGTATTTCCAAGCGAGGTTTTGATTACCGACGGGGTTCCTGGGGCCATATCCGGTCGATTTTTGCGGTGTAGTCTCCTCCATCTGGTCTTGCGCGAGAAATGTACAGTCCTTGACCAAATGGTCAAAGGACTTACAACGCGAGCACTGGCGGGGGTGAGGGCGTAGGGCAGAGGCATCTAACACTGTTGCATATAGCGTGGTATCGAGGACGCCAAGACTTGCGCTGCCGAGTTGAATTTGTTTGGCGTACGCCATGCGGGAGTGGATGTCAAACATATACACGGATGGCCAGCGAAATTTACGATTAGCAAATTGAATATGTTCACGATACGAGGCAAGTTCAATGTAACGTGATGGTTGCACGGCCATAACTAATTTCTCGTATGCGTTCCACGCCTGTAACCAGGTGTCAAACGAGTCGATCTGGCGTTTTCGGGGCCCCTTGATTACGTAAGCAACACAGTTTATATCGCTCTGGACAGGGATGTTTCCGTTGTTAGGCAAATTTGCGAAGGGGCTAAGGGTGGATAAAAGATCAGAAAAATCAATATACTCACCCTTAGCGGCCGCCTGCGCAAGTTTCTCGGACAAGCTTGTGTTATTCGCCGTTGTGGTATTCGCCGCTGGAGTTGCGATCTGTGTCGGTAGAGTTGGATGTTGGGATGATTTGCTGGCCTGGTCGTCGAGAACCGGAGGATGCTGAGGCGATTTAACTTGCTTTTTTAAATCGTTGTGTTGCATTTGGAGGTGCTCCATTTGAGAGGAAAGGTTGCGGATGGCATCCAAAAGAACGGACGTTGACGGCTCATCGGACGTTTCCGATTCCTGAATCTCCGTGCCATCACTCGGGCCAGTACAATTCTTCCCTGGTGTACCGAAGTGGTGATTAGATTTTGGGGTCTTGCACCCAGTACATTTGCCTTTTCTTGCAGACATAGCGTCGAAGAAAAACTCAGAATACTCGAAGAAAACGTACAAATAAAACGACAGTAAACACGAGGCGTATCGATCGACGCGATCAAAGTTCACAGTGAAACGTGTCCGTAACTCGAGACGATAATCAAGTGACATTACTTACTTTACATTAACACAATTTAACTAGTTAAATATTACGGGCACTAAAGAGGTTATAAAATTTGAAACAATCTCTGACTTAAAAACTTTAAAAATACAAGCTTTCGGCTGTTTGAACTACAGCCTTCGACGGGTAAAATGTAAAAAGGTAAAATATGCAGTGTGTGAAGTTGCGAAATACAAATGCTAATAACTAAGAATATTTGTTAAAAAGAATGCGAAATAAAAATGCTAATAACTAACAATATTTGTTAAAAAGAATGTTGTACTGTCCAGGTAGAGGACAGGAATTGTTATCCGCATTGGGAGTTAGCTTCGAATGCCACGCTTCCAACATTTTTCTTGATCTAAAGCCGCCTTTGTCAATGACAGATGCATTATCAAAGTCAATCACATGATTGTTGGACCAGACGTGATTGGCAATTCTTGAACCTTTTGCCGCGGTTTTTACATTTCGAAGGTGTTCTTTTTTCCTGGTGTTGAAGGCTCTGCCCGTCTCACCAATGTAACACCATGAACACTCAGAACAAGGAATTTTATAGACAACGTTTGTCTGCGATTCCAAAAAACACAAGGCCAGCACGGCGGCAACTCTTTTACACAGAGCCCTAAATTTACCCAACTCTTCCGAAGGAAAACAACGAGAACTTAACCGTGTTCATTCAGCACTTGAATCTAATGGTTACCCATCGAAGTTCATTAAAAACATCCAGTCTAACAAAACCCGACCCTCGACAGTGCTGTCCCCGGAGGAACTTGTTGGAACATTCTTCAAAACGGTCGAGGCGCCCGAATCACACAAGTCATTCGCCTCTCTACCATACATTAAAGGCGTAACAGAACCTCTGACCCGTGTCCTCAAAAAGCACAATATCACAGTAGTAAACAAACCACTGAACACCCTTCAACAACAGTTCCCGGCTCCAAAATTTCGACCTTCTTTGGAATCTTTTTCACGAGTTACAATCAACTTGGCTGCACCCCAACTATGGTATTTACTCATGCATATAGAAAACTCAGCTCTTTGTGAGCTCATAAAAAGAAGATGACTACTGTTTAGGTTGTTGAAAAGACAACAGTAAACAACAAGTCTTTCTCAACAAGGCAATTGTTACACCTGAAAACATGCTAAAACAGATTTTTGTGGTCCGCAGTGGTTCATAGACAGAGCTTCTAACTTACAAGCGTACTTTCAAGACCTTCAACTGTACATCAGAACCCCAGGGGGGGCACTTGCAGTATACATGACGGGGAGGTCCGACGTATTTTTTTCGGTTGAAAATTTACACCCTCGGTATTTTTTTGGGTCAAGAGATCTGTCATATATTTTTTTAGGTCTTAAAGTCTGTTTTATTGAATAAATCAGTATAGAGGTGCTAGGTCTTGTACTTTTTTGGGGTAGAAAATTTTGATGTCAGGTATTTTTTTGGGTGTAAAATTTCAGGCTCATGTATTTTTTTGGGTTCGCAATATAAAGCTCCGTCGGACCCCCTCCCCCCCCCCCCCCCCCGTCATGTATACTGCAAGTTCCCCTCCCTGGGATGAGAACCTAAACCGATCAAAATATTGTGACTTACATTCCGTCACTTCATAGCTCCTACTGTAAAGCTTGCTTGCTTCGTTTAGCTATGGTAACTTAAACAAGAAGTCTCCAAATTGTCCAAAAAGAACATTTGATTTCCTGCCAATATTACTACAAGAAGTGAAGAAAAATGTTACACCATGTGATGTAACTTCTTTAATGCCCAAGCGGCCAGAGCATGTACGAGGACCATTCATCTTCACTTGAACACAGTACTGATCGTCTCTCGTCAAATGTACTGGATCAAACAAAACAACAAAACCATAAAAGCAGATATCTATTCTATGCATAAGAACTGATGAGAATTTTCCAGATTTCTTAGCAATTTCTCTACCATGAACTTCGTTCACAGTCAAAGACACCATATACTCATTATTTTCACTGCCAAACAAGCTAATTCCATGAAGCACTATGTCTTTGTTCATGTGAAAATGAATACAATCTTCATGAACCAAGTCAAAACAATTTAAACCGACACGACCAAATCTGAAACATGATTGCAGAGTACCAACCCTTTCATTCTCTTTAAAACCGACTGGTGATGCCAATTCTGAATTAAACTGCTGCATGGTGTTAACAAGTTCTTGTGGTGTTAGTATTTCACTGTGAGGGACAGCATCAGCAAACTCTTTTTCCTCCATCACTGGAAAACGTATCTCTTTAACAATAACCTCTCCAAGAATTTGTCTTTTTACCTTGCCATCTGCCATCAGCCCTTGCCGTTCACATTCCTTTGAAGCCCAAAAATCAACAGACTTAAACAACTCTACCTCTCTGATTGTCAATGAATCTCTCTTGACAACTGCTTCAAGTAAGGACCTCTTAATTGTCGCGAATCCCTCTGATTTCACAGCTTCTTCAGTTTCTCTGTCAATCACTTCCCAGCATTGATCAACAAGAATCTTCTCATCGTATTGCTGAGCATGTGGCAGAACACAAAACACGTTTGCCGGATTTAATATTTCCTTTCGCAGCAGCCGAACACATTCATCAGCAAGAGAATTGACCAAGTATTTCTTTGCCACATACAGCACTTGCATCACATTGCCTTCGTTTAATTCCGCCTTGCCGCTGTACATGTATCGAAGCATTTCCAATACTCCCTCGTATTCACAGTCTGGTAGATCTACAGAGTCCGATCTCTCGGCCAGTTCCCCACAAAACATGGCGAAAAACACGGGACTACAACTCGTCAACACAAACTTGTGGGCAGGAATCGCCATCTTGCTTTTCTTGGGCTCACCTTCGTCACTCGAAGCTCGAACAACAAGGCTTACATCGCTCAGTAAATCCTTGTTAAACATGAGAATGCCTCTGTCTGTGATGCTTGCTTTGGTCTTCTGCCACTTTTCATCAAAGACGGCCATAATTTCGTGTTGTTATACCCAATACACCAGTAGAATCACACATATGCTGTGAAGTGTTGGCAATCCCAATGAGCCCTTGCGCCCTCATTTCGCGGGAAAATTTTGTCACGCAATCCACAATGATAGGTCCGCTTTGCGTACATGTGCAGAGTTAAACTAGTGGCCAGATAAGCCTTTAACCAGGACGACTTTTAACCGCCAAGACTCCGAAAAGCACAATGAGCTGTTAAACAAGAAATGCTTCCAAGAAAGGTCTGAAAGGGTAAAATGGATAGAAGGCAATAAATTTGCCTTTTTTTTTTTCACTTAAAAAATACGATTTTCATCACTGGGACTAGGAATCACAAAAAAGAAAATGGGAATGGGACCAACATTTGCACAAAAATGGTAAGGAAATGCCACCCCCGCTTTTTTTTCAAGGCCCACTTAGAATTCCCACAAATTAAAAAATTAAAAAAAATTAAAAATTAGAAATTAAAAACAGTTATAGCTCTCACCTTTTGCCAAGGAACTAGGACCACACCCATATCCCATTTCAAACACTCTTGGCCTTGACGTTACTGTTTTTCATTCTACCTCCCTCTCTTCTCAACCTGAGTTACTGTGGTGTATTTAATACAGAAAACAGTGTGTAAACTACGAGTTACAACACACACATGGCAAGAACTCAACTAACTAGGGCTTTCCACAAGTTGCTCGGCAACTTTTTGGCAACTTTTCATGTTTCGAGCAACTTTTTCCCCTTCGAGCAACTTTTTCCCTCTCGAGCAACTTGTTGCATTTTGAGCAATTTCCATACCGAAGATCTCCGAAGATTACCCGAGTGTTGTTCAAAGGCAATACGAACGTTTCCGAGGATTTACGAAGTATGCCGAAGATTTTTGAGGAACATCTGAAGACGTTTCAACTTTCGGCTCATTCTGCATTAATACATTACAAAACTCGTCATCAAATATGACGTCATCGATATCTTCACGATTTTCCTCAATTATGGAAATCCTTGTTATTTAACAAATGTTCCCCTTAATATGTTATAAACATACTTCTTTTGCTGTAAAATTGCATAAAACTGCTTAGAAATCTTACCCTCAAAGGGAAATAAGCATATATTTAGAGAAATTCTCTTGATTAGAAGCAGCGTTTTGGTTTTTTTGGAGCAACTTTCGAGCAACTTTTATTATCAGAAGCAACTTTTTGGATTTTTGGAGCAACTTTTGAGCAACTTTTTGAGAAATTACGGGCAACTTTTTGAGAAATCTCGAGCAACTTGTGGAAAGCCCTACAACTAACTCGATCGTACACGGCCTTCTTGTCACGTGACGACTCTACAAGTCCCAGGACTCCACAGTTACTAAAACACCATTTTATTGGAGTGTCATGACAAAAAAGAATTATTTTTCCCCTTCCCTTTCTTCTTCCCTCCCTTTCTTCCTTTCATTCTACATTTGTCTACTGGTTCGTTCTTCCATTCATTTAAAAAAAAAATGCAAAACTACTAAAAGAATGTCACCTTTTTCATTTTGCACTTTCAGCAGTGCTTTCTCTCTTAGCCATGGTACATCAATTTGTTATATTAATTTTTTTTTAAATCAAGATGTTGATTGACAACTTGGGTAGAGAATATCCAGACCATGCCTTCCTTTATTCATATCTACAAATTAATTATACAACATGAAGAGTATGGTCTTCAAATGGCCAAAGTACATGTAGTAAAAACATGCAGCAAGTCACTATAATGATAATACCAGTAAGAATTATTATTACTTTGTAAGCATAAAATGAATAAATAGCGTTGAAGGCACCCAAAAACTGCAATGAGCCGAAAGAGATTTCAGCAAAACCTAACCTCACTGTGTTGCCCAGAAAATAGAAGGGTTGTGGTTGAATCCCCCATTTCCTCCAGAAATAAATGTTTAGCTTCTTAATAATTAATTTTCTATAAAAAAATATTGGCTTCTTCAGCTCAAAAATTGGCGCCCTATCTCACTTTTAAACACCGATTATAAAATAGCGACCAAATGTATAGCAAGACGCTTAGAAAAAGTGATAAGACGGGTTACATTAAAGGTAGATATATTGGTGAAAATATACGATTAATTTCAGATATTATAGAACAGTATAGCAATCCAAACAAACAAGGAATGATTCTCTTCTTAGACCGGACTCTCTAGAATGGGAATACCTTTTTACGACACTTGAGGCTATGAATTTTGGACCAAGTTTTCGAAATTGGATTCGCACTTTTTATAACAACATTAACAGCTGCGTCATTAACAATGGCTACGCATCAGAATTCTTTACTCTTCAAAGAGGAGTCAGACGAGGCTGTCCACTATCTGGACTACTCTTTATACTTGCCGTAGAACCACTTGCACATAAAATTCGTTTTGACGAATCAATCAGAGGTCTTCATAACGGAAATAAAACAGTTAAACTTAGCCTATATGCCGACGACACTACTTCCTTTCTGCCGGATGACAGTTCTGCTTCCAATTTATTCACCCTTCTTGAGCAATTCGGTACGAGCTCCGGACTCAAAATAAATAGACACAAGACCGAGGGAATGTGGCTTGGTGCTTGGAAAGGCAGACTTGGTAAGTACAGGCCGTTCGGAATATCATGGCCAGAACAATACGTTACAACTCTTGGAGTCGTCTTTGCTTACGATACTCTAGTTCGCCAACACATGAACTTTGAAACAAAGCTCTCTAATTAAAGCTTCAAAAAGTTTTAAATCTCTGGTCTGGTAGGCATTTAACGATTTTAGGGAAAGTAACCATTATTAAAACGTTAGCCCTTTCTAAGCTTGTTTACAGTTCTTCAGTGTTACACGTTCAATCAGATTTCATCAAAAGAGTAAATGAAACAATTTTTGCTTTTATTTGGAATTTTAAGCCTGATAAAATTAAAAGAAGTACGTTAATCGGCCCGGTGAACAAAGGCGGGCTCAATATGGTCAATTTCAACGACGTCAACAAGTCCCTAAAAATTGCTTGGGTAAAACGTTTCTGTGATGAGCCTGAAAACAACTGGTGCGCCTTTCTTAATTCGTTTTTGTTAAAATATGGAGGTGCTTTCCTGTTTCAGTGCAATTTCAATCTAAATTACCTAGAGTTAAAAAACATTCCAATTTTTTATAAAGAAATTCTGTCAAATTGGCAAGAAATTCACTCAAATGACCCAGTTAATTCCACAGATTTTAAAGAAGAGATCTTATGGAACAATCGTTTCATAAGGATTTGCCGTAAATCATTTTATTTCAAATCGTGGCATAAAAGTGGAATCGTAAAGGTTCGTGACCTTCTAACCGAGCAGGGAAACTTTCTATCTTTCGAACATTTTAAGGCCAAGTTCGGTGTCCGTACAACTTTTTTGGACTACGCAGGCGTGATCGCTGCAATCCCAAAAGCCTGGAAAACCGCAATCCCCCAATTTTTCTATGAGCGATTAGTCAACAAGGCATAACCGACTTGACTATTGCTCATGAAAAATGAGAGCTATAATGATAGAATTCCAAAACTTACAGTTTTATGTTTTATTAAGCCAAACATCACAAGTAGTTTTCCCTTTTGAACATTGCATGCTATAATTTGCTACCAATAAACAAAACAAAAAAATGGAGAGCCAATCAGATTTGTTGATTTCCACAAGAACACAGCTGTGAGGCTACCAATAGCTATGATGCTAGCCTTTATAGTTTTATGTTTACCATAAATTTGCAGATCAAAAAAAAGGCTCAATCCCCAATTGCAGAAAAGTTGCCAGGTGTACTTTTGATTACCCTGCGTAGCAAGCGTAACCATGCGAGCAAAGTTTCTGTGTGTAGATTCTGGCGAAAAGCGAAAGATTCTGGCCGCGCGAGAATTGGGGCAAGAGACAAAAAGGGAAAGAACAAAGAACTTTGCACGCACGGGAACGCTTACTACGCAGGCTAACTTTTGACTGCCATAACTATCCCTGTAACATATACTTCTCATTGCAGTCATGCTCTATTATTATTGTGGTTTTCAGTGCAATGCTAACTCTGAATTTCAAAATCCAACAAATGATTGCGTTTTTCACTGCCGTCAATCATAATTATGGCGACAGCTAACGAACTATGAAAAACAGAAACAAACAAAATGGATAGATATCTACCAATCACAAAAGAACGACTTGACCTTTTGACCTAATTGAAATGAATTTCTGTTTACCGAGAGGTCCGCTAAGATGATTGACGGCAGCAAAAAACGTAAACCTTTTGTTGAGGATTGAATTTCAGAGTTCACATTTCACTGAAAACTGCAATAAAGTTGGTTGATTGATTGATTGATTGCTGCTTCCATGAGGTCAACAATCAGGCTGGAAGCACTCTAAAATCTACATGTACATGTAGCAAATTTATAACTATTTGAAAGAACCAAACAGGTCAAAATACTAAGTTTCATACTGCTGCTGTTCACAGTTCCTGCCAATAAAGCACTGCATTGTACTCAGTGTCATGGTAGCTTAAAAAGAAAGTCTGCAAATTGTCCGTAGTTAGCACTTGTGTAACAATTTGAACAATTATTTCCAAAGAAAAATGTCACACCATGTGATGTAACTTCACTTTCACCATAGCTCCCAAAGTATGACTTCGGACCATTTGTTTTTACTTTAACATAATAGCGACATCCTTGGCTCAAATAAACTGGATTAAACATCACATCATAGCCATAATAGCGAAAATCTTTTTTATGAAATAGAACACAAGAGAATTTCCCAGATTTATTGACAACAATATCACCACTGTGAATTTCCTTAACTATCAAAAATATCACTTCATACTCGTTATTTTCACTGCCAAAAAGACAAATCCCATGAAGCGCAATGTCTTTGTCGACATGGAAGTGAATGCAATTCTCGGGAAGTACGTGACTAGACTCCGAAGCATTATCAAATCTACAACATGATTGGTACGTGCCACCTCTTTGGTCTCCATGGAAACCCACTGGTGATGCCAATACTGAATTAAAATGCTTCCTCGCGTTAACAACTTCTTGTGGTTTTAGAATTTCACTGTCAAGCACAACACTAGTAAACTCTTTTTCTTTCATCACTGGAAAACGTATTTGTTTGACAATAACCTCTCCGAGAATGCATCTTTTTACCTTGCCATCTGGAGTCAATCCTTGCCTCTCACATTCCTTTGCAGCCCAAATATCAACAGCTTTGAACAAATCTACTTCTCTGATTGTCAGTGAATCTCTCTTCACAACTGCTTCAAGTAAGGATCTCTCAATTGTCGCAAATACCTCTGATTTCACAGCTTCTTCAGTTTCTCTGTCAATCAAATCCCAGCATTGATCTACAAGAATATTCTCATCATATTTCTGAGCATGTGACAAAACACAAAACACGTTTGCCGGATCCAAGTTATATCGGAGAAAAACAATACATTCATGAACGAGTGACTTTACAATGTATTTCTTTGCTACATACAGCACTTGCATCACATTGCTTTCGTTAATTCCGCCTCTCCGCCGTACATGTATCGTAGCATTTCCAACACTCCCTCGTACTCGCAGTCTGGCAGGTCAACAGAGTCCGCTTTTTCGGCTAGTTCTCCACAAAACATGGCGAAAAACACAGGACTACAGATCGACAACACAAACTTGTGAGCAGGAATCGCCATCTTGCTTTTCTTGGGCTCGCCGTCGCCATTCGAGGCTCGAACAACAAGGCTTACATCGCTTAGCAGTTTGTTATTGAACATAGAAATACCTCTTTGGTTAAAATTGCAGTCGTCTGAGGCCAGCGAATTTTTCTGGGAGAAATCCATTACACCCAAACTGCCAAAATGGTGGAAAGGATCGGAAAGGATGGGAATTTTATTTCGCAAAGAAACCAGCGGTTATTGTCTGAGTAATAGCAACGTTGTGTAATAGAGAGCTCGTGTCCAATAGTAAAAAGAGAGGAGCACTGGGATCTAGCTGGCCCGTCTGTGTGTAAAAGAGTTTTCAAGATAAGACAGTCTGTCTCTTCCTATAATGATAACTGAAATGTAAAATTACAAAAGTTTTGAGACTACTTGAAAAGGTCAATTAAAGGCAGCCCAGGGCTGATGCTGACCTTTACAAAATCAATCAATCAATCAATTAGGGGTACATTCCCTACGCAAACAAACTGGAAAATATGAAAATCCAGGAGCACCCATACCAGTTAAAGAACGAAAGTGCTTGGTATTTATACCTAATCGTACCTTTTTGGTACGCTTCGGCTGCATATCAGGCGAGTTTGGTCGAGCCATGGTTCGTATTTTGGCGAGACGCAGTCTAGCCAAAATACCCATGGCGAGATTAAACGAGCCTGATATGCAGCCAAAGCGTACCAAAAAGGTACGATTAGGTATTTACCGTACCCAAATTCAGCAAAAAATCCGGTTATATTTATCGCTCTGTTGAAGCCATGCTTGCAAGGTACGTACTGTAAATTGTGATGACTTGGTCTTCGACACTTTTACCAAGTTCCTCTTCTGCCTTTTCCACTCGTTTGTTTAGAGTTTCATTCTCTACATTTTCAAAATTAAAATTTAGCGAAAAACTTGGAAATTCCGACTCCAATTTTTTCACTCTGAATGTCTCAGTACTCGTCGGCAAACATCGCGCAATTGGCGAGCGCGCTCAAGTTTAGTTTTGGCGGGAAAGGTTTTCTCTTTTTACGAAGTTCTGTTCTATTGGTAAAACGTCTTTTCAATTCATCACACAGTAACACTACTTTACTTCAAAGTGACCGTGATATGGGGGCATATCAGGTCAGTGACTTGATATCGTAGGATATCAGGACAGTAGATCGCGCTTCTGATTGGCTACTTGCGAATTTGGGTACGGTAAGTAAGGAAAACCACATAGAGTCCTGACCAATAGCATTTTTTAATGTATTGCAAAGGGTATAATGATGTTAGAAAAGAGCTTCATTCCATAGTGTCCCAAACTGATCCTCGCTTTGTAGATTTAAATGATCATGAAAAAATAAAGTACCTTCTTAAATTAGATAATTATGCTACCTCTAGAATCATAGCTAAATATATCTTTCTCATGTTTCAAAAAAGAAAAGAAATTTTAAATTGAAAGTTATATCACTGAATAAATAGTTGTATAATTATTAAAAGTTCATTTATTACCGTAAACGTTTGCATTGTAATTCAATTGTTTGTTATTAAGTTATTTGTTAGCATAGTTGCTATAACACCTTTATTGTAACTAGACCAATACCTCCCTTTGGAGTGTAAGGCACAATAAAGATTTACTGTAACTGTTGATCAATCAATCATTCAATCAGTCAATTAATAAATCAATCACTTGATCAATAATTAACAAGTAGTAATGCCATAAAAAACAATGACAAATTTAATATTTTAAAACATTCATGGAAGTAATCAGAACATACATGTACGGCATGTATGTCCTTCATACTTCAACCTTCGACTGAGCCATCTAAAAAAAGCATACCGGTAAGTATCTTTTTATGAACTATCATAGAAGTTCACAAGTTGCCCTTCAAGTGCAATCAAATCATTTATAACTCTGAATGTAATTATTTAAGCATATATATTTTTTGTTTACATGTAAACTGTAATGATTTATATTGTAATATAATCCAAGTTAACATCTGTGCATAATAATTATTTTATGTGTACATAATTGAATATAATTTGTAATATATTGTTTTTGTCTGTGTAATTAAATATAGAGGAAAAGTAAAAAGACCTTTCCTGCATTACACTCAGATGCCCTGCATAAGAAGGTGATGAAGCCGAAGGTAGCTTTCACAAAGAGCAGGTGTTTCAAGAACTTCGACGAGGAGGCTTTTAACAATGACCTAGAGCGCGTGCCGTTTGACGTTGCATACCTTTTTGACGACGTGAGTGATATTTGCTGGGCTTTTGAGAAAATGTATACAAACGTGTTGGATGACCACGCACCTCTTAGGAAGACAAAGTTGAGAGGTGCCTCTGAACAATCAAAGTTCATTACACCAGAAATAAGATCAGCTATGCGTAAAAGAAATGCTCTTAAACGCAAATACTACAAGGGCAGCCGTTGACTGGGACGCGTACAGGTGTCTTAGGAACCGCGTGGTTGCCATGCGTCGTAAATCCATCATCGAACACTTCAAACGCCTGTGTAACCTGAGCGCGGGAAACCCGAGGGATTTCTGGAGTTCATTGCGGCCTTTTATCAATTCGAGGCATCGCTCGCCAAATGAGCTAATTACTCTCAAAGAAGAACAAGGAGTTATCAAAGATCAAAATCAGGTGGCACAAATATTTAATGCATATTTCAGTAATATCACAGGGGACTTGATCGAAAACAAGCATACCGCTTTCAAAGAACAATCGCACGTATGCAGATTCCCATCGAGCAAGAATGGTAAGACAACAAGCACGTTCTCATTCAAGCCGACGAATTACCACACAGTGAAAGCAGTGTTGGAGAATATTAAGCCGAACAAAGCTCAAGGATACGACCTGATTCCTCCGAGAGCGGTTAAGGCATCTTCTAGGTCCATTGCAATGCCCTTCTGCAAACTAATTAATACTATCATTAGTAGGTCGCAAGTACCTGACACCTGGAAGCACGGTCAAATCACGCCACTCCACAAGAAAGACAGCGTCTTGGATAAAAAGAACTTTAGACCGGTGACTGTCTTACCTGTTTTTGGTAAAGTGTTTGAGAGGCTAATACACATGCAAATGACGGAACACTTTGAGCCCATTTTTCACGATTCTGTTTTTGCTTATCGCAAATATCACGGATGTCCTTCAGCACTATTAACGCTAACAGAGCATTGGAAAGAGGAACTGGATAAACGCAATGCGATTGCTGCGATAGCAATTGATCTAAGCAAGGCATTTGACTGCCTGCCACATGAACTGATCTTGGAGAAGCTTAAGTTCTATGGCATGGAGGACAAAGCAGTTGCCCTTTTGTACAGCTATCTATCATCCAGGTATCAGCGAGTGAAGCTGGGCGACACCTTTTCAGACTGGACAGGTGTGGCGGCTGGGGTCCCGCAGGGATCTATTCTGGGACCACTGTTATTTAACATTTTTATGAATGATTTAAACTTTGCTATTGAAAGGTGCAAGTTCATGAATTACGCAGATGATACGAAGATTCATACCTCGGATCCAAACCCACAAGTTGTCGAGGAGGATATCAATAGGGATTTAGCAAACACGCTGCATTGGTTCCAGCAAAATGGGATGAAAGCGAATCCTGAAAAGTACCAGGCTCTTGTGCTGGGAAACAGTGATTATGATATGAACATTAAATGTGTGGATAAAAGAATTCCCATTTCTAAAGAAATCAAATTATTAGGTGTTACACTAGATAACAGGCTCAAGTTTGATGCCCACATCGCGGATATTTGTCGTAAAGTAGGAGGACAAGTGAATGCCCTGAATAGGCTAAAAAATATTCTACCTTGTAAGACCAAAGAAGCACTCTACCGCGCCTTTATTTTCCCTTATTTTACTTATTGCAGCCAAGTCTGGCACCACTGCGGGACCAGAAACGCTAACAAGCTAGAAAAAGTTAACGAGCGTGCACTTAGATTAATTTATAAAGATAATTCTACATCATATCAGACTTTGTTAGAGAGGATAGGTCTTAACAACACTTTAGAAACCCGTAGGATACAGGACATGTTAATTACCATAAACAGCTGTTTTCAGGGCAGAGCCCCTGTAAAAATTGGTCGTCTCATAAATGTGAGAAGGAGCAGTTACAATTTGCGAGGTGCAAATGTCTTGACATTACCTAAGGCAAATAGTACCAAATACGGACTTAAACGTTTCAGTTATTACGCCGCTAAGCAATGGAACGGACTTCCCGAGAACATACGCTGCCTAGCTGGCACCAAAGATTTTATACGCAACATTCGAAATTTAACGTTTTAAATTGTAAGTTTTTATTTTTTTAGGACTTTTTATAGCGATATTAATCAATCAAGGGTGTTTTAATTTTTTATATTTTTAATCATGTTAATTATATTATCTATAGTAGCTAGCATTTTTATATTGTATATATTTTAATTAATTTAGATTTTAGTTTTTAATTTCGTGAAATAACTGTAAACTAGCCGTAAAGCTAAGATTATTTCACGTTAATAAAGTATCTATCTATCTATCTATCTATCTATCTATCTATCTATCTATCTATCTATCTATCTATCTATCTATCTATCTATCTATCTATCTATCTATCTATCTATCTATCTATCTATCTATCTATCTATCTATCTATCTATCTATCTATCTATCTATCTATCTATCTATCTATCTATCTATCTATCTATCTATCTATCTATCTATCTATCTATCTATCTATCTATCTATCTATCTATCTATCTATCTATCTATCTATCTATCTATCTGCAAACAATAGTTTCAATACGAGGCTCCGGTGGACAGTTTTCATATATTTACTGCATTTTGTCCACTTGAGTCTCGACTTGAAACTATTTTTGGCAAGCATCCAAGCATAATGCGGGAAAGGTCTATGAAAACATGATTTTAAGTGTCTTCATAGTCATCTTCTAACATACTGTATTTTCTCGATTAAACGCCGGGCCCCAAATAAACGCCGGGTCTCCGAGCCAAAGTTGTTTATTTGAGGTGTAATATGGTTTAGGTATGATGGCAAATTACGTTCATGTCACATATAATGATTTAAACCCCTTGTTTAATAAACATTTTGCTCCAATAAACTGCACCATTCAAATAAACGCCGGATCCACGGAGCCAAGTTTGAAATAAACGCCGGGGGCGTTTAATTGAGAAAATATGGTAACTTAAAGTTCCATGACTTTGTCAACCTACCTAAAAAATGTAATTA
Organism: Oculina patagonica; assembly: GCF_052425735.1. NCBI lineage: Eukaryota > Metazoa > Cnidaria > Anthozoa > Scleractinia > Oculinidae > Oculina > Oculina patagonica. The sequence goes on from NC_135768.1 coordinate 17,491,447, forward strand.
AAACAGGTTTTTTCCGACAAATAGAACCCGGAGACTGGTGCCTTAAAGGGGCTATGTCATGCAATTTTAGGCAATTTCGGCACTGACCAACTGGTCATAGAATTAACTGAAATATCACAATAATGGGTTTACAATGCTCAAAAAACACCCTTGTTTGTTATGTGGCTGTGATTTTCCCAATAAAAGACTTTCGCTCTGCCAGTTTGAAGTTTAGACCTCTTAAATAACAAAAAAAATAAATAAAATTACCTTAAATACCATGACATAGCCCCTTTAAAACTGAATTTTTTTTATATCCTTACAGATATATGCCATTTCATACTCCAGGGATTTCCATGTGTTCACTCAAATGTTAGCCCTTAGACTACAGTATAAACAAAATGTAGTTTAAACCTGAATTTTCTAGTAGCAGTGATGCTAGTATACAGCTATTTCAATTAACGTTGTCCGGATCAAAGTTAAAAGACAAGACTGAAAAGCAGCATGGATAGAAGAAGAGAGCAACTGCGCGTGCTGAATACTAAGATATATAGTGACATGACAAACGCGAATTTGCACGTTTTCTATTTATTCAGACATGAGAAACAAGGTGCTTTTAGTCACACTGAATTTTAGAATAATTTTCAAAAGTCAGAGCTAAGCGACAGTGAAAGTAAAGCTACAGAAAGACCTCCTGAGAGAAAAACAAACTCGTAAATTCTCCACGTGCGAAATACCAATTTGTTCATGAAGCTTATATGCAAATTTGTAGTGAATACCCAGAACGCCATACGGTATTGCCTTTTAGCTTAAAGCTTTGACCCGACAACGTTTATTGAAATAGCTGTAAACAGTTAACACAGTTATTGTACTTCTTGTCACCCATAGGTTAAACCACTAGACTGTGTGAGAGTACATCATGCTGTGAGTTTCACATAACTTCAAACTAAAGAAAAGTTGGCTGGTCTACTTGTGATAGCTGCTTAGCTTTCACGAAGAATAGTCAGGAGGCCCCTTTTTCACAACTCGGAAAGCTTGGTACAGTCAACTCTCTCAGGTCCAGCTCCAACTACCTATACTAAAGAAATGTCTGCCTTTTAGGGAGTTTAGCTACAGAGAAATTAACGGTTGGGACAGGACCAACACCTTGTGTCCCTCTTATAAAGGTGTCTAACTTATAGACATGTTTGTCAAGAAAAAGTTAACTGTACTAAAAAGCTGCTATAAAAAAAACTACTGTATATCGGAGAACTAAACTGGTAAAAATACTTTGATTAATATCACTTTTTTCACAGTTCTTGCCATAAAATGCCTTGCAGAGAAAAGTCAAGGTAACTTAAACCAAAACTCTGCAAATTGTTCACAAGGTTTTTTACCGGGAACACCCCTGAAAGAAAATTTCGCATTGCAAACTGTAACGCTATAGTTAGCTCGTACCCCACAGAATCTACGAAAAGGGCCATTTATCTTGGCTTTAATTAAGTAAAAATAATCTTTACTCAACTTAACTGGATCAAACATGATATCAAACCCATAATAGCTATAGGCTTTTCTATGTACAAGAACAGAAGAGAATTTTCCAGATTTGTTAACGAGAACACCACCACCAAATTCTTTCACAGTCAAAGATACTTGATATTCACTGTTTTCACTACCAAATAGACGAATTCCATGAAGAACTATGTCTTTGTCAACATCCAAACGAAGGTATTCTTTATCATTGCATTCATAGCAATCATCAATGGGACCAAATCTAAAACATGATAAAAGAGCGCCAACCCTTTTATTACCATGGAAACCCACTGGTGATGTTAACACTGAATTGAAATGCTTCATCATGTTAACAATTTCTTGCTCAGTTAATATTTTACTATCAAGCACAACACTAGCAAATTCTTTCTCCTCCATCACTGGAAAACGTATTTGCCCCACAATCGTCTCACCAAGACATCTTCTTTTTACATTGCCATCTGGAGTCAATCCTTGCCTCTCGCACTCCTTTCTAGCCCAGAGATCAACAGCTTTAAATAACTCTACCTCTCTGATTGTCAATGAATCTCTCTTGACAATCTCTTCAAGTAAGGATCTCTCAATTGTCACGAATCCCTCGGATTTCACAGCTTCTTCAGTTTCTCTGTCAATCATTTCCCAGCATTGATCCAGAAGTATGTTCTCATCATATTGCCGAGCATATGGTCGTATACTAAACACGTTTTCCGGATCCAAGGTAGCTTGCAGAAACTTGATGCATTCATCGGCGAGTGATTTTACAATGTATTTCTTTGCCACATACAGCACTTGCATCACATTGCCTTCGTTTAATTCCGCCTCCCCGCTGTACATGTAGCGAAGCATTTCTAACACTCCCTCGTACTCGCAGTCTGGCAGGTCAACAGATTGCGATCTCAAGGCCATCTTACCACAAAACATGGCGAAAAACACAGGACTACACATCGACAACACAAACTTGTGCGCAGGAATCGCCATCTTGGTTTGCTTCGCTTTGGGCTCACCTTCGTCACTCGAGGCTCGAACAACAAGGCTTACATCGCTCAGTAAGTCGTTATTGAACATGAAAATACCTCTTTGTCCAATGGAATCTTCTACAGTCAGCCAGTTTTCCTGGAAGGAAGCCATGTCTCCTTTTCACCTCGTAAAGCGACAGCGACTGACAGCGACTAGCAAAGCAAAATGGCGGGAAAGCAAAATGAAGGCTCAATTTTGCCAGCGGTTTTCTTGTGAGCAATAGTTACTATGTGTAATAACATGAAACGTGAAACTGCAAGGCTGATCGAACTGCGTAGAAGAGAGACCAATCCGAGAGTCAAGAATGCATAACTGTAGACTGCTTGCAGTTTCACGTTTGATGTTTTTCATCTGTTGGCTGATTAGGTCTTTTATAGATCCTGCGTACACTAGCAGCATTTCGTTCGCGGCCAAGTGCATTTTGTTCGTTTACTTTTATATCTTGGGCCGTAGGTCAGTCTAGACGTTCAGTATTTGCATTTAAAGATGAATTCCAGTCCGTACTGCGCAATCTCGGCTGCAATGTTTATCGGAGCCCAACACGAAGGAATGTTTACAAGCAAAACTAAAAATTCCGCGACAAACTTACCTTTTTCTTCATTATTAACGCCAGATATCCTTGCAGAACAAATAATAACGAGTAGAGGAACCTTGACGCTATTTCAAACCGACGTTTCAGCTCATCGGAAATTCAAGAAGTAAACGAACTGTAATGGCGGACTAAAAAACTTCATGTACGCTGTCACCGAAGTGTAACGTTTCAACGAATTCAAAACAAAAACGAAAACAAACCCCGAGTCTGCGCAGTACGGACTGGAAATCAGCTTTAAAAGGTATATTGAATTCAACAAACTCTCTATATCCAAATGTAATTTCTTATTTAATGCTGTCTTTCTACCCGTTCTTTTATATGGTTCAGAAATATGGGGGGCATATGATAGCCTCAATCTTAACAAATGGGAGAAAGATCCTATCGAACGCTTTCACTCGCAATTTTACAAATCTTATCTTTGCCTTAATAGAAGAGCATCGAATGTCGCAGCAAGAAATGAAACCGGAAGACTCCCTCTCAAACTAACTATTTTCTCTAATACACTCAAGTTTTGCATTGGCTTCACTTACTAAACCTTCCGACTTCAAGCGTTGCCAGACAATGCCTTCAAATTTCAACTCAACTGGCAGACTCTGGAAAAAAATGCTTCATGCTCTCCATCTATGATATACTTAAACAATATGGAACCGATTTCTCTACTGATCTACAAACTATGATTGATACAAAAGGAGATAGATTAAAAACTAAACAGTGTCAATCCAAAATAATCGAAAACTTTAAAACTGGTTTAGAAATGCATCAACATGAATTGATTAGATGTAACAAAAAACTGAAATTTTACCGACTCTACTTTCAAAACAGATGTTACTCCCTCTAACTCACTAGAACTAATTACAAATCTTAAACATCGACGGGCAGTAGCAAAACTTAGAGTAGGCAACCATAACCTACGAATTGAATCTGGTAGACATTCTTATCCTAAACTTCCTGAGCATCTGAGAATCTGTCAAAACTGCAGCTCAAATGAAATTGAAAACGAAGAACATTTTGTACTTAATTGTAGTAGATATGATACAATTAGAAAATCTCTAATAGACTACATTGTTAGTAATTATTCTGATTTTAGTTCTTTAGATGCCAATCAAAAAATTATATTTCTCTTTAATAATATAGATGCCTTTCTCTGTAAAAAATTAGGTTACTTCATTCATGAAGCTTTTGCACTAAGAAATGAATCGACAATCGCAACAATTGTCAATTAGTTGATCCTATTACTTGCCCTTACAGATCTTTAGATGTAATTCGTATTATTATTATTATCATTATTTTCCTATACTTTTGCAATACCATTTGTAATTGGGAATGCAAATAAAGTGTGTTGTTGTTGTTGTATTGGAACTCTGGCACATGGGAAGCTCTCATGACGCTCTACTGATGGAATCTTATATTCATGTAGCCTTTTAAGAACAGAAAACCCACTAGTAGCCACTTATTTTTGAGCTCAAGATTTCTTTGAGGTGATGTATGTAGTAGCCTGTGTACAGCCGTGCCGGTTCCCCTAAAAAAAAATCATTCCCTCCCCGATTTTTTTGAGGAGCGGGACGGCTGTACACAGGCTATGCATGTAGGTGTTAAGGCTGAATCGACCATGAATCACCTCAAAGAATTCTTCAAGAGTTAAGGCCGAGCAAATCGTATATGTTAGACTTCTCATGGGTGAGCTCATGGTCGAACTCGTCTCCCACACTACAAAGATCTAAAGAGGATCCATGTAAAGCCTGAGACGTCGCGTCGGACAAGCTCGAGAAGCACTATGGGTACGGGTGATCCATCTTTTACTCATCTCTTATTCTCTGTACCAACGGTGTGCTACAAAATGCAAACTGCAGACCTATGAATTTTCTAAGGTTTATATCGTGCTACCATTACCATTACCATCGACATCAAACTATCCCGTAAAAAGGCTAAGTGGCTGTTATAAGGCTAGCGGATAATTTATAAGAGCGCTACTCAGGATAACTACTCGCTCATAGGCTAACTGGAGTGGAAATCTTTAGTCTGCAGAAATAGGTAAACCGTCCACACTAAAACGCAGTTTTCGGTCACCGAACGAACGGTCTCCAAAGTGGAGAATGCCAAAAACTCCGGCAGGGTGGTGTAGTGTGGGCGGCAAAAACGGAACTTTTCGAAAACGCTGACGTCAAATAGTCATATGATCTCTGTCAAAAACAAACAGTTTAATTGGCTTTACAATAGCTCTGCTTATGCGTCGCAACGTTTCGTGTGATGTAGCGTAACGTTTTCGAATTAATCCGAATTAGTATAAATGGAAAACATTTTCTCAGTTTTCGAAGCGAAAACTCCGTTTTTAAATTTATCTGGATCAGTGAGGACGGGGCCTAACTCAGGCTCCGACTTACTTACCAGTCCTGCCTATGCGACCAACTGGGGGAGAATCACAATCAAGTTCACCTTAGGTGCTTTAGTGTCCTCCATCCGGCAATTATGTTCAAGCCAACTGAAAGTAGACAGCTTCCGGTTAACATGGGTACGATGTCTTTAATTAACAACTGCGCGCTTTAACACCTCTTTATTGCTTACAAAATGATCCCATTTGATGTTGAAATTAAGCTGCGGATGACGTTCAAATTGTATTGTACGCAGTTGCCTAACATTGTGCTGATCAATACAATGTCCATGTTTCACTGCCGGACATGAGAAGCGGCAATAAGCATTGGTGGTACAAAACGATTTTGGTCACAGTTGTAAAATCACGGGATTGATACACTTTTTTCTGCATTCGACCAAATGCTCACGATGTTGCTTGAAAGTGAGATACAAGTTCCGCTTTCATAGAGTAACTGAGCATCCCCAACACATTTATTGCAGTTTTCAGTGATATGCGAACTCTGAAATTCAAATTCCAACTAACGATTGCATTTTTTGTTGCCGTCAATCATAATTATGGCGTCAGCGAAGGAACCGTGAAAAACAGGATGGATCGAAATCCTCCAATCACAACTGACACAGTAGATCCCGCTATCCTTTGGTCAGCGTCGCGGGAGAAGTCGAAACATCATGGCGGCATTAAGAGGAACTCCCTCCGGGCGGTGTTGTTAAAATTCTAGTGAGCTTCTATAGGGGCGAGGAGAATTCTGCTTTCGAAAGGCAAAGAAACTGGGTCACTTTTGACCTTTCAAAAGAAACATCTGACGGAATTGTATCATATTTTAATGATAAATAATATCTCGTTATGAAATAAATTAGAGTGAATTACAAGAATTTCTGTCACTGAAAAAAATCGTATCTTTACACTGTAGAAAATATATCTTTCACATGTGAATTTAGCGACAAAAATATGGTCGAAAATATTCAGATTTCTCCTCTGAAATCTTCGGTAGTCTTCGGAAATCTTCGGCAGTCTTCGGACATCTTCGGTAGCCTTCGGGAATTTTCAGAAGTCTTTGGAAATCTTCCGAAATGATCGGGAATCGTCGGAAAATTGCAATAATATTGGCCTTTTGGAGCCGTTTTTGTTTCGTCTGGATAAAGTTTACTGTTACAGTGAATTTTTTACTGCCGTTAAGTGTTAAAATGATTAAAATTTAACTTTTCATGTTACAGAACCAAAAAATTACTGTTACTATACTGTTATGATCATACTCATCTTCTATGGAAAAATACCGGCTCCCTTTGTAAATGTTAAGTAGATTCTGCCGCCAACAGAGAGAACTGCCGAAATGGCGGCCATCATTTTTAAGTGGGATTAACAAATCTGATCACGATTTAGAATTTATTTTAGGCGCGAAAAGGTTTTTCAGCCTTTCAGTTCTTTAGTTGTCCTAGCCACTTCCAAGAAGTTTTCCTGTTCTGCAAGAAATTCTGTTTTCTTGTTCTGTAAGAAATTCTGCTTGGGGATAGTTATTCCGCTCCTTGACATATATTTTGCCTACAAAGCTGTTCCACTGGCAAATCTGCTCAGATCATAAATCATGATCTATTTTGCTGAAAAGTTCTGCTAAGATCATGTATGATCTTTTCTGCTTTAAATTCTGCTCATTTCATGTGTGATCCATTCTGCTGGAAATTCTGCTCAGATCATATATGATGGAAATTCTTCTCAGATCATGTTGTAGCACACGCGAGAAACACATGTTGGTTTTGCTGCATGCTTGAACCTAGTAAAGTGGCTTTGCTCACCATGAGTTCTCGTAGCTCAGTGGATAGATCGCCCACCCGGTGTCTGGGAAGTCATGGGTTCAATTCCCGTCGGGGACGCAGATTTTTTCTTTGCTCCACTTGCGACATGCTGAATATTTCATCTTCCACAATCCGTTTTTTGTTTGAAAATGTAATTTTTAAAGGTTTTTTATCCATCGTCTACACTAAAACGAGACTGAACAAACACTGGCAGATTCTCTAATCTAAAAACCATGAGACCGACTCTCTTGTCAGTATTTTGCAAGTCACCGTTTCCTCCTTTCCATTAAAACCCCGGGGGGGGGGGGGGCACTTCCTATAAATGGGCTAATGGGGATGTGCCGCTGGATGGGGTCGCATTTTCACGACTGGACTGACTATAATGGGGTCGCCATTTCAAGCATTTTTTATAGGGTGACTAGAATGGGGTCACACTTTTCCGGGATTTTGAGAGTACGAAAATCTGGCAAGTTGTGATTTATGAACGGAAATATTCGCCGAAAAAAATGTTACCGTATTTATTGCTGTTGTTCAATATTTGACAAACGGCTCCCAGAAAGTGACTAAGTTGGGGTCGTAAAAATTAAATTTACCCAAAAGTGACTAAGATGGAGTCTATAATTGGCCATAGAATATGACTATAATGGGGTAGGGGTTCTGAGAGGCCAGCGGCACATACCCAACAAAAATTTACCCAAGTACCCCCCCCCCCCCCCCCGGGATTAAAACGAGGAAACTCCGTTTTTAAAACTCCTCACCTTTGAAAGCATTTCCGAAAATCTCTGTTTTCGAGAAAAAACGATTAGCGTTTCCGTCGTTTAAATGTGGACCATAAGCAAAATCGTATTTAAAAGAAGGCGTTTAATGTTTTCAAACGAAAAACGCATTCATGTTAACGGGGCCTCACTCTGGCTTTTATTGTCAAATTAATTCAATTTAACAAAAGATCCAGAATCCTCGCAATGCAATTTTCACGTGCAAACGTTGAAGTGTGATTTTTCTCATTTACATTTTATTCTTCACTACCTCGTGATCGGTCTGATCGGAGCTGTTCGACTTCTTCGAGGGGAGGAAATTTGTTTACAAATGTAAGTTCACCGCCACTAGAATCGTCAAAAGCTTAAGAAATTTCCTAAAGTAGTTTCCTCTTGAAGACCGGGCGTCGACCTACAACACACTACCGAGTTATTCAACTACAGCACCTGGAAAACCTCACGAGGTAAGAGTTGAAATTGTGCGATAATGTGAGACTAAAGAAAGGTAAGCTAGGGAAGCAAAACGAAACAATCCTGCCAAGTAATGTGAGCAGAAAGTTCTCTGTTACAGAGTGGATTCAAAATTTGTCAAAGAACCTTTTTTTCCAGCGCAAACTCTTACACTTTTACGCCAGCCGGTAATGTTGCTCCTTTTGGAGTTTGGCCGACATGAAAACTTTGTTCAACAAATGAAACCGAAGAATTATTTGAAAGAAATTAGAGATTCTTGACCGCTTTTCGAATTGGTATTAAAATATTGGAATGCCACCAAACGCCGGAAACTTGTTTCTTGAAAAATATCATTTTAGCAAAGTATAACTGCAGTACAGGAAAAGATGTCTTCTGAGTCGGAGAGTAAATTTTTCCACAAACCGAGACGTTAACACTCCCAAACAAGGGGCTTACTCGCCTGTTTCTACAATTGCGTTTGACATTTTAAGGGCGCTTTCTATTTGTCAGAACTGGCCGGCCGGTCCGGTGGTTTTGAATGTGAAATGAGCCTTTTCCATCACGAGTTTTTCTCACAAATCCACCACAACAATGTATAATATTTATGTATTGACTGATTTGACAGGACAAATCTGACTAACAATACCGGTCTGGCAGACCAGTTCTGACAAATGGAAAGCGCCCTTAAAGCAGCTCTCTATAAAGCCCGGGCCAAACGAGGATGAGAGTTGATGAGAGTTGACTCTCATGCGAGTTTTCGTCAACTCTCATCGACTATCATCAACTCGGGCCAAACGAGAACGATAGTCCGTCAAACTCTCATGGACTCTCGTGAAAATTTGAGCACGTTCAAAGTCGATGAGAGCGCACGAGAGTGGGTGAGAGTGCATGAGAGTTCCATGCCAAACGAGAGCGAGAGTTTGAACTCTCATCAACTCTCATTCTCGTTTGGCCTGGGCTTAAGAAAACAACCTGTTGTGGCCGAATTCTAGATTTAATATAGAGAAGAGCAGCAACGACAGTAAATTCTCCAAATTTAATTTCTTTTTCGACTAAAACTTTGTTTTTATTATGTATTTAGCTATAAGATATTTTTCGCATCGTGAGACAATATGAAAGTTTCTAGATACTGTCGGGATGTTAAAGTGAAATGCAGATTTGTTTTTTTTTTAATTGGGGTTGTTCTTTGAACTTGAAATTTTATTAACAAGTAATACTCGATCGTCCCAGTCCTACGGTCATGCCAAAATTGAAATATTTGTTTTTACTCACTCCGGTGTTGTTTTTCTCAATTTCAGATGAAGGACAATTAAAGAGAGATCATGGTGAGGCATAATATGAGTGACTAGAAAAACAGTTGTTACGAAGGTAAGTTGTGGTGAACATGATTCTATCAAGCAAATAGGCTTACAATATGTAGATGTGACAACACGTTTACCATGCCCGATGCATAATGTATGAAGAAATCAGACATTCATTATCGTTGCTTAGATTCCCTATGAAAGTTTTCACTTGTTATTTGACAGTCCAGTCCCACAGGGAGGCAGGAATGGATCTCTGGAATAATTCTTCAGTACAACGGTATTTACTATTTACTCATTTTGGCATTGTTTTTTTCTCAGTTTTGGACGAATTGCCGTTTTGGGTGGAAATTTATTTGGAGCGCAAAAAGGAAATCACTTGAAACGAAGGTAAGCTGTAGTAAAGACGATTTTGTCGAAAAAGGTCCATAATGTGTATATGTGGCTATGTAAGAATCACTTTCCACTGTAGTATTGCAAGAAGACTTCAGATGTAAATACAAATTATGGAAATAAAAGGGTATACAATAAAGACAACGCTTCTGATTACCTTTTGTCAAAGCTGTCCAAAAAGATTTTCGAACTCGTTTCCCTGGCAATCTATCAGTTAGAAAGTTACGTTTGGGAATGGATGTTCTTAACTCATTCCGGCATTGTTTTTCCTTTTTTCAACGGTATTGAGAATATGAAATGAATATATGAAATTCATATATTTTCACTGCGGATATACATTTTAAGCAAATGAAAGATCATCGCAATAATATACTCAACTCATGCGCGTAGCTGAGGTTTTTGGAAGGGTGTTCGTATTGAAAGAAATATTTATTAAGGGAGGTTATTAAATACGAGCGCCGAAGGTGCGAGCCTCTAGGGGGGTCTGGGGCATGTCCCCCAGAATATTTTAAAATCTGGAGGCCCGGAAAAGCTATTTCAGCATTGTGCATGTCAATATTACCTACTCGATGGAGCGTAAAATAACAGGTATATTTAGTCATAACAACAATATTTCCGGCGTTTTGTTAACTTGGTACATTCATACATACATACCGGCTTAGTACGCTAAACGTTTTACAAAAGCTTGACGTGTGCTACAAAGGCATGTCAGGGTAAAAGCTTAAGCCCCCACCCCCCGGCTCCACCGTCAATGTACTAAAAGCAGCGTCAAAGCGTCAATATGCATTAAATACACGTATCATCTGGGACCCCCGAAATTGTATTCCCCGCCTTTCGTCTATTGATACTCCATTTATCAAATCCCAAACGCCTGTTAAGGAAATATTTTTCAACGATGGGATTATTTTGACTACATATAAGACTAGGTCACTAGGATATATTGAGGCCACTAACTTACTAATTGCTGAAAATCAACAGTTTGTGTTTTCAGTCCTCCATTATTGACCTCCAAAGGGGGTTCGTTCGAACCCCTCGAACCCCCCCCCCCCCCATCCCCCTCCTACGCGCCTGACTCAACTTACGCAGTTCTCAACTGCGTAAGTTGAGTACATTACTGCGATGATCTTTCATTTGCTTAAAAAGGTATTGAGAATGTAAAAGCACATCAAAACAGCATGTTATTAATTCGCGTAACCATGGCGATGTATGTATTAGGTGTCGATCACACTCGGTGAAAAACAAACTAAGTTATTTCTTATTTTTTGTCAAAAGAATTTAGGACTTTGAGTATCAATAGTTGTAAGGCAAGACCCCGGCTAAATGGCCTTTTTAATGTTTATTCAGCTACAGTGATTATTAGAGTCAATTGCAGGGCTTCCCACTTGCATTTGCGTTTTAGGTTCGCACGGTAGGAAAAGAATGAGACTGATCGCCGTCTACTTTCTTGCTACGAAAATGAATAGCTCAGATTTTGAAAACGCAAGAATGATGACTGTTCTCACTCATTTATTCTGACTGTCGATGCAGTGTTGTCACATAATTATTTTAATTAATTTTGATTGTGGGCGGCAAACTGTTTCGATGGGTTTCCGGGCAGGCGTCTTTCCTCTTTATCTATTGCAAGGCACCTTTTGCAAATGCAGACGCAAAAACTACACAGGCTTCTGCTTCCCACTCTAAAACACTTGTGCTAATGTGGGACTCTGACTGGGAAAAGGGGAATGGGGCACTCCCTATTGTAAACTAAATGGGAGAAATCAGCTAGAAAGTTTCTCCTTTTTTAGGTTGGATAGGTCATTTTACAAGCTGTAGAATGAAAAGTATCAGGGAAATGTCATTGAGGTATTTCTGAGGGTCTTTCAAAATATCTTTAACAGAAGCACCTATTGAGAGGGAATTTGTGATTCATCTGACTGTTTAAGGGTTTTAGTACTTGATAAAAAGTCTGGGAAGGGTTGCAATATTTCAGAGCAAGTACAGAAAACCCCACAAATGAGATTCACCGAAAAGGAACTCTTTGAACGTCTCAATTTCAACGTACAACTCACTCATGGACATGTATGCCAACATCTTTAAAGAACTCTATATTATTTAAATTTCAATAACTTATCATGCTAACGTAGCTACCATCTTGGACTGCAGTTGTGCATTTAAAAACACCCAGAAAACATATATTTTGCAGGAACAATCATGGCCACCATGCAACTATGAAACATACGTAGATATTGCTGTGGACTGGCCAAAGTCACGACAACACTTGCAAATAATAGTTAAATCCGAGTGTTAGCCTGTTTGACAAAATACTACTCGCAAAAACCCCAAAGCCCTGGTGTTTGGGAGATGTAGGAGGGCCGGAGGAGCAAAATTTCACTTTCCCTGGTGCATCACATTATATAATTTCTTGCACATAGCATGACAGAATGTGTGGCTCCAGCAAATATCCATTTCCAATCCACAGAGAGAAACTGGAAATTCTGCTGGGGGGTAGGGGGTCTCGAAAGCCCAAATTTTTAAACAAGAGCATGACGCTCAGTTGCAATTTCCAGGGGGTGGGGGCTTCAAGCTAAAACAACAACACATTGATATTACTTTGCTTTTGTTTTTAGGTCTGACAATGACAGAATACACAAAGAGAGAGAAGCCTTTTGAATGTAACCAGTGCGGCAAGAGTTTTAGTCAGATGGGAACTTTGAAGCGACATGAAAGAACACACACAGGAGAGAAGCCTTTTGAATGTAACCAGTGTGGCAAGTGTTTTAGTCAATCAGGAGCTTTAAAGGGACATAAAACAACTCACACAGGAGAGAAGCCTTTTGAATGTAACCAGTGTGGCAAGTGTTTTAGTCAGACAGGACAGTTAAAGCAACATAAAAGAACTCACACAGGAGAGAAGCCTTTTGAATGTAACCAGTGCGGCAAGTGGTTTAGTCTGACAGGACAATTAAAGCGACATGAAAGAACTCACACAGGAGAGAAGCCTTTTGAATGTAATCAGTGTGGCAAGTGTTTTAATCAGGTAGGAACTTTAAAGCGACATGAAAGAACACACACAGGAAAGAAGCCTTTTGAATGTAACCAGTGTGGCAAGTGTTTTAGTCAGACAGGACATTTAAAGCAACATAAAAGAACACACACGGGAGAGAAGCCTTTTGAATGTAACCATTGTGGCAAGTGTTTTAGTCAGGCAGGACAATTAAAGCGACATGAAATAACTCACACAGGGGAGAAGCCTTTTGAATGTAATCAGTGTGGCAAGTTTCTTAGTCAGGTAGGAACTTTAAAGCGACATGAAAGAACACACACAGGAGAGAAGCCTTTTGAATGTGACCAGTGTGGCAAGTGTTTTTGTCATGCAGGAAATTTAAAGCAGCATAAACGAACACACACAGGAGAGAAGCCTTTTGAATGTCGCCAGTGTGGCAAGTGTTTTAATCAGACAGGACAATTAAAGGAGCATAAAAGAACTCACACAGGAGAGAAGCCTTTCGAATGTAGCCAGTGAAGCGAGTGTTTTAATGATGCAGGAAATTTGAAGAAACATAAAAGAACTCACACCGGAGAAGAGCATTTCAATTTTGCAAAAAATATAACGACACATACACACAAAAATGAAGTCCTGCAGCAAGATAAAGCAACGTGCAGCACAGGAACAACTGGTAAGATTGAGGAGCATGAAAATGCCTTCAGCATCGGTGAACTTTTAAGTGACCTGAAAAAAATCAAACAGGAAAAATCATAAGAGCTGCCATAAACAAATGACAAGAACAGTAGCTGCTTCTGTTATTGCAATAGATTATTTTACCTTATATAGCACATAACGACATATTGATGATTAAAAATGGTGGCTGAATAGGAAACATTTACAGTATTTATGTGTATATCTGAAATGAAACCATTAGAGTTATCCCAGTCCTAATTGCGGGGATATTTGAAATGCAAAAAGATAAGTAGAGGACATCTTTTGTTTTATTTTGGAATCAATACCTCCAGGGAAAAAAATTAGTTCTTGCCAGGGCTGACTAAAATAAGTCACTCGGTTAGCCTAAAATTTCCAGTGATCATCAGGCCGTCAATTGATAAATTATGTAGTTTCCCAGGCTCTCGGTATGTTTACCTAAACCATCATGTAAGCATACTAAGAATAATCTCCTAATCTCGGTGCATAAGCAACTGAATCAGTACGGCTTATAACAAGCATAAGAAAAATGTTTTCTTCACATAACTGTTAGGGAGAATAGTATGTCATAAAATTGTTATGTCGGTCACTAATGGACCATTTTACAGTTGTCTGCTCAGCGACCTAGCCTTTGAATGGAAGTGAGGCTGGAGGTGACCTTGTTTTGATACAGACCTCACTGCTTTTGTGGTGTAAATTAAGATGTTTTGATGCTAACTAGTTTGCATTTACATGATAAAGCAGAGGACTGTATCAAAGCAAGGTCACCTCTAGCCTCGCTACCATTCAAAGGCCAGGTCACTTGGCAGGCAACTGTAAAAAGGACTATTGAGGGGTGCTAGGAGAAGTTAGTAAACACTGGAACAGGACCTTAAGTATTTCCTGACAGTGAAATAATGTTGGGTTTTTGTTTTGCAATGTGTGGTTCCAGAAAATATCCATACTTCCCCACAGAAGGGGGGTGGGAGGGGTCTCAAGGACCAAAAACTTTAAGCAAATGTATGAAGTTTAATTGGAAATTCCAGAGGGGTAGGGTGGTCTTAGAAGAATCCCTTCCGGCGTAAGGGAGGTATGGATGATTTATGGAACTACACATTATTATTGGAACGGGAGCGTGGAAATCTTTTGGAATAGCCTTATAGACTGCATACCAGGCCAGAAGCATCTTGTGTTTTATTTTAGAATCAATGCTTCCCAGCGGTGAGGGAAAAAAATATTTCTTGCCAGAGCTTACTTAAGACAACTCACCGGTAGCTATAGATTACGTCAATCATAAATGAGGGCCCATAAGGGGGGGGGGGGGGGTCCGAGTATCCCGTATCCCATTAATTTTTGGCCTAAATATCCCGTATCCCATTAATTCCCATTAGTTCGATATCCCACAATCTATTTCTTAATATCCCGTATCCCTATAATTTTTCCCTGAAATATCCTGTGTCCTTCTAATTTTTTCCCCAAATATCCCATATCCTTAAAACCCCTAATGGGGCCTCATAAATTATGTAGAGCTCTATAGTTTCCCAGGTACTTAGTAGGTTTCACCTAAATCATCATGTAAGTATAAATACTTAGACTATTCTCTCAGTGTATAAGAAACTGAATTAGGATAAAGGATAAAAAACTTTCTTTTGATAAAAAACTTTGGGAATAGTATGTCATAAAAGTAATATCTCGGCCACTAATTTAAGGGATGCTAGGAGAATTTATTGAACACTGGAACAGGACCTTAAGTATTTCCTGACAGTAAAACAAATAATGTTGGGTTTTTGTTTTGCAACTGGTCGTGACACATAGTTTTTGGGTGCGCATTTGGGAAATGCGAAATAAGAATGCTGAATAAAAAGGTTTATACAGGGATAACATAAAATTTTGTAAGCTTGTTGAATATACAACGTAGTAAGTAGAGAATATCACTTGTTTGCATACTATGAATCAAGCAAATGATAATTACCTTCTGTGTTTGTGTTTTTAAAAAGTTACCTGTACAAATCTACACGGGGATGCATAATTCCCAAGAGTCACAGCGTGGCATAAGTAGAAACGTACAGCTCTATTCTTGGTTTTCACGTGACGTCATCAAAATTCTAAAACCCAGAATCGCAAGACTCCTCAGTTTTTATCTTTCACTGGCTATTAGACGTCCTTAATATATATCTTGTTGAAGGTTTTTAGCTCGATATCATTCGTCGTCTTTAAGATAGAGCATTTTGAATTGAGGCTTTGCGAGAAGTGTCTATGTGAATGTTCACTTGTTTATGACCGCCTTTTGTAGCAGAATTTAATGCCAGATGTTTTCACTGATTTCCGGCTGCCATGTTTGGGCCCAAGCAGTTGGGCTCCAACATTGCGTTTCCATACTGTGCTCTCTAAATTTGCAGGAAACATTTTGTCAGATAACTCGAGTACGGAATAACGTTCAGACCTGAGACATGAACAAGTATTTTATATAGTAGTTTTCTACAACCTGTAATATTCTTGATTTTTTTGACTCAATAGTTTTGGATTTATTTTTTCGCGGCGTGACAGTGGCGTGACAGTGAAAACCATCTATAAATTTTTTTACTCCTATTTGGACTTCATAAAATGGGTGCCAGTTGAATTAATACCAAATGAAGTCAGTGAAGAAGGCTGTTTGAATAAAATCCGTTTAATTAACATAATGTTTGCTAAAAGGTAAAATATTAAAAAATGTTTTCAAGACGACACAGTGATTTCATTAAACCCGTGAAACATAATATCTAATAGTTAATTAGTCCGTGATAGTCAAAACTAAACAAAAGAAATTAAAACAATGGAATTAATGCCTAACAGTGTCTAAAAGCACAATAACTATTTCACAGGTTTAGTAAAATCACTCTATGTACAAAAGTTAAAAATGTATTAAACCAAACGTTCTCGACTACCGGTAAAAGTCATCTTCGGGTTGTTGTGTTTGCCGCGTCAGTTGGTATTTAAATGATAATTAGGTCACTCCCATGGGTAACAAATAGATTGGATGTGCCAGTTGCTTTTTGTTGAAGTCTGGCTTTCTAGAAGCACTAATCAACGCCTCCAGAATCTTGCGTTTTCTCCAGTTGTGTTCGGTGGTAATTACCGGTATATTCTACGAGAATGAGTGCTTCTGAAATTCACACAAATGTCCCGCTGGTTCTGCCCTGGGGGGTGGGGGTGTGCCGCTGGGACTCTGAAACCCTTACCCTGTACCAGACCATGTTTAGCTGATTTTGCAACCCTATACCAGACTAGACACCGAAAATCCCTACCATATCCCAGATTTCCTTTTTTAAGAAAAAAATCCATCTGTCAATGTTGCTTGACGATTTTATTTAATAAGCACCCAGCCTCAAATAAGCGCCCACCACGAACAAGCGCCCACTCTCAAGGTCTAAAAATTTAACAAGCGCCCAGAGCGCTTAATCAAATAAATACGGTAGTTGTTTTCCTGAAACTACCTGTAAATGTAAAGTACTGTAAGTAGTCTTATAAATATTGTAAGAAATGTTAATATTTTGAATGTTTGTATTGTGAGACAAGTAAGTACAGTGGAGCCCCGATATAACGATCCTCAATATCATGATATTCCTGGTTTTACAATGAATATTCTATGTCCCAGCAAAAGTTACAGTAAAATATATGGGACAGAACCCCGATATTACGATCTTCGATATAACGATATTCCCGATATAACGATGAGAATTTAGCGGACCGAACGTAAAATCTTCCCCGATATAATGATATTATCAGTACAATTTAATCCAATAACATGACAGTAATTGAGTAATCTCTAACGTTTCTGACAACAGCTTTAAACAATGATATACGAAAATGATACTGTATTCTAAGTCTCTTTATCCCGTAAAAAATATATATGTTAGGTTTACCCCGATATAATGATATTTTCGGTTATTTTACGGCCATATCGTTATATCGGGAGTTTCGATATAACGATATAATTTTACTGCTCCCTTGGTATATCGTTATATCGGGGTTCCACTGTATTTGATAGTAATGTTATAAATATTGGAAGTAACGCCAGTACTGTAAGTAACGTCAGTCACGGCATTGTAACCTTGTCACTAATGTTAGTATTGTGAGTAATGTAAGTATTGCAATCAAAAAGAAGAAGAAACTAGCTGTGCCAGTATACAGTGAACTTGTAACGTCTGCCGGAGAAGGGAACTGACCACAAACGACCACAAACTTTGCAGGACATTTTTTTTTGTCGGCCTCAAACATCAGCCACTCGCGGAAAGTCTGTCTCCCATGTGTTCTGGTATTTTCTTACTCGCTTGCCTTCCTTAGCTTCTCTTACCTCTTCAACTTCTCTTTCTTCTTCCCTTTCATGGTCCTTTCGCTTTTTTCTCGAAAAACAAATTGAAACAGACTCATCTTGGCTTGTTTTGACTGTTTTGAGGCATCAAATTGATCGCCGACATGTGACAATACCGCGCGAATATTTGGCCGCGTGGAAACTGGGTATCATTTTGAGATTTACCAACATCCCTTGCGCGTGGTTAAACATGGCGGCCACGATTTGTTTGCAGTGAAGTTCGCGGCTTCGCGCCTGTTCTGTTGTATCGTGTTTAAACTAACAGGTATCTTTTCCAATCTACTGGCATGAAAATATCCCGAGTTATGTACCGACATTAACACAATTAATAAACTGACAGCAAAGAGTTTTAATTTGCTTTATTTAGTGCTGGACAGTTGCAAAACATGAGATATTTGCTCGATCGGGCAAGTTTCACCGTAGCCTGTCGTACTTGCCCATTGAATCATTTTACTTGCCCGGAGCAATCGGGAAAGCGTTTGTGTCGAATACTGCTGGGGGCTTCACGCTAAAACAACAACACATTGATATCACTTTATTTTTGTTTTTAGGTCTGAGAATGACATATGAACAGCTGGTGGGTGAAATTCATGTACCTTGATGGCTAAAGATTACGCAAAGTGCAGCGAGAGTTTCACTCAAACTGGCCATCTAGGACCTCACACAGGAGAGAAGCCTTTTGAATGTGACCAGTGTGGCAAGTGTTTTAGTCGGGCAGGACCTTTAAAGCGGCATGAAAGAACACACACAGGAGAGAGGCCTTTTGAATGTGATCAGTGTGGCAAGTGTTTTAGTCAGGCAGGATCTTTAAAGCAACATAAAAAAACACACACAGGAGAGAAGCCTTTTGAATGTAATCAGTGTGGCAAGCGTTTTAATCATGCAGGAAATTTAAAGATGCATAAAATAACACACACAGGAGAGAAGTCTTTTAAATGTAACCAGTGTGGCAAGTGTTTAAGTCAGGCAAGATCTTTAAAGGAACATGAAAGAACACACACAGGAGAGAAGCCTTTTGAATGTAACCAGTGTGGCAAGTGTTTTAGTCAGGTAGGAACTTTAAAGCGACATGAAAGAACACACACAGGAGAGAAGCCTTTTGAATGTGACCAGTGTGGCAAGTGTTTTAATCGGCCTGAAGATTTAAAGCGACATAAGAGAACACACACAGGAGAGAAGCCTTTTGAATGTAGCCAGTGTGGCAAGAGTTATAGTCAGATAGGAGGTTTAAATAAACATAAAAGAACTCACACAGGAGGAGAGCATAGCCAGTTTTGCAATGGGAAAGAAGTCCTAAAGCAAGATAAAGCAATGTCCAGTACAGGAACAACTTGTAGGATTGAGGAGCATGAAAATGCCTTCAGCATTGCTGAACTTTTAAGTGACCTGAAAGAAATCAAACAGGAAAAAGAATAACTTTTTTTTGCTTTTTGCCTTGATTTGCCTTCAAGTGGATGTTTGCCTTGTTATTTGGCTTTTTTGTCCAAGAATCGTACAGAACCTGTTATAAGAATGTTGAGTGAGAATATATGGTTGGATATACACTGACTCCATTTCTCCACCACCCGCACACACAGGAAATTCCCAAACATCATTTGTCTGGGGATGGGAGTGTGCGATTTTTCTGGCATAAACTAATAGCATGCATATACATCCCAGGTCAGTGGAAGGGGGGGGGGAGGGGGGGGAACTGCCATAAAAAAATTAGAAGAGATATTGATGACTAAAAATGGTGGGTGAATACGTACCGGTAACTTTTACAGTATTTATGTGTATATCTGACATGAGACCATTAGAGTTATCCCAGTCATAATTGCAGGGATATTTAAAATGCAGAAAGATAAGTAGAGAACATCTTTTGTTTTATTTTGGAATCCATGTCTCTAGGGAAAAAGTTTGTTCTTGCCAGAGCTGACTAAGATAAGTTACTGGTAGCTTAAAATTTTCAGTGATCATCAGGCTGTCAATTTATAAATCATGTTGTTCGTCAAGCACTCAGTATGTTTTACCTAAAGCAAATGTAAGCATACTAAGAATAATCTCTTAATCTCGGTGCATAAGGAACTGAATCAGTCAGGCTTAAACAAGCAGAAGAAAAATGTTTTCTTTACATAACTGTTAGGTAAATGTTAGGGAGAATAGTATGTCATGAAAACAATGTCGGTCACTAATTAAGGACCATAAAGGGATACTAGGAGAAGTAAGCAAACACTGGAACAGGACACTAAGTATTTCCTGACAGTGAAACAAATAATGTTGGGTTTTTGTTTTGCAATGTGCAGTTCCAGAAAATATCAATACTTCCCCACAGAAGGGGGGGGGGGTGGGAAGGGTCCCAAGCGCCAAAAACTTTAAGCTTATGAAGTTTAACTGGAAATTCACGAGCGGTGGGGATGGTCTTAGGAAGAATCCCTTGTGTAAGGGAGGTATGGAAAATTTATAGAACTACACATTAGTATTGAAACGGGAGTGTGGAAATTTTTTGGAAAAGCCTTATAGACTGCATACCAGGCCAGAAGCATGTGTTTTATTTTAGAATCAATGCTTCTAAGCAACGAGGGAAAAAAATATTTCTTGCCAGAGCTTACTTAAGACAAGTCACTGGTAGCTATAAATTACGTCAATCATAAATGAGGCCCCATTAGGGGGGGGGGGGGGGGATGTCAGAGTATCCCATATGCCATTAATGTTTGGCCTAAATATCCCGTATCCTATTAATTCCCATTAATTCCCATTCGTTCGACATCCCACAATCTCTTTCTTAATATCCCGTATCCCTATAATTTTTCCCTGAAATATCCCGTGTCCCTATAATTTTTTCCCCAAATATCCTGTATCCCTAAAACCCCTAATGGGGCCTAATAAATTATGTAGCTATAGTTCCCCAGGTACTTAGTACGTTTTAATTTAGCCATCATGTAAACATAAATACTTAGACTATTCTATTCATCTCAGTGTAAAAGAAACTGAATTAGGAGTGCTTATAACAAGGATAATAAGATTTGTTTTCTTCACAATACTGTTAGTGGGCATAGTATGTCATAGGAGAAGTTAGTGAACATTGGAACAGAACCTTAATAATGTTGAGTTTTTGTTTTGCAACTAGTCATGATACACAGTTTTTGGGTGCACATTTGGGAAATGCAAAAGGCCCAAGACGGCCTGATTAGGAACACAGAATATAAGGATGCTGAATAAGGTTTATACAGGGATAACATAAAATGGTTTCACTATTTTCACTAATTTTGTAAGCTTGTTGAATATATACGTAAGTATAACGCAGTGAGTAGAAAAAGCAAATGATAATTCCGCAGTGCTGTTTAGTATCACTGCATGAACTGAGTGTTACATGGTGTAAATATATCATGGGGTGTCTCGCAATGTCTCACTTCCTCATCTGAGTGCGACATAGTTAGTGCCGTCACAGGCGGCCCAAGTTCACTGCGTGAATTAATTATTTATAAAGTTTAAGCGAACGTGACTCTTGGCTTGGAGCGGTGTTGTGTTACAAAGTTGCGAATTATAAGGGTTTGTATGGGAACTTAGCCATTTTGGTTCAAAAGGTATAAAATTAAATATTTTACCAATAAAATCGACCTGCCTTGTTTCCATGTTGTATTCTCTGTTGTCTGCCTGCGCCTCAGGTCTTTTTAAAGCATTTTCGGAGAGTAGAGACTCCCTGAAAACGCTTTAAAACGACCTGAGATGCAGGCAGACAACAGAGAATACAACATGGAGCAAGGTAGGTCGATTATATTTGTAAAATATTTAATTTTATACCTTTTGAACCAAAATGGCTAAGTTCCCATACAAACCCTTATAATTCGCAACTTTGTAACACAACGCCGCTCCAAGCCAAGAGTCACGTTCGCTTAAACTTTATAAATAATTAATTCACGCAGTGAACTTGGGCCGCCTGTGGTCCCGTCTAGGAAATGGCTGGGTTCTCTTCAACCGAAAAAGTAATGTTCAGATGGTAAGAGTTAATTCATTAAATTTGAAAACCCCGAAATTCACTCTAGTTTTGAAAATATGGGAAAAATTATAGTTAAATTGAGAATATGTTGCTAATGATGCAAAACATAAACTTGTTAATTTTACTTTGTGCACGAAATGCAAAAGGAAGATCTGTTTCCAGTTCCAAAGTTGGCCTTTTTTATGTGGAATTTTGCACTTTCTGTGCCAAAAACTAGGGTGTGGTCAATCTCAAGATTGACAAGGCAGAAAATCTTTTACATGCCACCAATCTTGACTTCATTATTCAGTCATCAATAAACATTACACACTCATTTTAAGAGCTCTGTTTCACATATGTTTTAGAGTCAATACTCTTTTTTCTTTCGTTCAATTGTGCAGTCAGTACAAATTTGTACAGGCATGGAATCACTTGCTGATTTGACTTCATTGTAACCAGACTAATACCTCCCTTTGGAGTGAAAGGCACAATAAAGACATAATGTCACTGTTATTCGGTTGGTCGGTCGGTCGGTCGGTCGGTCAGTCAAATAAAAAGTCTTGTGAACAGAACATCCCTCATGCTAACTCTTACATCAGATAAAATCTCAACCTTCTTGAACTTTTTAAAAAAATAAAAGTATTTCGAAAAGAAGTAATTTTAATGTAAGCAATTTAATGTTTTT
Organism: Oculina patagonica; assembly: GCF_052425735.1. Taxonomy (NCBI): domain Eukaryota; kingdom Metazoa; phylum Cnidaria; class Anthozoa; order Scleractinia; family Oculinidae; genus Oculina; species Oculina patagonica. The sequence goes on from NC_135768.1 coordinate 17,514,250, forward strand.
TTGTTTAAACTGTAATAGAATATAATTTATTGAAATATAATCTAAGTTTATATCTGTATCATAATTTTATATATATGTAAATGTAATAATTTTGTAATCTGTTGTTTTGCCTATATGAATAGCTACATACACTACTACTCAGGTTATCCAAATATCACTTTCAATAAAGTAGTATTTCACCTAAAAAACTGTTTCACTAATTTTTGTCATCTACATGTAGTTTACCCTTAAATTGTTGACTTTCAACTTAGGTTGAAAACAGCCACAACAAGCCTCTTAACACCCACCGTAAATGAATGATAAAGCGTCGTTACTCAAATAAACGCCGCACCTTTACTGAAAATAATTTAATAAGCGCCACACTCGAATATCACACTCAATATCACACTCGATCACCACACGATATCTCACGAATGAGATATTGAGTTGAACACTCGAAGATAAATTTCATATCTCTGCACAACCATGTATAATTTATTCTCTATGTACTGTAGTTTATGATAATGAATTTATAACAAAGGAAACAACCAGATTGTACAAAGGGTAAAATTGCACCACAGCATACACTCAAATGTTACACCTAGGGCCACAACATAAACAAATGCTTTGAAACTAGCTTAAATCGATTTACAGGTTTTGTACTTTTTGCCCACAATACATTTGCAGGTCAAACCTTAACACTGGATTACAACACATGTACAAGTCTACTACAAGTCTCCCATTCAAACTAAAGGAGTGTTAGCAGGCCTAATAGGGCTACTTTTGATAGCTGCTTTCATTAAAGATAGCTATGAAAAAAAATGTTGTACATTAGACTGTTCACAGTCTATTTTTCAATGCGAAAATATGTGCATGAAAGAGAGAAGACAGAGAATGGCCTCAAGAAAATAAACGGCATGCAGAAGCGATGACGTTTCACAAAGGGTCTAACATAATTGAGGGCGTGATAAAGACTGTTATCCAATTGCAGTGTACATTTTTTTAAATCTAAGAAGCAATGTTGGTGATTGTCTAAATAGCATAGTTAGGATATGATGGAATTCAAATAAATACAGAATTAACAGTAGTTATAAATTCACAGGCCAAGGATGCAAAGTTAATAATACATTTTCTTCGTAGATTTGCTCAATTGAACAACAGTAGATTGCGTTATATTGTAGTGTGTGACTTCCGATAAACGACATACGATACGCGGGAGTCAGCTTTTAAGCTGCGAGAAAGGTCAAATGGTCTCTTGCCCACCGCGGCCCTTATTATTATAAGAGTTAAAAATTTCTGTCTACTAATTCTAATAGATCCCATCATATGTAATTAGTCTCTTTCGTTTATACATTTGAATGTTGTTGGCGTTAGCTAAAACTAGTTAATTATTGTTAGTCGCGTTGCATCATTTCATTTCCCGTAGGCTCGGATGTCATATTCCTCGTGCTCGCTGTTAGTCGAATCAAGTCTCATATATCGTCAATTGGTTTGTCTCCCTCCAATTTCTCGCCTCACAGCTTCCGTCGGGGCGGCGCCACCTTCGCATTTCAGGCGGGAGTTCCAGAGCGCCTTATTCAGCGACATGGTGACTGGCGTTCAGACGCCTATCGGCGTTATTTGTCACTTTCCCTCACCCAACGAACTGTGGTTGCGGACTTAATGGCCGCTGGCCTTGTGGTTTCCTGACTTTATTGATCATTTACTAGCATTCTACCATAGAGTCGCGTTTCAATTTAATTTGCTAATCCCCTTTTTTTTTTATTTTCATTTCTACATTTTTTTCAATTCATTTCCTACTTAATTTTTTTTACAACGTTTGGGCCTCCTCAATCTCTATTCGGGGACAATTTATCTTGTCAATAAATTTTGTTTCATTTCTGGCCCAAACGTTGTCAGCGTCTTTACTCCCGTCTCGGTGTGGAGCGTTATGTAAATAATTTGAATGTTGTTGGCGTTAGCTAAAACTAGTTAATTATTGTTAGTCGCGTTGCATCATTTCATTTCCCGTAGGCTCGGATGTCATATTCCTCGTGCTCGCTGTTAGTCGAATCTTGTTCCCTCCCTCCCTTCCCAGGGGACAATTTATCTTGTCAATAAATTTTGTTTCGTTTCTGGCCCAAACGTTGTCAGCGTCTTTACTCCCGTCTCGGTGTGGAGCGTTATGTAAATAATTGTAGTGTTCCATTCTAACTGCACGGCAGTATTTTGCTTTTGTGTTCTACGCGGTGATTTCTTGTTATCAAGTTTAACTCGATTTCTGTTCGACCGAATTGACAAAAAGATCGGGTCGGTCTTGCGATGACAATAAGCGATTTCCTGACGTCATCGCTTAAAAACAGCGAGCAAAGCAAGCGAAAGTGCAAACCATGAGGGGGTGGGGATGTGGAGTGAGGGAGGCATACGTGAGAAAAAGAGGGCTGTGAACAGTCTACTGTACATGAAAGAACCAAACTGGTTAAATATTTTTATCGGCATTTCTTTGTTGACAGTTTCTGCCATAAACATCAATGTTTTGTGAAGTCATGGTAACTTAAACCAGAACTCTGGAAATTGCATACAAGGTTTCTCACCTCTGACCCTCCAAAAGAAAAATGTTACATCACATTCTGTTTCTTGGGAGCAACCAAATGTCCCACAGAATCTAAAAGGATATCCTATAACCCTGGCTTTAACTACGTAAAAAACATTTTTTCTCAGTTTAACTGGATCAAACCTGACATCAAACCCATGATAGCAAAGACCTTTTCTGTGTACAAGAACAGATGGAAATTTTCCAGATTTCTTGACTAATACCCTACCATCAAATACTTCTTCCACAGTGAAAGTCACTTGAAATTCAATGCCTTCACAGCCAAACAGACGAATTCCATGAAGCAGGATGTCTTTGTCCACACGGAAACGAAGGTAGTCCTCATCACATGTTTGAAATTGAAAACGACAGTCAACAGCAGAAAATCTAAAACATGATAGAAGAGCGCCAACCCTTCTGTCGCCGTGGAAACCCACTGGTGATGTTAACACTGAATTGAAATGCTTCACCATATCAACAACTTCTTGTTGTGTTAGTATTTCACTGTCAAGCACAATTCTAGCAAATTCTTTCTCCTCCATCACTGGAAAACGCATTTCCCGCACAATTGTCTCTCCAAGAATTTTTCTTTTTACATTGCCATCTGCAGTCAATCCTTGCCTCTCACATTCCTTTGAAGCCCAGAGATCAACAGCTTTGAACAACTCTACCTCTTTGATTGTCAATGAATCTCTCTTGACAATTTCTTCAAGTAAGGATCTCTCAATTGTCGCGAATTCCTCGGATTTCACAGCTTCTCCAGTTTCTCTGTCAATCACTTCCCAGCATTGATCCACAAGAATCTTCTCATCATATTGCTGAGCATGTGACAGAACAGAAAACACGTTTTCCGGATCCAAGTTACCTCGCAGAAACTTGATGCATTCATCAGCGAGTGATTTAACGATGTATTTCTTTGCCACATATAGCACTTGCATCACATTGTTTTCGTTCAATTCCGCCTCCCCACTGTACATGTAGCCCCAGGGGGGTACTCCGGCTTGTAAATGACGGGGATGATCGAATGGAGGCAAAACTCAGGACCCAAAAAAATCCCTAAGTCTTCCAACATTACCCAAAAAAATCCCTGGACCAAAAATAACCCCCCAAAAAATCCCTTGTCAAATTACTCCTAAATTGCCAGGAGGGGGAATAACATAACACAAAGAACGCTCGTTTTGTTTATTCATCATACCATAAATACGCCAAGGCCGCGCCAAGGCACTTTAGTTCGTTTTTAATACCCAAAAAAAATCCCCTATCTAAATCAAGTCACCCAAAAAAATACTTGTCAAATTTTCCAACCCAAAAAAATCCCGGAATCGAAAATTTCAAACCCAAAAAAATCCTTCGATCATCCCCGTCATTAACAAGCCGGAGTACCCCCCCTGGGCATGTAGCGAAGCATTTCTAACACTCCCTCGTACTCACAGTCTGGCAGATCAACAGATTTCGATCTCAAGGCCATTTTCCCACAAAACATGGCGAAAAACACAGGACTACACATCGACAACACAAACTTGTGCGCAGGAATCACCATCTTGGTTTGCTTCGCTTTGGGCTCACCTTCGTCACTCGAGGCACGAACAACAAGGCTTACATCGCTTAGTAAATCGTTATTGAACATGAAAGTACTCTCTGGACAATAGAATCTTCTACAGTTAGCCATTTTTCCTGGAAGAAAGCCATGACTTGTTTTGTAAATACTCCTTGTACCGAAGGCGAAAACGGGAAAGCAAAATAGCGGGAAACGCAAAATGAAGGCGCAGTTTGTCCAGCGGTCTCCTTTTGGGGAATAGTTTTGTTGTGTAATGTGCTTATCGTATCACACTGCTTACAGGAGAGGATCAGGAGCACTGGGTCGAAAGATGACCACTCTCTTTTCGACTCTTTAATTTGCTGATAGCATCTTTTACGTTTTGCCTTTTGAGTACAAAAACTCTATTTTAGTGATCATAACAATATCAAAATTTTCTTGAAGATTGTTCGAGTGTGGTTCAGATGTCATACGAAAGTTTCCGATTATTTATAAACAATCCGAAAATTAACGAAATTTGTCGAAGTCCTCCGGCTCGTTCAGTATTGATTACTCGTCAGCAAACATGACGCTAAAAGTACTTTTATGATTGTTTTAAGGGTGAGAAATCCTTTTCATTCAACAAATCTGGCCTAAGATTTTATTCAGGTACTTTTTTGCAGTGAAATTGCATGAAAATGCTAAAAAATCTTACCTTGAAAGGGAAACGGCATACTCTTTGGAGAAATTTTGATAAAATTAAAAAGCAACGTTCTGGATTTTTTGCCAGGAAATTGATTTTGTCTTTTATATCTTATAATAATCAAGAGATTGTAAATACATTTGAATTAAGTTAGTTTTACAGTTCCCCAACAACCAAGGCACCAAACAGAATTCTGTGCAAATTGAGGAATAAAATAATTCTCCGATATTAACAATACATTTCCAATGAACTTATCGATCTAAGCAAGCTGTTTACTACTGGAGCAATAAATTTGTGATCGTTTTTGGTTTGTAACACAGTATCCATCCTTTTGCTTATTTTATTCCACGCACAAGTCGATCTGCTTGCTGTTCGTAGAGGGTAGCAAAGGGTTTATGCGTGACACGTGAAAAGGGCAAAAATTAGTCCGTGACGCGTGAAAACAGGGCAAAAATTAGACCGTGACGCGTGAAAATAGCTAGAAAAGACACGTGATTCGAGAATGCTGCTGTTTCAAGTATACGTGACACGTGAATTTGGTTAAAATTTGTGCGTGAAATGGGATCACAACACCCCCTTTGCTACCCTCTTCGTATATCTCTCGTTCGTTGTGTTTGTAAACGAATCACAGAAAAGAACGTTCACGACTAAGTCGGCTCCGCGATTGAAGAAATTTGTTTCAGTTTAAGGGACACTATCACGAGCTTCATTTCAAAGATTCAAGAGCCTAAAGACATATTGAAACGGCCTACAAATAGTGGTCCATTTTTGCTAAAAATTACTATGCCAGTGTACTGAAGCTAGAAACAAGTAATATTATTGTGATGCTGTTAGGAACTTAAAATCTCAACTTGAAAAAGACAGGCTAACTTTTTCAAGTTCTGGACTTGTGGCCTGGAAAAACAGCTAAGAACTAAAAACAGCTCCCCTCTTCCTTCAACAACAATTTTCTTTGTATCTTCATCTTGATGTTCAAGGTGCATTTCGTGAACAAGCCAGAGTACTTTGCCAATTTAAGTACTTTTTTTGAAAAGCGCGCAGAAAAATCCCCGTGACAGTGTCCCATTAAATTTCAGCTGGAGACTGAATACTTTCTACAAGATATCTTCCGTTGATGCCGAATAAAGTTTTGTCTGACTCCAGGCGTGTTATTCAATGATTTTAGTTATATTTTTCGATAGCCTCACATTTGCTAAATCCATATTACTAAAATATACTTTACGTATTGACCACATGGAGTGTCGCAAGAGGCGTTTGCCTTGATAAGTTTTCTTACGGTACCACGCCTTTGTGAACGTCATTACACCTTTTAGTGCTATATTCACTTAGTACATTGCCCGGGGTTGTAGCTAGCATTCTCTATCGCATTGTTGTTGTTTTTTCTTTCCTTTCTGTATATGCACCTGTTTTTGTGTTAATTTAGTCTTTTAAATACACAAAAACGTTGCCCAAGGCACTGGCGGCCCTTTCGGGTTTCCACTGCTAAGAAGAAGTGGCATAACTCACTTACAACGCCTTGGATCGGCCTGAGAACCGAGATAACAACAAACATAACAACAAGACATTGAAGAAAGTTGATTTTATTGTAAATATATCATTTTATTAAGCTATAAATTCGAAAGCGTTTTCTCCCATACAAACCATTAGAAAAACGAACCGTTGTAACACAACACCTCCATATGCCCCCAGGCGAGAGTCACGTTTCGCGTATTTCAAAAGAGTATTACTGTGTTAATTACTTCAACTTATCTCATCGTGAGCTTGGGCGGCCTGTGCCCGAGGTCACTAAATCTGACAAGCCATAACCCTCCCTGATACCGCGCACGAAGGTCTAATAAAATGCTTCAAGCATTCTTTTTGTCAAAAAAGTATCTTTTACAAACAAAATGAGCTGCCTTTATACGATCAAATTATTATGATATAAACAGGGCATTTTTCCCGTTTAGATTTGCTTTTTTCAACTCACAGCCAGAAGACACGGAAAGTAAGGAACTAAGGCATAGACAACTATGGCAAGGGGAATACAAGGATGAAACAACGCTGTTTGAAAATCTTAATAACAATCTTGTTTCCTGATGATAGATAACTAGATATTGGAAACAGAGGAAAGGCCGCGGGCTTAAAAGTAAAAAAAAAACAAACAAAAAATGAAAGATTTAGTCTTGTTATAAGCTTTGTATCAAGTAAAATGTGCAAAAGTGAGAATAAATTGCCCTTTTTATAGATAACGCTAAAGTGAGGCAATCTGGGGCTTTAAGTGCAAAACTTTCTCACGCTTAATGCGTGGCGTTTATATTAAAACGGTTTCGGAAAACTGCAACCGTTTTGTGGATAACAGCATGTTATGAGATTTTGCGAAAATATTTTAAAACTGGACTTCTTTGCTGCTAATATGAAAACTTTGTAGGTTGGTATTAGCATACCCTGCTACGGAGGTCGAGTCAATCTATCTTTCAACTAAACTTCAAGCAAAAAAATAATAATAATAAAACATTTTACCCACGGCCATCTCCCTTCTGGTCTGCAGTCATAGCTCAGTCAGGAAAGCGACGATGATCAAATTTTTCGTTGCTTCGTGGGGTCCCCGATTACCTTTCCACGCCTAACGCTCAGAAGAGGCTTGGTCTCAAAAAGAAATTTCTGTTGTTTGTTTTTTGTTTTCATTTAATATAGTTTTTTCTCTAATTTGCAGCTTTTAGCAGTGAAGATATCGTTTGAGAATTGTTCTACAAACATCACCAAATACATGACTAAAATGAACGAGAAGCGAACCGGACTCTCTGCTGATGACATTCACGATAAAAATATACTAAATGCTTATTTATACTAATATCAAAAATCATTTTAGGTGTTCAAGATAAACAAGAAGGTTTACAGCTTGTCCCAGCATAGTCGTCGGATTTTAACCATGCATCGAGGACACTTAAAAGTGATTTATATATAGCTCGAATTTTAACACAAGCAAATGCGCCGATCATACCAAGTTTCTTATTTCTTTACATCTCTGATATTCAGCTGATATAAAGCCTCCCTTTCCGGCGTAAATTGCTGAAGCCATATATCATATGCCAGTTTAAATTATCTACAATCGCTGATAAATGCATTGCAATAATATCTGTATACAAGACGGCCTTAAAACCCATGAAATGACGACGTATTATTGGTTATTTATCTCCGTGACGCGGTATTTTTGACATATTTTCTCTGTCGGCTCTTCTGAAAAAACTACTCGTTTGATATATCTATTGTTAGTGCCGTTTTATATATCTATTGTTTCATATGAAAGGCAATATTTGGCGGTGCGACTTTTACGAAAGCTTCTTAGCGAAAAATTTGATAAAAGCCAAATTAATTTTTCCGAATATAATTTCCTCGTGCATAAAAGTAATTACAGATGTGTTAGTGGAGAGTTTATTGAATGGTTGTAAATGAGCATTGTGTAAATTTCGCCTACCATTCAGGCACGGTGGAGCTTGCAATGAGCTAGACACCAATTAATATAAAACGATTTCTAAGTGTTTAAAAGTCGTCGGAACCCTAAAGAGCGAACACTGGTAATTTTCTCCCATGAAAGAAGACTTCAAAACGGGATTTACGAGTGACTTAAAGGTAAGAAAATGTCTTTTATCACCCGTTAATGCGACGTTGTTATAGAATAGTTCCATAACATCCTTAAAGTCACACCTTTTTCATACGTCGTGTGGTTTTTGAGAAACCTCATCAAGGGTAAATCTTTTAAAACTGGTTTCGTTCGTTGTTTCAGTCGACCGTGTTTTATATAGTATTAAAAAGAACATTTTTTGTAAAGATTACATATAGTGATTATATATTAGTCGAAATTTGATTCTAAATTAAAAGCAGACACCCTCGACTTAGTTCGAGTTCACTTCTCATCACGAGAAAATCCGTTTATAAAATAAAGCTATGGCGCGAATCGACTGTTTTGCTTATGGAAAATCGCTGATGTCGAAAAGCTACACCACTTGTGAGCTAGAATATCTATGTCTGAGCTAAAACACTGTATGTATTTTTGTATTTTCATTCTTTTCCATTTTCTATCTCATCGATATCTTAACGAGACATTTGGCGCCCCTCAATACAAGCTATTAACGCCTTTTGCAGTAGTTAATGCTCATTAATACTACATTATCTCTGCGGGTTTTCCAATTTAAGTTCAAAATTTTAAAAAAATATACGATATTTAATGCATTTTCTTTCTTTTTTATGGCCGAAAATGCAATTTACTTGCCGTTATATGGTTGGGATATATTTGTTTCTACATTAAGCTGTAAACAAACAAATAAATGAAACATGGCGCCTAAAATTTTATGAGATTTGTTGAGTCAACATGGTTTCCTTTGTCTTCAAAGAAATATAACTTTTTTCAAGGTTATTTTCCTAAACCTCGCATTTTTGTTTTACTTTCTTTCTTACTTTAATAATAATTAATAGTTTTTGACATTCTTAAGATATATTTATTGCTATTTTTTTGTACTCTTTTAAAGCAAAAACATTATTCATTACTTTAGCTTCAATTCAAAAATAAGGTTGGCATTTTTTGTCATAAAACTCCATCCCGCGCTTTAGCAAAAGGCCCTGTTTGATAACCTTTATTAAATATCTCATTTGTTGTTTCTTCCTATTTTCCACTTACGACAAAAGAAACATCTGTTTTGTGAATGGTAACCTATTTTATGGATCTCACGTGCATTTGCATATAAATTCGACGACGTTAATTTAAAGCTCGCGTGATATTTTTGCCTATATAATTGATGCCATAGGCGACAAAAATCTCAAAAAGTAACATGAAAATAATAATTACATAAATAAATAAATAAATAAATAAATAAATAAATAAATACAAATATACTCAAATAAAAAACATGTGGAGGAAAAACAATAAAGTATTTACGATATCCACCCGTATTAAGAGTAAAAAAAAAAAAACTTTTGAGAGTCTTTCAAATCCAGGCATCGTATAAAATCTCAAATATAATCACCAAATTATTCTTCTTTAAAATTATTTCATGAGCGTTTGTTCTTACATTTATTCAAGTTGATCAATTTTCTATTCAATTCAATCACTTCATGAATATTATCGAAGTTGAATTGAGAAGATGAAAAAAAGTTTCCTGTGATGACTTTTCCTGTTAAAACTGAATCTAGATATTCTTCATTCAAATGCTTTGGCAACTAAACTAAGGAAGAAAAAGCTAAATTTTTTCCTTCTTAAAATTCAGAATTTGTTTGCTTTTCGTCTGTGTGACGATGCCGGCTATAACTATTGAGCGAAAAATAAGTCCTTTTAAAGAAAACACAAATATTAAAAAAGGCTAGATGTGGCGTAAAACGTCCCGAAAGTTCCAGATTCTTACAAAAGGAAGACGTGAATGGTGTTTTACTAATAGCTAAGTAAAAGGCATTTTTTACAGCATTTCAAATTACAGCTGAGAAATTGATACGTACTTGTCAAATAACTATTAGCTGAGATGGGGAAATATTGTTGAATGTGTTAACTGATATTTGAGAAATTTTAGTTTTATCAAATGTAAAATTCCATCCATAAAAATCACACTGGTGTTACATGATTCGACTACGTTGCAATACAATACAAGCAACATGTTTTATTTTGTTAGACATGTGGTTGATTTGAAGCATTTTCAGATAGGTTTCTTAGACCTTCTCTGTGGTATTAGTGCTAAGAAAAAGTCCTATTGTGTCCTATATAATAAAATGTTTTCGACTGCTTTGAAATACCACAGCTAAGCAGGAAACAGTCGCCCAGTTAAACCTTGTAGCGACGAGGTCAAGAGGAAAGCAATGTGCTTTTATGTCATAGTTTAGCCTGACCGCTGACCGCATGACAAAAAGGGGCCACATGCCATGCGCAAGAACGCTGCCCTTAGAACTGTGGGTGCATGATACAAACAGAAATTCTGCATCTCGATTGAGAGACGACCGTTAAAGCTCTATCACTCCCCGTCTCTGATAATCCTCCCCCTTTCTTAAATTGTAGGTTATGAAAATTGTTGAACAAAAAAGAAGTTACTCTAAGTTACCCAGATTTATACAGGTTTGAAATATGCCCCCTCTCCAATGAAAGTTCCCCCCCCCCCCCAAAAAAAAAGTCTTGAAAGGCTTTTGCAGTAGTTTGGCTGTCGAGCACCTCAACAGCAATTAATACCGTCGATGCCCGCTGACATTTTAGAGACTGATGTCTTCTATTAGCTAAGCAGTCGAAATTAAAGCAAACGTACAGTTATTGATCTATTCGTCTCCTTTTCCCTTTTTAATGTTAACATACAAATTCTTGATACTCTACTCCATACATTTCTTATAGTGTTAGCCGGGAGAATATATAATTTTACTATCTCTTTGGTATACATCTCTGTGAAATTATCTCTAATCAAAACTAAATTTCTCCCTGCTGTTTAAAAATTAAATGGAGAAAATATAAAACCATCAACTAGAGGGCACTGTGTTGGTATATCACAAAATATATACGCTGCAGAGCCATAACAACTAAATATTAACTACAGTGAAAACTTGCTTTTTCTAGAGCTGTTTTAACACGTTCACATGAATGAATGAAAACTTTATTTAAGTGTCAAAGCCTTATAGCCTGGAAAATAATACCATACTAATTAGGGGACACTGCTAAAAACTAAAAGCTACACTAATACTAAATATAAATACAATAAAAATATATATGAGTTATATAAAAATGTTATCATAATCTATGGTGTAAAAAATGTTAGAATCTAATAATAATGAATTGACTTGAGAGGCACTATGTGCAGCATAGGATGCATCCCTTACAGCCGCTGTCCATTAAGGGAGTTATATCTTTTTTGCGAATACGGTTTGTGAAAGCCTGCAGTGTCTTGGCTGATCTGTCAGCCGTAGAAAGGTTTCCCCATAGTTTGGGTCCTACATAACGCAAAGAGTGCTTTCCATAAGTAACAGTGTTGTATCTAGGAGTAGAAAAATCTGATTGTCTCAGGTTATACGTGGAATTATGCTCGTTAAAAATGTTACAGATGCTATTGCATTCTACATGCTTTTTTCCTTTAAAGAAACAGCAATTTAAGGTCACTAAGGGTTCAAATGACTGACATTGCAAAGTCTTTAAAATGTAAATGACGTGAAGCTGTTTTTTTTTTTTTTCAATGTTCCTCTGCATTATATTAGCTCTACCTCATGCAATCTTTTATTAATTAGTTCAAACTAGAATCATTTTCTATCCAACGAGGAAAAGTGAAATCTTGAATTGATTCCTCGATGTTTACAAACGGTTGAGTATCAATATGTTTTCCAAATCCCACAATGTTCACAGAATCGTCTTTTAATTTCCTTTCAACCACCATAACGCCCCAACAGAGTCATAAAAGCCGTCGGACAAAAGAAACCCTCACGTTTGTTATGCAGAATGAAATGATAATTGCTGTATCCCTGTCGCTTCGCCCGTCGCCAAATAATTTCACCCCCAGTTGGAAGTCATTTCACCTACACTAAGGTAGTTTCGCCCCCATGCTGAAACAAACCGACACGCAAACGTTATCCCAGAAAGACAAGTTTTATTTTTTTCCTAAAGGCCAAACACCATCTCTTGCCCGACAAAAATTCGCGAGAAAGCAAAGTTCTTTTGCCGAAGGCCATGTCATTTACATGTCAGTTCGCTTATGGCTATACAACTTTAAGTGAGTGTTAATTTTCGTTTTATTTAACTTTTGTCAGCAGGCCATTCTCTGCTACACATTAAATTAGACCGAATTTACTTCGGACAATGGATTTCACTTTAAACGCTCAGCGTGTTTTGATGCTTTTGGGGGTCTTATTCTAGATCATTCTACACTGGAATTAGAGAAAACACAGTTTTAATGAAGTCGTTTCTGCTTCAAGAGCTTTTATAGCTGTGAATAGGGGTTTCTCAAAATAGCTCGCAATCACCTCGAGAAATTGACCACCCGCTTGTCAATCAAAAGGGCGGAATCTGCACAACCAATCAGAAGAGAGAATTTTTACCTATATAGATGTATTCGTTTTAAAGATTAAGTGTTAATGGAAGTCTCAAACAGACAAAAGTCTGTAAATACGAAATGCTCGAGGTTACCTTTTGCCTATACTAGAACATCACTACATATTTGAAGGTATGCTGAAATATTTTATTTAGCACTTGCCTTGCTGTATAGCCCGGTTTGGTGGGTATTTTTGTCGTCGATTTCTCCAAGTATATGCACAAGATTATGTTTTGAATTTCCTTTCGGATATTTCCTCAATTATCATTGCAAAAAGAAACGACGATGTGAAATTCTCAGTTAATCCTTTGGAAATTCACTGGAATCCCAATTGTAGATTGTAAATCGTGATTATATTGGGTCTGCATAATCCTGGAATTTTCAAATCAGTTCAAATTGTAAAATTGATAATTTTAGAAACACGGTTTGTAAGCTCGATTTCTTGGCCTTTTTTTATTTGTAATTTAATTTTTCTCATTTTGTTTTGGCTCAATTAGTGGCTCAAGATGTTACCCCTTAAAAATGCACTCTTAAAAACGCGTAGAAACATTTTGGCTCTCGAGATAGAGCTTACCTTGTTCAAAAATTTCTAAAACAGCGAACCCTCGATACTACCAAAACTGACATTTTCTATTGTGTGAGTTTTTCCATATATCACACCGGAACTTTCTGATAAATTTATGAGACCAACCACCAGTTTTTCTTGCCAATTCCCAAAAATAAAAACAAAATACATGGAATTAAAAAGTCGTCAAAAGGTTTTACATGACAAAACATTTTTCGTTTTTGGACATGAATGTAGCAGCCTCAACTGCAACTCTAAAAGTTTTTCGCGAAAGCAAGACATATTTATTCAGTTCCAACCGAAAAATTGGACTTCAAAAATGAATTGTGTTTGTGTGAAAAAAAAATGAGTTATTACTAATGTTAGCCGATCCGTTCGGCTCAAGGGAACCAAATGTCATTATTAATTAAAAATAATTACATACGAGCTGAAATAACGTCTTCAAAGATTTATAGCCATATGCTGAATATGAAAATATGACACAAAGCTGACATCAATCGTAGAAACATTAACACTCCAACGACTAGATATCGTAAAGTAGGTGTATCATGTATTATTAAAATAAAAATTAGCAAAGAAAATCGCTGTGAAAACACTGACAGGTCACTTCATGACTACCAGAAAGATACGAAATCCTTCGTTATACTTTTTTAAAGGAGCTACGCAGATTTTTGTCCAGTCTGTTGTAAAATTAATGGTAGGTAACTTAACCCATAAAAAACATTATCTTTAAACATTTAAAGGAAGATATAACCTTAATATGCGGATAGAAATCAAGCTACGGCTGTAAATAACGATTTTTTTGAAGGCGCGCGGAAACAACTTGAAAAGTTAAACCTTAATTTTTCAAGTTGCATCCGAGCCCTGCGCAGCCGAAGACGCTTGTGAACAGTTTTAGTCTCTAATATAGCAGATTTTAATAAAGATGGACCATTATTTGTAGGCTTCCTACGACACAAATATAAATCTTAGCTGTTTAAAAATCTGGCAAAATCCGTGACAATGTCTCTTTAAGGCAGTGGGTAAAGTGTCAGATTTGATGCTATTTTCAAACCCAACAATTTATTTATAACACTTCCAGATACTAGACCGATTAGTTCTATAGCTTTATTGCTTTTGGCAGAATCTTCCAACCTGAATAAAGGAACTGCAAAAACTGGCGACGAAAAATACGCCCACAAAAAAAAATCCTTGACGCCCACCATCACGGAACACTCCACTTAAATCCAAACGTTTTTTTCCAGATTCAGTATTAATGGGACACTGTCACGGGGATTTTAATGCTTTTCGGTAAAAGTGCTAAAATTGGCAAATAGACTTCTCGTACGTGAAATGCACCTATTACATCAAGATGGAGATATAAAGTAAATTGTTGTTGAAAAAAGAAGAGACCCATTATCAGTTTTAGGTGTTTTCCAGTCCACAAGAGAAAAACCTGAAAAAAATCAGCCTAACTTTTTCAAGTTGAGATATTAAGTTCCAGATGGCATCACATTGAATAATATCACTTTTTATTGCTTCAGTACACTTGCATGGTGATTTTTAACAAAATTGGACTACTATTCGTAGTTTAAGAATAAATATCAACGCTAAAAGTAAATGACGTTTCGGCGACGACATGTCACCATTATCAAATGCAAATTTTACATGGTACAGAACGATATTTATAGAAAAGAAAGTGTGAAACTAAATTACAATAAATGAGGCGTTGAAAACAGTAGTTTACATATGTTTTTCTTGAGTTTTTGAAGTGAAACTGGTGATAGTGTCCCTTTAACGTAAAAGAAATACAGTCAAATCTCACTATAACGGATACCTTCGGGACCACAATTTGGTGTCCATAATAGCGAAAGTCCGTAGTAGCGAGAGTTATTTTCATTAATTCTTATTCGCCGGGACTTCAACTCCTGTCCGTAATAACGTGATGTCCGAAAAAGCGAGGTGTCCGCAAGGCGGAAGTTGACTGTAGTGACAACTAGGAAAAGCTATACAGCTATATTTTTTCTTATTGGTTTATTTTTGTCTCTTCAGATTGGTGACAACCTAAGCAACCATGAGCCAAACGAACGTTACACTTCCTCGCGCAGAAAACTTCACAACTTTTACAGGAACCGATACAACAACCAAAGCAACAATGACTGTCGCCTATGGTATCATCTTCCCAGCGGCGTTGCTAGGCAACATTGCCGTCATCTACCTTGTTTTCAAGCTGCCCTCGATGCGTTCACTCACAAACATGCTCCTTGTGAACATGTGCGTGGCTAACTTGCTGGTTACACTGTTTGCAATGCCTTATTCTGTTCTCTACATTTTCCTTCAAAACCGCTGGCTGTCTGGTCACCTTGGTAACGTCACGTGCAAGCTGACGCATTTTTCATACGCCCTCTCCATCGCCGCGTCAATTTTTGCCTTATTGCTGATTTCGCTGGACCGTTATTATGCGGTGCTGCATCCGTTTAAACGCCGTCCACTTTTTCTACGAAGCACTAGATGCGCGACACTGGGAATTTGGACTTTCTCCTGCATTTTCATGTCACCCTACTTGTTTCAGTTCAGAGTTGTACAAATCGCTTCTACTGCTCTCTGCATCATAAGTTGGTCACCACTAAACAACGTCATTGCCTCCCAGGTGTACTTCTTCATCGTGTTTCTATTACTCTACTCAATACCTCTCCTAGGAATTGGTTTAGCATACAGTTTGATCGGGAAAAATCTCTGGCATCGGCAAATCCCCGGTCAACAAACTATGTCTAACAGGCGAGTGGCCGAACGATCAAAACGCAAAGTGGTCCGTATGTTAATTGTCGTTGTGGTTGTCTTCGCTTTGTGTTGGATTCCAGCCCACGTAATGCATTTCTTGTCGTATTTTCAAAAAGAAACCTACTTCTCCCTTCATCCGCTTGTCCTGTTGTTGTTTTTCTGGTTGTGTCACGCAAACAGTGCAATTTCGCCGTGGTTGTTCCTGATAATGCATCATAACTTCCGACAAGGAGCTCGCAGGCTTTTCAAGCGTCCTTCCCTGCAAGCCAGTCCTCAGCACTCATCTTCAACGCACTGTTCCAGAGGACAAAGTTTGGTGGCACGTCAAGGGACTCTGGTGGGAAACCGAAAACATGTTGATAATGCAACAGAAATCTAACGTCCTTTGTAATTGGATGCATTAGGCCGCGGGGACGTTTTAGGCCCTGGCCAAACGGTAACGCAAGTGGACGCAAGTAGTGGCAAGTTGAACTTGTGTCAGACTTGAGTTGGGTGGATTCAGGATTCAGATTCAGATTCAGATTTTTTTCAGATTTTTTATTTCACACTATTTACAACAATTAAACAATATTAACACTATTTACAGAAAATGGAATAATTAAAATAAGGAAAATATACAATACATACAAAACCAAAATAAATTGTGCTCACTGACCAACGAAGCATATGCTATCGTGTTGGTCACTGACACGTTAAAAAAAAACAGACAAGACACATAAATTAATAGAAATAATAGAATATGAATAACTAACTTTTTCACAACTTGCAAGTGTATGCAAGTTGTGAAAAAGCCATTTCAATCCTACTGCGCGCGCTACAACTCAGTATTCGCATTAAACAGTAAGACTTGCGTTGTCTTGCGTTGGGTGGCCAAACGGTGAAAAACTTGTGTTGAATTGTGTGCAAATTTGTTCTCTACCAAAGTAGACGCGAGTCATCACAAGTCGACGCAAATGAACGCAAGTTCTCGCCAAACGGAGACGCAAGTGTTCAACTTGCGTCTAATTGCGTCTCCGTTTGGCTAGGCCTGAAGTTAAAATGGCAAGGTATCGAAAGACCTTCTTATAACCTTTCATATTCATATACTTGTCATTACGATTAGTGCCAGACAGCGTTCAAACTAATCAGAACTTGAGGAAAAAAAAACGTGGACTGGCATTAAAAAGGCGGGAAAAATTGTATCGGGTCGTTAGCGCGGGGAATGCGCGGGAAAACGGCAACCGGTGCCAAGCTCATAAAAAAGTTGTGCATGCGCCAAATTGGTTTACAATTGGTTCATGCTTTTTGCTTGTTTGGTTTAGAAAACCAAACATTTTCCACATGATAGGATTTTTAGGTTACATGTGGTTTCAGTATGAGCCAAGCTCTATTAAAAGGAATCGCGATGTACAGGAGGTAGTTTTATATACCATTTGTCTATTCGGTTCATTCATGCTTTGCGCATGATATTTTTCTCGCTTCATATTATTCCGCAGTCGGGAGATTAAGAGCCATTGATGGAATTCTTCGTTGAAGCACTCGAGAAGTATCCGATTTTTATTATTCAATCAGAAACTAGCACGTGGACTCAGAAAATTGACGAGCGACTTCGAGACAAATACTGCGGGCTCAGTCTGGTCTCGGAGACTCCAAATTTACCATCAATTGGAACAGTATGTTGCCCTATTACCGGACACTTTTTGCACTTACCGTAATATCTTACTTCATAACAGCACTTACGAGCTGAAACTTACCCACAATGTAGCTTCCACTGCTGGTAAGTAGGTCGTGGAGTTTTATCTTCTAAATCTCTTTGGCTTCTTTGTAATCATGGAAAGAGTTGGTCAAATTCGGTGCCCTAATTCCGGACGAGTTGTCCTAATTCCGGACGATCGTTACGAGGAAAATACTCCCTTTCTCTTGGAAATATTATTCCCGATCATGGCAAAATATAAGTCATTAGGGCTGAATAAAGGATTATTCTTTTGAAAAATTGTCTTTCAGGCAAATTTTAAAGCATTTTTCTTTCAATTTTAGCGAGGAAATCATCAGGCCATGGCCATTGACATAAACAATGTTCAGCGAAGGTTTCGGCCACTTGAAACGAAGTTCGCCAAGGAAGATTAATCAATACCAACCAAAACAGGTATCGAAGCTTTAATACAGCACAGACAGTTACAAAAATGCTTGGTTTTCAAAACCTATTCCATAAAATTGTTTTCAAATAGGTAAACAAGTTTGCTGTAGGTATGCGTCCGGAATTAGGCACACCTCATCAAAAATTCAACTTAACTCTTTGGTGACCGTGCTCGGAAATTAAGAGCGAAAACTGAAAATTTATTATATGCTGATAAACCTAGTCCTTTTACGTTTACTTTAATATATAAATAAATATAATATATCGCGCACTTTGCGAGAGCAGAGCGCTTTATTGAAACGATGTAGTTTGACGCGCTGTAAAAATCGGATTTACGAAGAAAATAATTTTTACCTACCTCCACGAAAACTTGAATTTTCCCCTCTAAACGGAGCACAGCTCGGCCGAAAAAAGGGCAAACGAAAGCAGACTAATCGCTAAGTCTTCTGAACTTTTTGTTTAACTTAATTTTAATGTTACGACGATATACGAAATTTTTAAGTCGAAGTGTCCGGAAATAGGGGTGTCCGGGAAATAGGGCAACATACTGAACTTGTTATCTCGACTGTACCGTAAGTTACTGATTAACTGTCTAAGCTCACTTGTAAAAATAAAGAACCCATTTTTTGAAGCCTAAACTGTTTTGTATTCGATGCCGACTGACACAGATGTAGTTACTGTACTGACATTTTGATATTTTGATATTTTGATATTTTTTTGAGTTGCAAAGACAATGTATGACCGAAAGTACTCTAAAGTACTCTGTATTTTAGAGTAAGACACCCTTTCACGGCCAGTGTCAACTTCAAATTCAGTTTTATAGATAGTAAAATTAATTTAGATTCCGGTCTTCGACTTGAGGTTAGTAGTAACGCTAATTAAAATCCAGAGTTACAATTTTTTGGCTTTCTTACAACCGAATATATGTTTATTATTAGTATGGGAACAGAATTGACCCTCTCGGTCAACCTGGGACCAACTACTGACTGAGAGAGTCTTTGGCGATGTGACGGCTATACGTACTGACCAAAAGGAACGCGGGCACACAAAGCGCGATGTGCATTGTTCTGAACAGGCGTCTCCCGCAAAACCTTTATACCCCAATAAGTTGAGACCGGGTTGTAAAAGAAATGCGATGAAAGATGTCGTTCTACACTTCTGTGAAGTGTTCGAGTAATCAGAGCCCTTCAGTCAACCGATTATCAAGTGAATCACAGTTCAACATTGGAACTTTTTGCCACAGTTTACGTGAACTTTAAAAGCAAAACAAAAATGTATTTTCAAAGTGTTGATTCCAAGCTCTCACGTTCAAGACACATGGACGCAACATTTCATGCGGTATGTAAGCTTGAAAGGTTGTTTATTATCATTTATTATAATTTCAAACAGTGATCTTTAATAGCGATCAATTAACGTTTCATACAAATCGTTGTAGTTTTTGCCACAATGTACATGCTGTGAACCCGGGCACCATATGACAGAACAAGGCAAGTTTATCAACAACTTGCTTGTGGCATAAATTGGTTAAAAAGCTCCGTGTCACAAATATAGTTGTCGGGGTTCAATTTTACCCTAAAATGCTGCAATCTGATATTTTCCTTTGCTCTGGTTTGTTGTAATAGATGATACTGAATAAAAAACAAAGAAAAATACCAGATTTGACTAAAAGTAAAACTGACCCACAACATAGATATTGTTTTGCAAGTCAAACCGTAGAATGCAAGTGACATCAAGCGAAACTGTCTTCCGGATGAGGGTGCTGGAATATTATCAGTTGTCAGTTAAATGTCGGCAATTTCTCGGTCATATAAAAAAAAATTCAGTCCAGTTCTCAGGGCTTTCAGTAAATTTTAAAGATCTCAGTTCTCAGCTTTCAGTTAAAAATTGCATTATTTGTCAGCTGACAGTTAAATTTTGAACAATTCTCGGCTATTACTCAAACTCCACTAGAACCCTCTATTTCATAGCTTTTCATCTTAGGGCGCTGACCAATTTGTCAGAACTGGCCCGCCAGACCGGTTTATTCGAGAACAGAATTTCGCTGTTTGTCAGATTTGTCCTGTCATATATCAGTAAACGCATAAATATTATACATTGTTATTATGGTATTAATAGGAAAATCATGTGGAAAAGGCCCATTTTACACTCAAAACTACCGTCCCGGCCGGCCAGTTATATTAAATGGAAAGCGCCCTTAATCTCGTCTCAGAACGATATTTTTCCCGCGCCCAATGACCTTTTGAAACTTCGTCAGTTGTTTCTCCGTTCTCGTAGAAATACAAATTCTTAACTGTAAACAAAGGAATGAATAACCACAGGAATAATAAACAATCCTCTGGTGGTCCTTGATGAACAAGTGCTCTTACACAAAACAGTGAGAAGTACCTGTCGTGGCACTTTATTTGTGTTTCGCCTGAAGCCCAATATGAAATGCCTTCCGAACAGTCGGCACATATCCTTATTCAGTATTGAAATAATACGAATATGGAAAAACTCAAAGAGTAAATAAGTTGTCTTTTAAAAGATAATTCTCTTGAACGACCAGTGGTTGAAATACACCCCCTGCGGTGAATGTTTTGTATTTATATCTCAGTGCATAGACTTTTTCGAAAACTATTTTGGTTTCCACAGTTTATCTGACAGTGTTTTTGACACTAGGTTTTACACATTAGAAAGCTAAGCATGGTAAAGCTTCGTATACCAACACGACCACAATTAACCATTTTAACAGTGATGTTCCGTCGTGTTTTTCTTACAATAAGGCAACGAAACTTGTTAAATCTTAACGCTTTTGCTTTTCTCATTTTATTTTCAAAGTTTTGACATTAGTCATTTAAAAACAAAAAAAAAATGTTATACGCGTTTCGAAAAAGTCTGTAAAACTCTTGTAACCATTCTCTAAAAAACTCATGCATGTTTGGTTTGCTAATATCTCTTGCTAAGAGAGATTGGGAATGAAAAAAGACCTTTTGGAACAATTTATTTTGAGGTAAGTAATTTTATACTCATCGATCTCATTTGTTTTGTTTGATTTGTTTGAGCGATGGAATAGTTCCAACGCTGTGGGATGCCATTTATGATATTTTAAAACCAAAGAGTTTCGGAACTCAGTAGGTTTTAATATTTCGGCTTTTACTGTTTATGTATGTAACGGATGAAGACTGCAGCAACAACGATCCGAATGAACTGCCGAGTGAACAGCCTAACATGTGCGCAACATGCTAGGCTAACATTTCCTTTAAGGTGTCTGTCTTAACAAAGGTTTGTTCTGATTTGGCAGTTTTATAGAAAATTTCAGACTTAACATGGTGCTAAATTCTCAGCAAGACGCCTGTTTTTTTTTTTTTTATTACTACAGCCATACCAATAACTTAAAATGTTCCGTTTCACCCAAGATTTTAAAAGTTTCCTTTGGCCGTTCATAAGTAGATAAGTAAAGTCTGCATTTGGGCTTAGTAATCTATCAGGCCGGAGCTTAACACAGTTTCCGTAGCATTAATTAAGTGACTACGAGTAGTTTTACTCCTCCCTAAATAGCAGGACCAAAGCCCTTTCTTGTCGTCTAGGAAATCTTATTAATCTTAGCCATCCTTTTTTCTGTTCGGTAAATATCTCTTTGGCTTTTTCTAATTTCTACCTTACCCACCCCCCCCCCCCACACCCCCATTATTTGCCATCGATTTGAAGTTAATGTTAGTGCCTTGCAAATTGGCCGGATAAACTGCCGCTTAGCTCCCTTAATTTCGTCACAATCATTAAGGAAAAAAATGGCTTAACATTTCATCAATATTAGCTTTATAACAGCAGGAAGACTGGAAATGATAGAGCTCGAGCTTCACGTTTCGTCATCAGAGAGGTCGCTTAAGGGACGGACCATTAATTTTTTGGAGGGGGGGGGGGGGAATAAAAATATTGAAAAAAAAAAATGTTTGCAGGGCCTGGAAAGACAAAATAAATTGTTTGCAAAAACGATATGTATAACAAAAAATAGTAAGAATTTCGAAAAAAAAAATGTTTGCAGAAGTGCATAAACTAAAAAAAAGTTTGCAGAGGAAAATTTTTCATCCACCCCTCCAAGAAAATAATGGTCCGTCCCTAAAGCTGTTACATCAGGTACTGCTATAAGATCGCTGGTTTTATATATACGGTACACACATTTCTGCGTAAATTATATTTGGTAAACCCGGTGTGACAAAAAAGTGTTAAAGTTACGACGACGTTTATATGGCCGAAGTGTAATATTGTTTTTCTTCCCACCTTCCGAACAACTCCACTATCAAGCCCCTCCCATGACAAAAACGATCGTTTTAAAAAAGCATTCGAAAGTCTAGATTCTTTGAAATCTTTGTTTATTTTATGTGTGGGACTTTAAAATCTTGTGTACATACAATGCGACAGCTCGAATATTTAATCTGACTTTGGCGTTTGCCTTCGATTTCAAGAACTTCGAAGGGAGCAGTCTCTTCAGTAGTTATTCTGTACAAGTACGGTTTATTTGGATCCATCGCCGAAGTTAAATCGATATCGCTCCCACAAGAGAACAGTGAACTGACTAAAGAGAATCAGCGAAGTGAAAGCTTAAATATCAAGAGAATGCTATTCAAATTCTATTGAAGGCAGGTAAGCTTAGATCGTTATGTATAGTTAAACTTATGTGCCTGAGTTTACACTACCCTCTCACACAAATGTTGGTTTTATAAATTCCCAATTCAAATGCTATGGCTAAACTTAATTCCAAAAAAATCTTGCTGTGACTTATTTTTCTTCCTGCTTTTAATATACTTGTTTAAACAAAGAAGGTGTATTCAAACTTTGCAAAGGCATGCAAGCTTTTTATTGCAGTTCTAATATAAATATGGAGTAAGTTAATTGATTGCAGTCATATTTGCATCCATCTAATCGACTTAAATATTGAATCATTTTGTCTCCTAAAACTTCGGCCCGTAACCGGGGACGAAACAATTGCATTAAATACAGAGTTTTAGCGAGAGACGCCTGCATTTTGCGAAGGTTCAAAGGAATGTATTATGTACACAAACCGCTGTTTTAATATCGGATGTTAGCTCCGCGTCTGGGGCCCCCATGTGCTTAGTCGCTTCCAGCTTTTTGGAACTTGCTGTAATTGCAAACTTGCCATGCAGCCTAATTTAAGACATTTTTAGTTTTTGCTAAGTACAGGTACCAATTGCAACTCTAAAGCAAGAAATTTCCTAACAACAAAATACCCTGTCAAGACTGTTTGAATGATTTTAACTGTTTCGACTTAACGCATTCTGTGTACGTACATGTGTGTTTTCAGTAACTCGTCTATGTTTTAATGGTTAGAAGTATACTTTTCCCCTAAATGGCTCATTGACAAGAAAATTAAGAGCTGCAGCTAGCAACGTCAGAGAGAATAAGGTTTTATCCTTCAAGTGTTGGCCGCTACAATGTTCAACTAGTCTGAAAGAAATCCGAGGGGATCTTAATGTCTTTACATGGATAGCCTTGAAATGATATTGGTTTCGTAACTACGTGTGATGATAAGCGGTTCTTAATTTCGGATTGCTTCATAGAGTCCTTTCTCTTAGGATTATCCTGATCCAGCATTGGAGGTTTCCTTTTCCAGGCGTTCGGTTGGTTGGGTAACAGGACAAAAACGACGAGAGTTATGTTTAAAAATACATTTATTTTGCAGTGTTCTCAAGTAAAAAGAACATGGCAGCGAGGAAAATAAAATGCGGCAGAACTGCAGAAAGATGAATCCATCGAAGATTGAATACACACAATCAAATGCTGACATGATGAGAGACTAAAAGTCCAGGACACCACTCGGCAGAAGAGCCTTGGACCAGTAGAACCATGCATGCTCGCCATACTCTGAGATGCCTACTGATAGGCCTTCTTGTGACATCATTTCCTCCTGACTCAAATGGGAAAGACCTTGATCGCGAGGGAAACGGTAGGTTAGTTTTACTTGTCTCTTCAGATATCCGCCTGTGTTATGACAGTAAAGTGAAATTTCGCCTTTCAACCATCTCGTTTATGTGACCGGCACCTCCTTATTAGGGATACAGCGAGATACGAGCAGTTTCTCGGATCCTTTAATGCAACTCCCCCCCCCCCCAATTATTGGGCCCCGATTTTGGTGACCCATTTATTGGTTAGATTAGTGGGGTTAAATGGATAAAGTAGTCTATTTTGAAAAAAAAAACTTTGCTAGTAAATAGCAATAGATGGTTAATCGACCTTATTTGTGCTAAGAGTAAAAATCTGCGTTCGAGCCTAGTGGCCCGTCAGGCCGGAGGTTATCCCGGTTTTCGTAGCATGTAGCAGCTAGGAGTATTTTTTTTTCTCCCTGGATGGGATGCTAGTCCATCACAGGGTTATCCCCAACAATAAATTCGCCGGTACCCTGGGTAGAGAGAGGCACTTTCAGAGTAGAATGTCTTGCCCTCGAACCCGGACTGCTCGAACAGGAGTCCAGTGTACTAACCGCTAGACCACCGCGCCTCCCTAATTCCATTATTATATGTATGACATAAATGCATAACCTTTGATTTCTTTTCTGTTGTTTCACCGGCAGGAATGTCTGCTAAATCAATCAAGTCCACAGCGGAAGCTTTATCTGCGAGATTATTTCAGTTAGCCAAGCGAAATAAAGGTGAGTAGATATTTATTCCAAAAAAGTAACTTTAGGTTCATGCTTTTCTCAATTATTTGTACGAAGAATAACTTAGCTTTATGGTTGTAGAGTAAATTAGTCGGAATACCCGCATCTTAACCATACTTTAAGGGGCGAATTAGACGGTACAATTTTCAAGGACCGCGGAGCATTTTTCTTATTGGGAGGCTGACTAGTAACTTGAAGTGGGGGAAATATTGGGGGTAGGGCTAAGCCCCCCCCCCCCCCAGCACCCCTGCTCCGCGGTCCCTGATTTTACCTTCGACTGTCGCATGCGACACGCTTACGCAATACATTGACTATAACACAAATCGTGTCGTGTAAATCAATCTAACCATATCCTTACGACAGACACACGTGCGTGTAAAAGGTAGGCCTGTCGTAAGCTTGTCGCATGCGATAAAGTCGTACCGTATAAATCGGCCCTAACATGTTCCATTGTTTGGCTCTAATTCATCCTGATTTCGTATCTTGCAGGATCTCATTTGCCTCCTCGAATGCAACTTACCGTGGTCATACCAAGTAACTCTGCTACTGGAACTAGAAATTTCAACGTACTCAAGACATTCGTGCGGGACCTTGTACAAGAGTTCAGTGTATCCCCCTCAGGAACCAGGGTCGCAATGGTAACTCACTCCTCAGCCCCTCGCCTCGTTTTTAGCTGGTACAAATTTATGAACATGGAATGTACCCTAAAAGCCATAACGCCTCTCAGGTAAACACTTAAAATAACCATCACAAAACAATTTGATCACACTGTTTGAATCTGAATTGTATAACTTATAAGTGTATTGGCAACCGTGTGTATAAGAGTGCAATTTGGAACAATTTACATTAATTGCGAATGTTATTTGAAAATTCTTTCAAAATTGCACAGGTCTTTAAGCAAGTGCAATTTGAAAGAATTTTCAAAAATCACAAATAGAGTAAATCCTTTATTGTTTGAGATTATTCATTTATTATTGTAATTTTTGTAATCAGCTGACGATTTTTTCGGTGCGAAAATATAGATTATCTATCTTATCCTTAATCTGCACTGCAGTGCAAATTAAATGATAAATTTACCTGCTCTCAGCACTTTCACAATGAAGTAATTTTTTCAAACATAAAATAAGTCATTTCAACTATAATTATATTAATTACAGTTTCGTTTTCTTTGTCAACAGATTTCAATCTGGGCAAAACTCTCCTCTAGATCGTATACTCAATTTCGTCAAATCAAAACTCTACCCCCAAGCAAAAAGTGAAAAGAATTCATCTCATAAAATCCTATTTATCATCGTAGAAAGTACAGTTTTAAATTCTTCAACACTGGCCGCTCTTCCCGCCAAAACTCTTCACGACGACGGCGTAGAAGTGTTTCTTTTGACAGTTGGCAAGCACGTGACTAACAAAGAACCAAATAAGGTCGTCAGTAAACCTTTCAAGACTCACCTGTTTGGAGTAGGCTCGTTCCCAGATCTTCTCAGGCTTTCCAAGGCTTTTAAAGGCAAAGGTAAGTTCTTTTTTGTGTCCCAGATATTTTGTCTCACTTCCATAGAACAAGTCAACTGACAAAGTGTACGTACGCAGGCGCACCATATTGCGCTAGACGATTTTAACGCAATCTTGATTGCGTTTACATGTTATAAGTTTCTGAGTTCCTATAGAAGCAACATCATTTCCCAAAAATCTGTTCGCCACTGGCATTAAAAGGAATGCTATAGTGCAGCGTATAGTGGGTATTATGTTAACAATGCAGCCCTTAAATCATTAACCCTTTAGCTGATTAACTGGTCAAAAGGCGTGCTCATTGACCATGGTCCTTGCACCACTTGTGACGCCTTCATATTTCGCAACAGAAGATGTTTTTATGCTCAGACAATAAGTAGGAAAAAGTATTGCAAAGAACGCCCAAATAACCCTAAACGACGCCTGTGGCGCCCAACGAGACAGTTTTACTATAGATGTCGGAACACCGCTTTTACGCTTAGGTGTCCTTTTTGGGCGATTTGAAGCATTATTTTTAAACGCTAAGAAAAGCGATTTTTCAGTCGGATATGCTAGCTGGGATCTCAAACGTCAAAAATATTTAGGGAACGAAATATTATTACTCGAATTTATGAGCCACTGTTGCCTTCTCGAAAATCGTTGCTGGCCTTTCTCCGAACGTATCTGCAATTTCTCATCACACTTTAATCTGAAAATCGTAGGCGATTACAGGTCTTTCAAACAGATATTCACCGAAACGGTCTGTTGGGTGCCTCTGATGACGAAAAAAAAGAGACTACTCGGCTTATTGTTAACTTGAAATTTTTATTTCTAAACAAATTTTGCATTCCAACTTTCCCCTCAGGATTCGATCACAGCTGTTCTGGAGAGGGATTTGTTTATGATGAATGCAATCGCCGCTGCCGCTGTAAAGACGAACAATTCACTAACTGCTACAGAATACGAAAAGACTTCATAGAAATGTCCCTCGAGGAGCGGCGTCGCTTCGTGAGGGCCTTTAAAATAGTATCCAAAGAGGCCCCTTATAAGAGTACTTATGATCTTATCACCAGGCTTCACCCAAAGTTCTTCGATATCATTCACGAAAAGCCATTTTTCTTCCCTTGGCATCGCTGGTACCTGTTCATATTCGAAAATCTACTGCGTCACGTTGACTGTCGCGTGACCGTGCCGTATTGGAACTGGGCGCGAGCAGTGTCACGCAAGCGCATGTGGCGTCACACCGACATACGTGATATTTGGAACCCGGGATCTCACGGCCTTGGCGGTAACGGAGAATCTCGAACTGGGTGTGTCCGTAGTGGACCTTTCAAAGCCGGGCAGTGGTCTTTACCAAGCTGGTTAAGTTCTGATTGTTTGTCTAGAAAATTCGATTACAAATACTATTTGCCTGGAGAATGGTATGTTAAGTACCTGATTAAACTTCCTTGGAATAAATTTAACAAATTTGAATCTGGCGTTAGGGACTATATGCATAACGATCTGCATAATGCCGTAGGCGGAACTATGTCCGAAGACGAATCTGCAGTCGCACCAGAGTTCTGGTGTCACCACGCTTTCCTGGACAAGATCTGGTCAAACTGGCAGGACCATGGACCTAAATATAAATTTATGTACTATAGGAGGATAAACAAGACCCTACCAGGAGGGAATCATTTCGGGTGGGAGTTTATGGACCTTCAAAAGCAGCCCCATTGTGTAAGGGTCCTGTATGAAGAGTCGCGCAACCAAAAGGTGTCTGATGGAACTGATGATGGTGGGAGCAGTGACAAGGAGGACGATAATGATAATGATGACGATGATGACGTTGACGATGAAGATGAAGATCACGATGATGATAAAGATGTTTATCAAAGAGAAGAAAGAACTTAAATAGCGCTAGCGGACTTAACAAAAAAAAAAACGAGCTGATTAAGCCCCAGCAAAATTAAACTTTAACACATTTTTTTATATGAATTGATCGGCTGAGGAAAGCAAAGCTCAAGGAATCGTTCAAAATTAGATGTTGCACTATTTTAATAGGATAATTTTATGATAAGATAGTTTCTCTTTGCTGATCTGTTACCATATTCTCGAGACCCGCCCATTTGACTTTTTATTGGTATGTAAGGAGAAATTAGACGCCGATTACTATTAAGGCCGAATCGTTTTCCTTTCTTTGATTCTTTCAGTTGTGCAACAACGAACTCAACTTTTTTACGTCTTTATAACGAAATGGTTTTAGATTTTTGCAATAGTCAATAAAAGGTTTAAAAAGCATCTTTTTAAAGCTCAGAAATCTCTTAGGAAGCAGCAAAGGCGATGTAAAATTAGAGATGAATAGAAATAAAGTATTTTTCCAACAATGTAGCGTTTGCTCTGTCGACTGAGGTAAACTAGGCTCATTCTCGGTGTAAGAACCTTTGAAACTCACCCGCTTTATGTAAACCGAATAAAGACCAAGACAACAAGGAACCTCAAAATAATATAGACGACAGGAAAACAATAGCTGCAAAACAAAGACAAATTTCATGGGCTTTTATACCGAAGTAAGCCCGTAAACTGAATGAATAAAGACCCTGAAAACTTGCTTAACAAAAACTTAAGATTAGACGAATTAAGACGTAAGACTTAAACTTTAATCAAACGCAGGGTTGAGAAGGTAGTAGGAAGAGAAATTTTGTAAGTGTTAATTCTTGTAAAGGAAGGTTTAAAATGTGTTTGTTTCCCCAGCCTTAAGCACATTCATCAGTTTCAAACGCAAATAATTTTGCCGTAGAAAGAGTTATCATACGTAATCTGGCACCTTCAAGTAAAGTAACGCAGTTCTCGCGCTCTCTACAAATGAACTGTTATCTAATTCTCTTTATGTCTTAAATTCCTCTACCGAAAATGGCGTTTTACAAATACCGAAAGTAAAATTATTCGATCGTCCACATTTGCTTTATAAAAATGCACGAGAATATCACATATTACTTTGTTTTCGAAATGAAGTGAAGGAATTTACAGCGTTTGTGATGCCGGTCTCTTGAGATTTCAGTTACAAAAACCATTGGATTCAAAAGCGGTTGAAGTTTATTTCTGTATAAGTCAACAGTTTAACTTACATTACTCGTTTTGCTAAGGATTTAAACATGGAACGCTACAGTAAAATTAAGCCAATTGGTTCAGGAACTTTCGGTCAAGCGTGGCTAGTTGAGTCGATCGTTAGTAAGAGAAAGTACGCTTTAAAAGAACTGGGCGTCAGCGCCATGTCTGAACAAGACCGCCATCTTGCGTTGAACGAAGCGAAGATTTTGTCGAAGATGAAACACAAGAACATTGTGCGTTACAAAGAGGCGTTCGTTGCTCAGGGAAAGTTGTGTATTGCTATGGAATTTGCTGAAAAAGGTAAGTGAATAATATAAAGACGAGCTTTCTGTCGCCAGTTTAATGCTTTGGTGGAACATTAAACAGGAGTGAATAGTTTTGTAAACGGTATACATTATTTGCGCTTCGTCTGTTTTCTGTTAATAATTTTTTTGTCAACCAAGCCGGCAATGGATATACTCAGTAAGACAAGATATCTTCATATAGGTTTCTAACAAAATGTTGAAAGGAGGCGCTTGTTTAATAAGTGCAAGGTGAAGAAATCAATGAGTCTCGTGTCTCATTCATTTCGCAAAGATTTAACCACAGGATTACCATTCTCTGCTTGAATTATCTTGGAAACCTGCGAGGGTGGTAGGGCTGTGATTCAACGGATCCAAATCTGAGTAAAATTACATTTAAAAAAATTATATTTTTTAAACAGGAGACTTATACACCAGAATCAGAGAGAGGAATGGATTTTTTTTCCCAGAAGTGGTAAGTTTCCAGAAATTATCCCTTCGATTCTTCTCAAAAATGTCTATAATCCTGGCTGGGAGAATTTCACACTTGGTAATGACAAGGTTTGCAGTTCTAAATCCAGTGGTTCACTTCAGTGATAATGATCTTTTTTATCTTTCTTCCATCCTAACCAAAAAATAAATTCAAAGAGAAATGCAGGGTTAGAGAGTTCTCAACGTAGGCGGGGGGAGGGGGGAGGGGGGACAAGTTCGCGGATCGGCAGGTTTGGCCTAAAAACAGAACGCATTGTGAATTTTTGCGATTCATCGAGCCGGGGGAGAACTAGAGGGATCAACTTCCCATACATTCCCTTAAATGAAATCTAAACGATGCTCTTACAACTTGCAAAGCAATCATAGGGGCCGTAGTCAGCGGATATTTCTAAGACGCAGGATCAGATCCTTTCACTCGGCACTTGCCAAAACACAATCTCGTACCCAGAGCCAGCGTTCCCCTTGACCAGCGATCGGGAAACAAACGGCTCTGGGCTAATCCAAATCCGGAACTAGGAAATGGTTCCGGGTTGTTTATGCGCGTGCGCCGTAGATTGTGGTGAAAAGAACAAGTTTTCGACAGCCAATCAGATTTGGTCGCCTTTGTGGCGGGCTTTCAGATTAGCCTCCATTTCGCGGAAAAAGATGGCCTGTTGCCGCACCATCGAAGAACCGCTGACTAGAACATGAATCGATCGTGTTGCAAGTTGTGAGAATATCGTTATTCGGTCCCAGACCTCCTTCCCTCCACCCCCTTGCATTGGGAGGATTCGCGGATTGCAAAAATACAGTGGATCACGGATTAGCTAAGAATTTTGGCCTGGATTCTGGTCTCTTCAATTCAGGAAGATTGGATCGTAGATACTAAACGAAGTTCGGATTACTTTGGCCAGTCTACGTCAGTATGTTGGCGGAATTGTTGCAAAAACAAGCAATGAAACGAAACTTCTTTAAAATAACGGCTTATAAGAAACACCATTTATTGTCTGCTGCAGTGAAACTATTCAACACTATGTTTTCAAGTAATGCGGATTCGGTTTTAAAAGGAAATAGTAGACGGACAATTGGCGGATTCGGCCAAAAAGTTTTGCACTTATCGAGGAATTTGTGTACCCTAATTCACACCCTTTCAGCGAGTTCGGTTGTTTGCGTTTGACTCTAAATATGAAACAAAAACATGAAAAAGAGTTTTGCAACTTATTTTATTTTATTTTTTGTATTAGATTGTACTAAGCTCGCACATCTCTAAAGTCTGCTTAAAACAGTTCAAATAATAACAGCTTATTTCGCTGCCGCAATCATAACATAAATTGGCCAAAAACACTCCAACTTTTTTCACATAAGTCGTCGGACATTTGCACACACAAAACTTCATATTCTAATAAAACATTTAATAATCGTCTCAGTAAATTTTGAACTAAGTAGACACTAAGGTCTAAAACTACCTAGTGAAAACAGAGAAAATGCATAAAAATCATATATTTCATTTATAAATCAAACTCCCAAAACCGCCAAAAATCAGGTACATATTCGATTCGTCTGCTTTAAGACAGCACCAAAAGTAACAAATATTACAATAATTCATTTAAGACATGAGCACCAAACGACTTTGTATCACACTGTTTACTAGATTCGTTCACATTTCAATTTCAGCATATATATTTACATTTATTATTAATCTACTAGCGTTCTATCACAAATGCTGTTCTCTGATTGGCTACGCTACTCACTATCTATTCTGTTGTAGAAGGTGAATAGCGAGACAGCGTGCGACTGTGAACAGAATGGACGCCGCTTTTTCGCTTTTTAAATTGTCCGTGAAGAACGACTTGGATAATTTACTATTCGAGGCGGTGCTGGAGAAGATAAAGACTGTACCGAAATATGTAATGAAGATTTTACAAGGTAAAAAAGCATTTAATATCCATTTACGCTTTAAAAGCGGGCAATTTCTAATTTTATAACATTCAGAGACGTGTTTCACCGAGACATTTTGTGGAAATAAAGGTTAAAATGGTTTACAAACGAACACAGTTTCATCGTCCTATCGACGAGCAGTAAAAGAATGGCTTAACAGACTCAACCTGCAAGTTTTTTGTGTATCAATAAATAAAGCAACGATATTGAAAGCGAATTCAAGGTTGCGGCCCGGGGGTTGTGGGCGACTCGTTTAACTTTTCATAAATTTCTAATCGTTCACGTTTCCTACATTTAAAACAACTTGACTTCCAAAGGGCTCACAATCTAATTGTTAAATAGAAACATGACGTCACACAAACGAACTACAAATACTGAAGATTGAAACATCTACTTCAATATGTAAACTTTCTTGGCTGTTCCGCTAGTCACGAGAATACGTCCATCTGGTGCTGTTGCTATTGCAATAGGATTTGGTAAATGAGTGATAGTTTTGCCTGTGAAGCGACCGTCTAAAGAAAATTGCTGAACTCGGTTATTGTGA
The DNA here is from genome assembly GCF_052425735.1 of Oculina patagonica. Taxonomy (NCBI): domain Eukaryota; kingdom Metazoa; phylum Cnidaria; class Anthozoa; order Scleractinia; family Oculinidae; genus Oculina; species Oculina patagonica. The sequence continues at coordinate 17,546,937 of NC_135768.1, forward strand.
CTATCACACACCAGAAGATTATTGGACCTGTCAACAAGCATAGCATACGGCCAGTTAAATTGTCCATCAAGATTCCCTTGTTTTCCAAACTTATACAAAAAAGTTCCTGACTGAGTGAAAGCTTTAATGCAGTTATTGACTCCATCAGATACGAGAAACTTTTTTTTGTAAGGAATGCAGCTAGTTGGATAGTTGAGTTTCTCTGGACCGCTGTCTCCAAGTATGGAAATAGTTTTTCCTTCCTTTGACAACACATGTATCCTTTGATTGCCCAACTCGGTTACAACGATGCGTCCTTCATCATCCCAACAAACATCAAATGGAATCTTAAACTCTTCTTTTCCTGCACCACATTTTCCAAAGCTTTTCACAACAGTTCCTGTCTGGATATTTATATGTTGTATTCTATGGTTATCGAAATCTGCAATCAGAATCTCGTTGTCGTTAAAAAATGAAACGCCAGCTGAGTAATTAAATTGTCCAGAATCTAATCCTTGGCTGCCAATTTTACTTAAACAGTTGCCTTCATTATCGAAAACATAAACGCAGTGTCCATTGTAATCTGTCACAACTATCTTGCCTTCCGTGTTAACAGCGATTCCAAACAATCTTTTGGGTACGTCTCCTTGCAAGAATTTTAAGTCCAACTCACCGACTACAACAAGTTCACGTTCTTTCACCTGCATAGTAAAAGGACAGGTCGGAAGTTTATCGCCATTGATCTTCACTTCAATGCTGTAGGCACCAGGTACTTTGGGAGTAAATTCAAATTGCAGATTACCGTCTTCTTTATCGCTAACCATCGCATTTTTTACATCTTTAGCGGGTTCTATCAGAACTTCAACTTGATCTTTGAGATCGGCCTGGTTACTCAGGTTCCCTTTAGATGTTTTGGGGCATAACGTAAACTCTGCTTCTACACCAGCCTGAAGAGTTTGATCCAGTCCTTCAAGTGTTGATTTATTTGCGTCTGCCTTGTTTTCAGTGGTCTCAATGAAACCCAATTTGAAGTGCGCTACAGAAGCCGCGGTGAATTTGATGACTGCGCTCTCATCATGTTTAGGAACTTCAACTGCACGCAGCACTTCAAATCTCTGCTTTAAAGTTTCTTTGATACGCATAATATCCGAGCTTGAGCTTCTCTGTGTCAGATTATTAGCAAACTCGACCGCTTGTCTCATTTGTTTGACCAGGGACTGCGCTTCTTCCATAGCCGAGTTAATTCTCTCGAGTCTCGTCACGCGTGTAGTCTCGAGTGATACAATCGCCTCTCGCTCGCGTTCTTGAATCTCTGCGATCATTTGTTCAGCAGCTTGCGAGACTCCACGTTTAGCAGTTGCGACATTTCTTTTCAGCTCAGAAATCGTTTCTTCAAATTGTCGAATCACTTCACCAAGCTCGCTTATCTTTTCCTTGATCGTTTCAGCGCGCGACATAATGTTGGGTTTCTCGTCATGGGCTGCTTTGTCGAGTAGAATAATCTCGTGATTCCTGTGATCCGTGACAATGCAAATTTGGCAAACACAAGCTTGACACGAAAAACAAAAGAATCTCGTGATTTCTTTCTCGTGGAACTGATGCGAGCAGAATGGCTGTCGCATCAGCAAGGCTTCGTAATCTTCTGCTTTAAACTCCTTCACTGGCGTGACTTTGTGCCCTTCAAACGAATCCTTTAACATGTCGTGTGCGTTGTTACAGTCTCGGCACATAAATCGTCCACAATCAAAACAATAATACATTTGGGAGTTGTTCCTTCGACATTGGGAACAAGTAATGTTACTTCCATCGCCACTCCGTCGAACAGCAAGGAGACTCAACAAACTGTTGTGGAAAAAACTGCTCGGCAAGCTTTTGAAGCGATTTCCTTCGGGTAAATCGATTAGAGCTTGGCATTCCGGACAAAGAAACTTTCCTTGTCTGTGGCTTGCTCTTGCATGATTCGACAGACACTCACAGCAAAATGTGTGAAGACATGATATAGTTTTGGGCTCGTTGTAGATATCGAGACAAATCGAGCAAGTAAGATGTTGTTTGAGGTTTTTCAAAAGCGACTCCATCGCTTGGCGTCGCTCAGTGAAGCTTGCGAAACACAACTGCGTGTTATTTTAGTTTCTGAGAAAACCGAATTAATTAACGTCATTACTGTCTACTAGTGGCCAATCAGATGTTATTTAAGTTTCCCTGTTCAATCAGGCATTGCATATTTTAAATGCAAGATGTAGTCTTCCTAGACCTTTTATCAAAACAATTTTACTATTTGGAGTTATTAACGTGATCGTGGTACGATTTCGTAAGAGGCCTCAAAAAGAACTTCATTCGTGATCGAGCGTCGCTGCTAACTAAAGCTCTTGCAAAACAGACATGACATCGACAACCGTCTGTTTCAGATTCTGAGAAAACAGAACCGATTAACGTCACGACTGACTGTTTTTTAACAAACAAATTGTTAGCTGACCATCATGTAGATGGGCCATTATAGTCTGCTGGGAGCATTGTTTTGATAAGATCGAACCAGTTGTCGTTTGTCTAATTTTAGACAGATAAGTACGCAATGCGTGCAAAAGCTAGTGTGGTTGAGGAAAATGACCTAATTCAAGACTTTATCACAGTTTAAAACGTCATCTTGACGGTTAGGCAACGACGCCAAAAATTTAAGAGTTTTTATGTGAATTCGATGGCAAAAATCTTTTTTTTCTCAAAAATTGAATTCTGAACTATTCTCCAAATTGGACGGATTTAGCTGTTCTGGAAAGTATCCACTTACGTCTAAATTTTCGACACATTTGTCTATATTATTTCCGCAGATTTACAAATAGACAACAATGAGAGAACGAATAAGATTCACGCATTTCCACTAGAACAAGCTTTGCGTCTATTATTTCAATTAAGTTCATAATTTTTTTTTTTTTTTTTACAATATTGCAGCAAATTTTAGAATGGTTTACTCAGCTTTGCCTCGCCCTCAAGTACATTCACGGACAGAACATCCTTCACAGAGGTAAGTATAAAATAGCCTTTATGCTAAAATAATTTTTCAAGTTCTCCTCAAGTTTACCTTAATAAAAAAGGTAACAGAGAACTCTCAATCTGGAGTGGAATTGTCCTCTTACGGTTGGGTAATGAAGGCCGGAAAATTTCCTGAACTCAAATGATCTCAAAATGGTAACTATCATCTTTTGTTATCATGATGCTTTAAAACATGCCAAAATTAGAGGGAATCATATGCGTTTACTGCCGTTATGTGTATACCCTCTGAAAATGAGACGTTTACCACTTAGTTTTGTGTTTCAGATCTTAAAACACAGAATATTTTCCTCGGTAAAGATGACATCATTAAGCTTGGAGATTTCGGCATTGCCCGGATGTTGAACAGTACTTTGGATCATGCGCAGACCACTGTTGGTACGCCATACTATCTGTCACCCGAGATATGTCAAAGAAAACCGTATCTTTCTTTAGAATTAATATAATAATGATATTAAAGTGATCGTGAAATTATTCTTCAAAGGTTCTCTTAGTAAAGTTGGTTTCAGACGAGGTTTTTGAGGTCTTTATGTAAAGACTATGAGTGGTCTCTCATTTTCCTCGATTTAATCGAGAAAAAATTGTGTTCTTGGGAAAGAAACTTTACTCTCATAGCGCCTCTCTTCGCCCAGATGTATAAATGTGACGAATTTAATGCTGGGGGTAACACTGAAATGGACTAGCATCCCATCCTGGGGAGAGTAGAAATACTTTTAGTCGCTTTATGCTACTAGAACCGGGATAAGGTCTGATGGGCCACTAGGCTCGAACGCAGACTTTTCCTTACGAAAAGTTGTGTACGCGATCGAACGCGCGCGAAAATCGTCTCGCGCGAGGAGACGCAATGCGGGGAGGCATTCGCGCGAGGTTAATTTTGCCCCCCCCCCCCCCCCACGTGTTTGCCCACTTGATTAACTATGAGAAAAATTAGGGACTACTCGAACTCTATATATGTGTGTTTGTAGTTTAAATTTTCTGGTCCTTAACTGTTTATAGCTATAATCACAAGAGCGACATGTGGTCGCTAGGTTGTGTGTTGTATGAGATGGCAACACTGAAGCACGCGTTTAACGCGAATAATTTCTCCGCTCTTGTTATCAAGATTTTACAGGGACAATACCCGCCTATTCCTGGGTAAGTAACAAATGAGAACATCCCGTCGGTTAGGCTAGTTGGCTATTATTTAATTCCTGATCACTTGTAAGTTTAAACCAGAAACCCATAAGGATTGAAACTTTTAACTCCATATGATTTGTATTGTACAAAGCGTTTGCACATTCGTTTTAATTAAGTGCCATATTTGGAAAATCATGAGAAAAAAAAATAACCAATCAAAATTGCAATACTTGGATTAAATTCACAGTGCGTGCTAGCTCGCGCTCGATGGCATAATCATGTTTTTTAACAAACTTGGTTGAATTTAGCTAAATTTGGTTAATTTCTCCTGTTTTATCATCATTAAGTAGTCTGGAAAACTTGGATACAAAAAGCGAATTTCTTTGGTTGCTGAAAGAAATTTACACAACCTCTTCGTGTTTCTAAATACGGCACTTGGCAAAACTGAATATTCAAACGCTGTGAATGCGCGTTACACGTTTTAACCCTTATGAGGTTCTGTTTAAACTAAAAAAGAAAAAAAAACTGATGGAAATTGTTTTCTTTATAGATGCTATGGACCACTTTTGGAGGACTTAGTTTCCGTCCTGCTTCAAAAGAACCCTGACGACAGGCCCTCCGCCAAGCAGCTGCTTTATGTTCCTGCCATGCAGCCTTACGTGAAAAAGTTCCTTCAGTTCGAGCGAGACAGGACTGATAGTGTTGCCTCAGACATTTCAGACATCTCTACCAGAACAAGTCCTGACTGCTCTCAAATTTCAAACCCTGGGAAAACGGAGAAAGGACGCGACGAAGTAAATGCGGTTAAGAATTTCAGTGTTTCAAAGCAAGAAGGTCAAGTTAAACAAAGCTCAAATGTCTCCATTGAAATTTCCAGAAGTACTTCTTCTAGAGAACGAAGGCTTTCTAGTAACAAGGCACCAAAAGAACAAGAACAACGGCGCGCCTCTGAAAGTGTACCAAACGATCGGGCACTTTCCGGCTTTACTGAAAACGCACCAAAAAAACGGGAGCCTATCTATGCATCTGACAGCGTACCAAAAACGCGGGAACATTTACGTGGAAAGTGTCCTGCCGAAGTAAGGAAGCACAGCCTACTTGCACTAGCGCATGCTCAGCAACGTAGGCATTCTGAACAGACCTCTGCTCGCTCGCAGCCTGGGTCAAGGATTCCCAAGGGACGAATTCATTCGCAGGGAGGCCAACCTCGGGACATTTCACTAAACGAAGACGATGTCTTTGCTCTCAATTATCCAACAGTTATCTCTACCAGAAAGTCAGATAATAACAATATTACAAAAGCGCGCGAATGCAAGAAAAGTGTATCGAGTGCCGCTCCTTCTCATTGTAGCAGCAGACTTACTTCAGTGACCGAAGAAAAGAAGCAGAAGCCCACAGTGTCTGTGTGTCAGCCGAAATGTATTGAAGACATGCGCACAAGACCGAGACGTCAATCTGCTATACCTGCTGTTAATAAAACCTGCTGGCCTGTTGAGCAGAAACATCAAAGGCTCACAAGTGGGTCGGAAATCAACAAAGTTGACAAGGAGAATGTAAGTGCCAATTGCTAGCTTGAATTCATTCATAATTTTCAGCATTGACAGCTAAAAAAAGTTCTCTTAAGGTCGCGGGGGACACCTTAGGCTCATCATTATGCATTTATTTAAAGCGTATGCACGAAGTACAACGACTCACATCGACAACTTTACGAGATATTTATGACTGGAGAAAAATATGGGCGCGTGCGCGTGATTTGTAAAAAATCCCTGTTTCTTTGATATTTTAACCAATTTGAAACAACACCTAGCGATATACGTTCATATAGATTGTAGGAAGTCTTTGAGCTTATTTTTATTTAAATTTTACTATTTCTGCAACTAGTGTTCTCAGAGTAATCACAAAAATATTCGGCATAAACAATCGTGTCCTTTTTGAAAACGCATTGTTCTCACCATAAAAGCGTGGAATATAATTACCATAATTACATCTCTCCTTGGCAAAATGATCGTATTTAGGTCGGGACACCTTCGGAAATCTCAAAGTTTGGACTTTTCCGACAATTTTGTGGCAGAGAATACAGCGCGGATACAGAGCTTCATGACTTGCCACTGCAGATAGGTAAACTATGAATACTGTAGTGTGTCATAACAGAAGCGGAATTTTAAAAGAGCGCTTTTAGAAAGAGGTAGAAGACATTAATTTCAAATTTGAGCACTTAAACCACCATAACTTGCTGGCAAACTTTAAATTAAAAAATCCGCTTCTGTTATGACACTCTAGAGGTATTGACTGATTAGTTTTTGTCAAAATCGCGGTGTGCTGTCTTCTACTCGTTCCGCAAACTCTGCCACAAAATCATGTTTTTCCCAATTTGGCACTAACGAGGCTATAACATCGCCGTAAAATGCAATCTGCCAAATAAAATATGACATTCACAATCTTTCATCATTTCGTTATGTCTCTGTAAATTTTGAGCTTAATCGCACCCATAACAGCCGAGAAATAAGCGTTTTAAAAAATGCAGGTCAAGCAAAATTTCCCTTCATGAATTTATTCATGCTGTTGGTATCCCCCGCGACCTTAAGCTGCAAAATATTCTGCATCCCAAGGGAGAGGGGGGCGGGGATGGTTCTGTGTAAGCCCAGTGTCCCATAACCATTGCATTGGAGACCATACAGTGTTCAAGAATTTTCTCTCTTTCAATCTCCACAAAAATCACAATTTTCGTTCGTTGGGATTGGAGGCAATGCATTCGAGTCCTAAAACGCGCCATGTACGGTATGCTTCTGTGTCTTAAAGACCTATATTCTTTTGGCCTGCGCTCTGGTACTCAAATACCCTTTGTGACACTTCGCATGTGAAAGCTTGGGCACTTGTTTCCCGTGACTTTAAAAATGCTTTGTGTTTATGGTTAAGTTTATATAAATGAAAAAATTTTGTCGTCCCAACAACAACTGACACCAAAACATTTTTTTTTTAGAGATGCTTTTCACATGCGCATGCTCAAGTGACCGCCAAGCGCCATGTCTCTTCAGGGGCGTTGAAGCAAATCCAGACTTCTAGCACAGAAAATCAACCAACGGCCAAGACTGGCACAGCAGGGACTGGAAACGAGGGCGAGATTCGTAAAAGGACGTATACCGTTTCGCAGGAAAGACGACCCTCTGTGTTTGAAATTCCAGAAGTGGATGGACAAAAGAAATGCAACAACGGAAACGGAAGTGGCAAAGACGGCAGCGAAAGTTACAAAGACGGAAAAGTTGGAAGAGGAAGTTACAATGGCGCAAACGAAAGTGAAACCCTGAGTGTTTTACAGAGAGACAAGCACAGTTTTTACAGTGACAGTAAAAGTTTAAGACCTGAAAAACATTTCAATCCTCCAGATGGAGAGCATTTGGATTTAGGCGAACAGAAATGTGCCCTTGAAAACAAGAGAAATGTCTTAGCACCATCTTGCAAGTTTACATTTTGCGGAAAGACTTTGCACCTAGACCATGTTGCCTCCCATGATTCAATTTACTCCCACATGGAGGCTCTGCGCATGTACCTCGAGAAGGAATTAGGAACCAGGCTTCTGACCGCTGTTTATCATTACGTCACCAACGTGTCACTTGAAGAGCACGAAAGGATTAACCGAACTGTCACGGCGATACTTGGTGAAGATAAAATGACGTACTTTCCAGTTTTACTTCAACTTGTGGCTTGTGAGGCGATCTACTTCCATTGAATATGACAATCAAAATTTTACAGAACAATAACACTTAATAGATATTAATAATGGTTTAGAAAAAGCTATTGCTTATTGTTATTGATTGTAGTTTCAAACGTTTAAAACAGAGTTTATCAAGTTATATATTATTTGTGTATATATCAGATATATTTATTTTTTGAATTATATTAGATCTTATTAAATAAAATAATGGTAATTGTTTTTGTTTGTGCTTTTATTTCAGCGCTTAGATTAAACTTTCAGTCGCAGAGAAAGCCAAATTTTAAATAGGACATTTCGGATCAATTTAGGTTTCTGGGAAACTGCTCACCTACCCCCTCCCCAAACCTAACATTAACCCTTACTTATCGCTTTGGGCAAAATGTTAGGTTTGGGGAGGTGTAGGTGAGCAGTTTCCCAGAAACCTAAATTGATCCGACATTTCTAGCTATATATGTACGCTTTGCAGACCTTCCTTTTAAAGCTTCGAAAATAACGTTGAAAAGAATGTCAATCACATGCATGAAGCTAATTAGTTCCTGAACTGTGATCTTCAGTAAAGCAATTGTTGTCTTGTTGACAACCTGAGCGGAAGCCATCTTTAGAATCAAAGTCTGACTTGTTTGTCACCAATAACAGCCAATAACCGGTCGTTCCACGGTCTACCCTCAGCCCCAGGGGGGGGGGGGGGGTACTCCGGCTTGCAAATGACGAGGATGATCGAATAAAAGCAAAATTCCCTGGACCAAAAATAACCTCCCAAAAATCCCCTGTCAAATTACCCCCAAAATTGCCAGGAGGGGCAAAAATATAACACAAAGAAAATCATAAAGGCACTTTAGTTTGTTTTTTAAAATACCCCGAAAAAATACCCTATTTATCGATATTTAAATCAAGTCACCCCAAAGAATACTTGCCAAATTTTCCAACCCAAAAAAATCCGAGAATCGCAAATTTCAAATCCAAAAAAATCCTTCGATCATCCCCGTCATTTACAAGACGGACAATTTCCTCTTATCTCACGTGACAACGTTGAAATGCCCGGGAGGTCGAGAAAATTGCTGAGAGACAAAAACTTGCACTCGATTAATATTGGTTTTTGACCGATCTCTTCTTCTATGTCACTGTCTTTAATCAGCTATGAACGTTTACCAATGCTTACTGCTCAGCTAGCGTAGAAGTAGGCCTAGTCACAAAAGGCCTGATTTTTTTTTAGGATTTTTAGAGCATCAGGATATTTTTAGAAATTTCGGGGATTTTTAGAAAAATGGGATTTTTGGGGGATTTTTAGATGATTTGGAGGAAAAATTGTTCTATTTTCTTTGCCGCTTTATTTTAGCAGCACAGAGGGATGTCTGAAATTCAGGCTAGCTTTATTTAAAATTGCTATAAAATGATAATTTTGTCACATTCTTTACTAATTGGTGACTACTAGACTGCAATCCAATTGTACAGCGGTGTTTCCTATTTCTAATGCACCCCATCATTCCAAGGGAATTGAGCCATTTGAGTGCCTTTTGTTGAATAAAAGCACTACACAGCGTACAAAATGTGTATGCCATTTTCTTTTAAAGGGAGAGCTGAGAAAATTTTGGGGACATTTAGGGATTTTTTTAAGGGATTTGTAGGAAAAAAACTGGGAATTTCCAGATAGATTTTTAGAGCATTTTTGGGATATTTGTGTCTAGGCCGTCGTCTAGGCCTACGTAGAAGACTATTGGCAGCACGTGCAACCTGCGTGCAAACCCGGAAATATAGTCACGTCACGCGTGTCACGTTTTCCTGAAATACAAGAAAGTCAATTTCGCGCGTGACACTCAAGATGGCGGTCCCGGCGTATGATCTTTCTGTCGTGAAAGAAAGCTGTGCACAGCTTGGAGAAGGCCCGCATTGGGACGAAACAACACAACGGCTGATATGGGTGGATATTTTGGGGCAAAGCGTTCATCTCCTTGATCCAGCTACGGGAAAGGTAGGAAAATTCAGTGGGCGGCGAACTTCAATTTAAAAATGTCAACAAACAAAAATGTCGACCAAAAGCTTGAAATGTTTACGATATTTTAGGTTAGCTAAAATAAAACAACAACTGTGTTTGATTATTCACGGATGAATAATTGCTCAAGTACTCTTAAGATTTGCTAATACAAAATTACTCAAGCAGTTAATATCACACTATTATAAAACAAAACCGGAGGCGGTTAATTTATTTTATCTTTTGTAATTTATATTCATGATCTTTGACCTGAATGGATAATGTTGGAAAATGTTGGATTGCAAATACACCGCGAATGTTTTCAACCTGATATTTTCATGTGTTGGGCTTTTGTAAAACGAGGCTGGCACGATTTTTGTAAGGGTTTAATACTACGGGCTGTTTTTAATACATGGAAGGATCGAGGCTGGTACTGTCAGGCTGGCAGCTACAGGAGAGCTGTAACACACACATCTAGCACACTTTTATATGCAAATTTTTAAGTAAGTGTGTCGCGGATTGATTCAAATAAACAACAGAAAATGTGACATTTTATCCTGCAATAAAAACATAGTAATTATTTATTTATAGTTAGTATCTATTTTTTTAAAAAGCCATCCCCCTTCCCCTCCACAATTTCTTTAATTTTAATTTTTTTCATTTTCAAGATGTCAACTACCTCTTTTTCAAAATGAGACATGGTGCACAACCTGACTTTTCCTTATACCTTCATTGTCTTGCAAATTCATTTCAAATTCAAACTCATTTTCATATGAAATGTTGTGCACCTGGACTTGTTTTGAAACCATGGTATAAAAAAGTAATTTGGTAAATGCTTAAGGTTACTGTAGATGTTCAGAGGCCAAATTTTGCGAAAAAAAAATTTTCTTTGCTCATTCTAAACCTAAAACACTGACTTATAGTTTGGTGAAAAAAGTGATGTAAAATTGTTACCGGTAAATGATCGCGAGATCGCAGTTAGTTCATTTTAAGGGAATGATTTGTGATGTGTAAAATGTTAACACCCTGATTTGTTTTTCTAGGATGTCAAATATAATTTTGATGGACCAGTTGGTGCAGGTAAATGTGTGAAAATTTTCAATCTGTTTTTTTTTTTTAACGTCAGACTTATTATATGGATGGTGGTACATGCTGCGTAGCCTAATAAAATTACAAGAGATTGGTGTATAATTTAATAAATTTTACATTTCCTTTTACTTCTATGTGTAGCTGTGCCAAGAATTAGGGGTGGCTGTCTACTTGTGGCTGCTAATAGAGATTTAATTTTTTTGGATCTTGAGGTTTGTATAATTATACAAATATACAAAGTACTAAAAATAAATTAATAATTAATTACTTATTTTTCAACAATTCATTAGTTATAAAAATATTCATACAAGTTTCTTTTTCTGCAGACAGGACAAAAGGAAGTGATAGCTTCGGTTGAAAGTGAGTGCTTGTTAAATTTCTTTGCTACAAAAATTAAATATACAATTTTTTTCTTTTTGATGTTAACTCATTTTTCAATTCCATTCAATCTTTAGAGGACAAACCAGGAAATCGTTTCAACGATGGAAAGTGTGACCCAGTTAGTATGCAGATAATTTGTAGATAGTTGCATGTGATTTGTCACCACTACTCTAGTGTATGCATTTGTAACTGTTTATTTTATTTCCCCTTTTTTTCAGGCAGGGCGGTTTTGGGCAGGTAAGTTCAGTTCAGTAATACCCGATTCCCTCTATAGCGTGCGCCTGCAGGGAATCACGGTAGTTGTATTCATCAAACCATGCGCAAGACTCAGCAATGTGCATCATTTTTGAGTCTCGCGCATGGTTTGATGAATACAACTACCATGATTCCCTGCAGGCGTGCGCTAGAGAGGGAATCGGGTATTCAATTATTTTATTGAAAAGTGCATGTTTGCATGAGAACATCAAGCCATTGTTTATTCTGAAGATTGGGGGTAGGAGGCATATTAGAAAGGGGGGGGGGGGGTAGGGGTGTTGGTAATAAAGAGAGGTGGCTAAAAATTAATATGGGACAATAACAGATAAAATATTTTTTATTAACATATAGGTACCATGGGTCCAGAACCAGTGGCATCATATGTAATACCTGAACAAGGAACTCTGGTAATTATAATTAGGGACATTATATTTTTTTGCTGTAATGGTTCGATAATTCTTATAATTTTGTGCTCCTCCATTCCCCTTAAAATTGTCAGAATATATATAATCGATTGCGTTTGTTGATCACGGGCATAGAGACTGATCTTCCTGATCGCGATTGTGCTTTGTGCTTCTTGACTTGTTTCCCTAACACTAAATGCCTGCCAACCTGTCGAAATGCTGCAGAGTTGGCTGCCATGGAATTAAGCGTTCCATTCTGGGAAAGTAGCTGTACTCCTAGTCGCCTTGTGCTTTAATTTGAAAACTGCAGATAAGCTTCTACACTGATGGGCTTAGCATCCCCAAACTCTTAAGACTGGAACATACTTAAACCTTAAATATGATTTGATTTTCAGTATTCACTGGATTGCAATCATACAGTGCATAGCTGGTTTGATAAGGTAAGTCAAGAGCCAATTATTATGGCGAAAGACTTAGTTTAAGGTACGGCCTATCACTCCGCGTCGCGTCTTGAATTCTCTTGAGAAACGAAATGCGTCCATTGAGAGCGAGATTTGTCTGTCGTCAAGCAAGAAGCCTCCATAAAAAAGTGTCTTATGAAAGGAGACACTTCAGAACGAAAAGCTTAGAAACAAGAGACGTTTTCAGAAACGAGACGCGTCTTGAAAAATAGGAGTTGCGTGTTGTCAAAAACGAGACGCATTTTTAAAAATGAGTCACGTCTTTTTAACGAGACGCGTCTTGCGAAACCGAGGAACGTCTTTAAAAATGACGACGAACGTCTTTGAAAAAGTAAGAGCGTCTTGAAAAAATGGAGTTGCGTATTAAGAAACGAGACCAGTTTTAAAAAGGAGCAGCATCTTAAGAGAAAAAAGCGTCCTTAGAAAAGCGATGATGCAAACTTCTACTCTGTTTTGGAAAATCAATGTTTGATTTCTTTTCTTTTTTCGGTTTATTTTTTTTGTCCTTTTTTCAATTTAGTTATATTTTTTTAAAATCTCATTTTAGATCTCAGTATCTAATGGCATTGCTTGGACAACAGACAAGAAGACATTCTATCATGTAGACTCCTTTGAGAGGTACTGTGTTGTAGATAGCGTCCAACAAACTTACACTTGTGTTTGTTTAGAACGATTAAGTGTCGTAAAACCAAAACCGATGTTATCACTATGGCTAATCACGAACAACACAGAAAAGAATCCAGTGAACCAATCAAAACTGGAAGCAAATACATGAAGCCAGCGAGAAGCACAGAAATTAAAACGTTTGCGAGCGAGTCACGATTGGTTTTGGTTGGGGAAAGTGGCGGATTTTTTTTTGAACCCATCACTTAGCGTAGTAATGCAAAAGCAAAGCAAACACGAATTACTTTCGACACTCAAGTGAAAATCATTTTACGTAAACAAGTGGCGGCCCGGCCCTATACCCACCTAGGGTTATGGTTATCATAACCAATTATTGCCCCGATGTTTCTCAATTTGTTTTCTACTAGTAGTCAAATACACAGAATAGCCAAGTGTTATCGACCACATCACTGTCGTACAAATCTAAAGCAGTTTACAATACTTTTCCAGGGTCCTAAAATTTGAAATTCTCTACCAGAATCGATCACTGGTTCGAGTAGCTTCTCTTCTTTTAAGAAAAAAAATGATTAAACTTCTAATAAAATGAGTCTGAAATTGGCCTAGCTGCACATTCACAGCGAAATTACAAACTTATTGCTAACCCGAGGTGGCCTCCCCCATAAGCCTTGTGGTTTCTTGGAAGTCTCCTCGCCCTATCTTTTAAGTTATTTTAATTTGTATTTGTAATTTTGAAGTGGCAAATAAATGATGATGATGATAAGTCAAGTCAAACAAGTGGCTGATCCAGACCTTCAGGTACATGTAAGTGGGGGGCCGATCATCCAGACCCTAGATAAAAGGTAAAGCCCGCTTTCGAAAATATTTTTTCTCGACCCTTCAGGCCTCTGTTTGTCCAAAAAACAAGATGGATCCACCACTGTAAACTTCACGCCATCTTAGAAAAGTATCACGGCTTTGGTTAGTGAGTGTGAGAGGATAACCTTAAAAAACTGAATAACGAATAATTTGTACATTTCTGACCAAGTCAGTACATATCTGTACTGTTCATCCACAGTCGAATTGATGCTTTTGATTATGACGATACACGCGGTGCAATATCGAATAGAAGAAATGTACTGAAGATCGACCTTTCACTTGGGGTAAGCAAAAAAAAAATAATAATAAAATAATAATAATACTTTATTCAAACACACAAATGGTATTACACAAATTGTTTCTGAAAAGGCAGACCATGAGGTCATCCCTATTTAGGTCCCCTAACTAAAATTACAATCTAAAATTTAAAAATTTAAAAAAGTATTACATAAATAATTAACAATCTAAAAGTTAAAATCTAAAATATCTATAATATCTGGTACTGTGGCATATAATTAATGAATGTTCATCCACTTTTTAAGGTTTGATTTAAAAATATTTACATTAATGTCGTGTCCGATCAAATAGTTTGGCAAATTGTTCCATTCCTTAATAATTCTAACAAAGAAGGAATACTTGAATGCGTTAATTCTTGCTGATTTCGTTTGGATCTTAAACGGATGGTTAGCTCTGGTGCTTTTGCTTCTACAATACTCGAAATAATCGTTAAAGTCTAGACCATTTAATCCGAACACTGTTTTATAACATTCTACTAAGGACAGGTACTCTCGTCGATGCTGAAGAGGTTCAGCAAAGGTTGTTCATTGAATTTTATCGGCATGGTTTTGGTTTTTATAAAATGGCTTGGGCATACTGATGCGCTTATAAAATGTAAACGAACTTAATACGTTTTACGTTTTTATACTTAAATAATAAATTACCCGAAACATTTAATGGTTACTTTACAAATAATGAATTCTTACATAATTACAATACAAGATCAGCGACAAATATACACATTAATTATCAAAGAACTAATTATGGAAAATTCTGTGTTAAATATAGAGGAGCACAACTATGGAATAGTCTACCAGATAATCTAAGAAATCAAAAATCTTATAGCTCTTTTAAGAACTTGATTAAGAAATATATACAGCATAATTTACGTTTATAAATTAGAAATACATTAATCTGTTATATTCAAAAAACAAAAGAAAACTTGTAAATGCACCATTCATTGTAACTTTATTTATTAGTAATTTAAAAGTTGGGGTCTTCTTTGAAAAGCTCTATAAAGCTTGCTAAGATCTCCCGCAACTGATTGTAATAATAAGAAGTTGTTTCCAATGATGGGCAAATAAAGTTGCAACCGTTGTATTGTATGCTAACATAAAAAAGAAATGTGTAATGGGAGCTACTAGTGTTCCAGGTTCGAGTGCTTGCTGGTGTTCATGTGTTGTGCTCTCAGGCAAAACTCCTAATTCTAACAATGCCTTTTCATCCTGCTGTGTGAATGGGTACCGGTGTATTGTAAGGACGGCCAAACAAAACAGCTAGCGTCCCATCCAGAGGGTGTAGAGTACACATACTCGTAGTTGCCTTATGCTACATAAGCCAGAGTATTGCGCTAGTTTTGATGAACTACTTAGCTTGGAAACAGTTTACTGCACACTAAACCGTGTATTCATGTTTTCAGTTTCCAGATGGAATGACCATTGATAAAGACGGAATGCTATGGGTTGCTATGTACGGCGGGTGGAAGGCGAGTATCAACTTCAAACCAACGTGTAAAAAAAATATATATATTTACTGCTCTCTGTAATTTCCCGTCGAGTGGTGATGAGCCTTCATAATTTTCATATTGAAGGAAAACCATAGAATAAGACTATAATGGGTAGGGGTTCTGAGAGGCCAGCGGCACATACCCAACAAAAATTTACCCAAGTAGCCCCCCCCCCCCCGGGACGATTACCCAGCGTGAAAACTGCATACAGGTGGCAGAAGGTTGAGAAAGATTTGCGCAAATGAGGCTTGTTGGTACATTATGAGCTCATGACGTAATCGTGCAAAAGGCCTGTTGAACATTACACCGAACATCTTTAACAAGCGAATTGTGTTATGAACGTGCCAAACCTTATTGTTACAGTTATGGAGTTACAGTTTCTGTTGTTGTTGAAAAAATAGAAATAAACACCCTGTCTCGCATACGCGCCCCCTGTTCAGTAAGCGACCTCCTTTCAGCTATCAAATAAAGTAAATAAACACCCTGTGGTCGCTATAGGCTTTATTGTCAGCCCTTTGACAAAATGAGCCCGCACTCCTTGCGGAAATCGAGCCTTCACTCCGTCTCTTACATGAAAAACGTGCATTCTCATTTTATTATTGTTTCGCAGGTTGCTCGGTTTAATCCTTACACTGGAGAATACCTATCCCAAATAGATCTTCCTGTGTCGAAAGTAACTTCCTGCTGTTGGGCGGGTAAAAACTATGATGAACTAATTGTCACAAGTGAAAGGTAAGTCCTTTAGCTTGAACGGAATCCACTAGGAAGTCAAGTAATATTTATTAAAGTTGGACAAAAATCAAGTACCAGAATAATTTAAATCCTATTGCGTTATTTCCTACCAGAAAATGAATTTCGAAGTTCAGAAGCTATAGGCAAAATTTCACAAATAGCCATTTTGTAAATTCGTCTTTAAGCGATTCAGTGGAATTCAGTGGAACTTCGACATTTGTTTTCGATGTTTGGTGTTGTTAGAAAACATTTCTTTTGATAAGATATTTGAAGCAGTAACAAAAACGTTTGCAATAAGGTGGAAATAATTTTGGTACAACAATTTCTTATCAGAGTCTGAGAAAATGATATTCAAAGCTCAGGATTATGAGCAAAAGCTCACATCTTTTAAGCGATTCAGTGGAATTCAGTGGAACTTCGAAATTGGTTTTCGATGTTTGGTGTTGTTAGAAAAGATTTCTTTCGATAAGATATTTGAAGCAATAACACAAAAGCTTGCAATCAGGTGTAAATAGTTTTGGTACATAATTTTGTCCAATAACTACTCGAAGTCCTGGCGGATTTCCTCTTAATTCGCGTAGGATTTAGAAACTGCATTGTCACAGTCGCAAGCAGAAGCGGAAGAACAAACCAATCACAATGCTAGCTCTCAGGCTCTCCGAGTACTTCCTTTCTCCTTGCAACTCGGAAAATCTAGTTTTCACTAGATCATAAGCGACGGGGTCAGAAGCTGAATCAGAAACTCTGCTAACGACTCCGTCGGTTTGATTTTCACTATAGATCGGAACTCGGAACGCTCTGCTCTTCTGATTACGCCTTTGACTTCGACTTTCGTCTTCATCGCTAGTGAAAACCATTCTTTAACGATTTGTGATTGGTTTATTGTACATTTTGCTGTTGAGCGTTGAGGCTCCTTTGTTGTAGACTGCTTGCAGTAAGGGAGTGCGAGGCTCGTCGAGGGTTTAATACGTGCGAGGAAGGATTGGGGGCGAGACAAGAGTGCGCGCGCGATCGGATCGTCTTGCCGCAAGCCCCTTCTCGTCCATCCGCCAGTTCAACCAGTTTGCTAGCGTTAAGCCCGGGCCAAACAATGATGAGAGTTGATGAGAGTTCAAACTCTCACACTCGTTTGGCATGGAACTCTCATGCACTCTCATTGACTCTCGTGCGCTCTCATGCGCTCTTATCGACTTTGAACGTGTTCAAATTTTTCATGAGACTCAATGAGAGTTTTCTCTCGTTTGGCCTGAGTTGATGATAGTCGATGAGAGTTGACGTTAACTCTCATGAGAGCCAACTCTCATCAACTCTTATCCTCGTTTGGCCCGGGCTTTACTGATATAACCGCGCGCTCCTCGGACCCAAAGAGAAACAACAGACTACCAGTAGTCTACCTTTGGTGTTAGTTTTATGACGAGCATTGGAGAACCATTGGATACGTAGTGCACATAAATGTGTCATGTTGCTTGTGTTTCTACAGGGCTCGTTTGTCCCCAGAGGAAAAACAACAACAGCCCCTGGCAGGATCTTTATTTCGGGTGAAAAATCTTGGCACTAGAGGAATACAAGCTGTTCCTTTCAATGGTTGAAGACGAAAAGCATACAAAAAACAACATAGAATAAAACCGAAGTAAATAGACGCTCTTCATCAGTGAACGAGTCAAAGACACTGATGTCGTAGCCTTGCGTGTATCTGAACTATGATTGTAAACATAAATACGAACCAATCAGAAGTGTAAACGATATATGGATAATGATACGTCATCAAAGTTAATGCTTACTTTGGGTAGCTTAGTAGTTTAGAATTCGTTATGGCATAGCGTGTGCTTGTGTGAAAAAGGCGAACAATGTCCTGTTCCTTTTTTGAGACGGCAGCTCTGCAGGAATCATGATAGTTCCAATTTCTGTTATTTTGAAATAATACCCTACAGGAACGGCTTATAGAGAGGTAACTGGGCAACTAAATAATTGGGAAGGGAATTTTACATTATTCTAACACTTATAAGGTGGCCACGTTTGTATGCATTTTATCTTTTAAAGGTGCATATATAAACGTGGTATCCAAAAGAGAAAACAGTTCGCTCTATCTAAATTTCATTAGTTGCCATTTTTAGGAACCATTTACAAATTTAATACATATTTCAAGTTTTAGCATATCCAACAAATATTAAAAGGAAATAAAATACACATTTCATTTTTAGCCAAAGAATTGTACAAGGTAAAGCAATGTATGTTTCGGGCCAAGTAGCCCATATCGCCGGAGTTTATCCCAGTTTTTCTATAAAAAAATCTAATGGTGCCATTTTTCTATTATACTTAAGATTATATACTGTATGAAATGTTTGGGATAATTTGGGGTATTTATAAATTTTCCGGGTTTTGTAATGTTAATTGTAAACAAATGAGGTGGAAGGTGACCGGGAAAAAAAATTAGCCGGTAATATATTGTTTTTATTTAAGTAAATTTGAATTTTAAATGGGAATAGTTCACTCAATAAAATAGTTTGCGAAAATGCTGAAACTCTTTTGAAACAGTCACTAGAAACTTGTCCCTTTTTTCGAAGCCAAGAGCGCCCGGGCACTTATTCTAGAAACCCGAAAGAGGGCATTTATTGGAAACAGGACGGGACGGGGCACTATCATTTGTCTATCATATTTAACATTATATACTGTATGAAATGTTTGGGATAATTTGGGGTATTTATAAATTTTCCGGGTTTTGTAATGTTAATTGTAAACAAATGAGGTGGAAGGTGACCGGGAAAAAAAATTAGCCGGTAATATATTGTTTTTATTTAAGTAAATTTGAATTTTAAATGGGAATAGTTCACTCAATAAAATAGTTTGCGAAAATGCTGAAACTCTTTTGAAACAGTCACTAGAAACTTGTCCCTTTTTTCGAAGCCAAGAGCGCCCGGGCACTTATTCTAGAAACCCGAAAGAGGGCATTTATTGGAAACAGGACGGGACGGGGCACTATCATTTGTCTATCATATTTAACATTATATACTGTAAGAAATGTTTGGGATAATTTGGGGTATTTATAAATTTTCCGGGTTTTGTAATGTTATTTGTAAACTAATGGGGTACGGTCACCTGGAAGTGAATTGTTTTATTAAAGGTTTCATTGTACATATTTTTACAAAAAACGTTATGAGCAGGAACTGGTATTGCTTGTTGGTAACTAAATTTAAATTTTAAATGAGAATTGTTCACTTAATAAAATATTTAGCGAGAATGCTGAAAAAGCTGTTGAAACTCTTCTGAAATAGTGACTAGAAATTTATCCTATTTTATTCGAAGTTACCGTAATGATCCGATTTAGAGATAATCATTTTTTCTTGGAGCCTGAGGGAGGGCGCTTATTAAATACAGGGAGTGACGGGACGGGACGGGACGGGACAAAACGAGGTGCTTATTTCTTTTTGGACATAAAAATTTTAATTTGTAAAACGAAAGAGAAATCTTTCGTTTAAAAGGGTTGTGCGCTCACATCTCATAAGAATTAAAATCAAGTGAAGACACTTATTAGAAGACCAGTTCTTTTGCAGTGTGGAAATGATGCGAGCAGTTCTTTGTACTCTCATGGCGGTGTACTGAATTGAAGCAGAATAAAGGCGCAAACCTAATGAAAGTATTTGTTGCTTTAGCGGCGCTTTAGAATGTAAGCAAAGAGAAATCGAAAGGGATGGGGGGGGGGCGTTTATTAGAATAGGAACGTTTTTTGGAAACAGGGCGCTAAATCGAACCATTTCTATCGGCGGAAAAGCCACAGCATGATTGATCAATTGTTTTGGAGACCTTAAACGCTTGCAAAAGCGCGAATGATTAGGATTTTTAAATCCGTTCACGGTTTCACCCCTATTTTTTGCCCATAGCGGCAGACCTTTATATATTATGGTCACGACTGCTTTGTTTGCAATTTAAAGCCTGGTTCTCATATGATCGTCCCGATTGTCTCTGTCGCTTCTGTCGCTTTAAAAAGTTTGCTTGCTCCAATCACCTCAGACTTTGCAAACGACAGAAGCGACAGAGACGATCGGGGCGATCATATGAGAACCAGCCTAGGCCTTTAGCAGTAGCAAAGAAGTCTTAGCCTTAAAACGAAAACTGGGTTAAATCGGGAAATCTAGGCTGAGTATCAGCAGAAATTCATGCTCAGTACGGGAGATTTAACTTCGGCAGTGAATAGACAACGCTCTATTCTTCATCGTGAAGCGAGAAGCACTCCCCCTCCACCCTCCCTCCCCCTCAAAAAGAAAGAAAACATAAATAGATATATGAATAAATCTGGGAAAAATGAAAAAAAAAAAAAAAACAACTATATATCATAAATGACAATATATATGACTACCTCGTAAATGTCAGTCCAAAAATGTATATAACAGAAAGAAAATTGCCGCGGGAACTCTTCTTTTAAACATTTATTTCTTTGAGTGGAATTGAGGGACTGTAGCCGGTGATGAACTGTAGCTCTCGTACGGCTTGTAATTCTGCTGGTGGTCCTCTAATACAGCAATTGACGTTATTTAGGGGCGTTGTTCCTGAAGTTTGTTCTACAGTTCTCATGTGAGACCTTGCGAGAAAATCCCCATGATCCATGCGCATGCGGCGTACTTACACGCTCATCATTTTGGCGCGAAAAACGTGGTAGCCGCGTCTTCATATTACCATAATTTTTTTTTTACGAAAAATTTTGAGCGGGGAAACAAGACAACAAGCTATTTCTCGAAGGGTAAGTGAGCTTACACCTTGTATTGTCGTTAAATGGCATAACTACTCTCTAGCAAGTCAACCACGTCAAATATGTTGTTCACAAAAGTAACATAAGCTTTCCAGGACATTTTTTCTTCGTATTTGCTAAAGCGTTGCCGCGCGAACTTGCCGATCAAATTTCAGTCGTCATTCTGTTAGTCAAACTTCTATAGTATAAGCTTATGTAAGGCTTAATAAGCTTAAGTGGTAGTATATTTAGAAGTCACCTTCTATTTAGCGAACACTATTATTTCTAAAAGAAATACAAACGTTTTCTTCATGCTTCTATCGAATTGTTTAGGCACTCACTTGTTAAAGTTGGTTGTTCCAGAGAAAGCTTTGGAAAAACCCGTCAGTCGCCTATGGCTCAGGTTCCTTCCTACAACATTTCTAGGGGCTTCTAATCTATGAAGTCATAGCTTCACAAAAAGCATCCTTTAGATTTCCCTCGAGATATCTATTTGTTTTCTGTTTTTGGTTTTTACGGTGACATTTTTGGGAAATTAAAATTTGACGGTTGAGAGACGATGGGATCTGGGGACGAGAATACGTTTCCTCGTATCCAGGTTTCGCCGTCCACTTTACCCGAAGCCAAAAATGGAGGATTTGGAGATTTCTGTTGTGGGCAAAAATATATGCGCCAAGCTTGGAGAAGGGCCACACTGGGACACAAACACGCAGAAGCTACTTTATGTCGATGCTTTTGGCTACAGTGTTCATGTTTTAGATGTAGATACAGGAAAGGTAAAGGAAATCTTTAGCAAATTAGTTGCGCTTTTTTTGCGCCTTGTCAAATTAGTTCAAGTCGTCGGCGCGCATAATTCGTTTTAGCTGTAAGTCGTTATGTGTTGCATTGGACTGCGGGTGAGAAGTTTTTGTAGGATAAGCTGTACTAGAATCGGCGTTCTTTGGTTTCTACTGAGCTACTGCGTTTAGCAGGGCAGGACGAGGCTTCGTCCCATCTCGTGTCGCCCCGCTCTAATTGACTTCTCATGCATTCTGAAGTCACGAGATCTGGACCCCACACTGACATAGCGGAAGTGCAAATGTCATAGTTTAAAGTTTTTTTTTTTCTAATATTTATTTTAAGATTGGTTTTGTATTTAAACTTAAGATCTTCATATATTTACGACAATTAAGATGCATAATATGAATGGAAAGCTAAAATAACTTTGGGTTAAACTCAGTTTAAGAACCTTTGAAATTTTTCTTTGTTTTGGAGACATATTGTTTTCCTGCTATTCATTGTTTGGAGGCTCATTGTTGTCTTGGACGTTCTTTGTTTTACGTTCAGGTTAAGCAAGTAACCCCCCCCCCCCCCCCCCCAACGTCAAAGTGCTAATTAAAACCCCTGGGTCAGTTCTGTAAAGCCTGGTTTCCATATGATCGCAGACGATCGCAGAATTGTAGGTTCTGCGATCTGCGATCATATGGAAACACGCATTTGCGATCATTTGCCATCGTCTGCGATCGATCGCACACGATCGCAAACCATCGCAGAAAATAGAACCAAGTTCTATTCGCTGCTGATCGTCTGCGATCTTTGAGATCATATGGAAACACAATTGCGATCGACTGCGATCAATTGCGATCGAAATTTATCCCATAATATTGATAATCGATCCCATCATCCAACACCATCACACACTTTTGCGATCGTTTGCGATCAGGTGCGATCATGTGGAAACAGTTCGCTGTGCAATCTTTGCGATCACACAGTTTAGTGAATTTATGCGATTTTGAGATCGTCTGCGATCCACTGCGATCATATGGAAACCAGGCTTAAATTAGAGAGCTCTTCATGGTTTTGGAAACCATATGCAGATTTTCATCCCGGATTAGTGTGCTGATGGTTCACAGAAAAAAAATATAGACAAATGTATGAAAAATTAAATCTAGGCTGATTGCCTCCTACATGTATATCCTTCAAATGTGATGGACACAGTCGACCTGCCTGTTATCGTAACTTTTCAGTTCATAAATGGTTCACAGTTCAATTTTTCAAAAATGATTTCCCATGGAATTTCCATACAAACACTAATAATTTCTGATGGTGTTGCCTATCCCTCAAGATGGCTTCCAAAACGGTGATAAGTCAGTACAATTATCAACAATTGAAAAAAGAAAATTACAGTCAATAATTCCAAAGCAGACTTTGCAATTCCTGCCATATTTATCTAAATGTTTCATTTTTTATGAATGCCAAATTAATGAAGAGACAAACTTTTTTCAAAAAGGTTAACACCATCTTTTTCCTATCATCCTTTACCAGGATAAAAGTTATCAACTAGATGACATTGTGGGATGCGGTAAGTCTCATTAAATTTTAGCAGAATGATAACAATGTAATTCCCTTCAATGTATTGACTTCTACCCAAAGTATTGTTTTTTGAAATTTTGAATGTTTATTTTATTCTAGTTGTTCCAAGGAAGAAAGGTGGTTCTGTAATTGTGGGATGTAAGAGAAGATTAATTTTTTTAGATCTCGAGGTAGGCAGTTTACATACGAGTACATTTATCTTGACAGACTGCAATATTTGTTATTTTAAAAAAAGGATCAAATCAACATTCTGTGGTGTTAATGTTAAATACTACATGTAGCTCCAATTGTTTTGTTGTTTGTAAAACACAGTCACTAAGTAAAAAGGTGACTTCCTTAGGAGCATACATGTAAGCCAAGACAGTTCCCAGTAAACTGTTATACATGTAGCAAGCTGAAAATATGCTGCAATTAGCTGATAACATAGTGTTAAAATACCAGTTTTAAGGTCATTGCCCTGTTTTGCATTGCGCATCCTTACTGCGCAGAATGTTACGCGTAATTAGCGCGCGCGCGCGCGAGCACATCAACAAAATGGCGGCTTTTTTCTATGCGGTTTAGTCCGCGAGAGAAGTAAATTGTCACTTTCTCCTAAACGAGCCTGGTGACCTATCAATTTTTTCTCATATTTTGGGTGTAGCGATCAAATTCTTTCTGTAAAATGAAAACAGATCAATTCATGTGTTTGAAAAATAAATTATCGCTAAAAAAGTGTACTTTGCCAGTACTCGCAGAGGAATTATAAAGGAATTATATGGAATATACAAGGTCTTCCTGCTCCTAAACGAATCTGGTGACCCCCCTTTTTTATTTCAAAATTTAAGTTTCCTTGAAGTAATAAACCAGTAGGCGAAGTTTGGTTAAAAATCTATGTTCAGTTTTATTTCGGGGCAATGACCTTAAGCTCTGGGTTCTTATAACGTTGTAAGGGGTTTGGAGTAGGCTTTTAATTGGGGAAGCTTATGTCCAGGGGGGCTTACATGTACATGTAAGTGGCATAAAACAAAATGTTTGGAAATGAGCTGACAAGAAATGACTTAAGACTTTGATGAGGGATAATCATTTACTGTAAGAATTTCACTCCGATTAAGCATTTTGAGTTGCATTCTACTTGCCTTGAACTTCTACATGTATTCATACCTATTAATTTTATAGTGTACAATAATGTTCTGTGTGGACATTTTTAAGTTAATATGGAAAAGTTGGATGGGAAAGGGCTTTTATCCAAGGGGCTTACATGTATAAGCAGAATATTTTTTTGTTAGCAGAAACATGGTCTATGTAATTCTCTCAATCCTCTTACCAGTGCAGTGGCGAGAGCGCTCGCCTCCCACCAATGTGGCCCGGGTTTGATTCCTGGACCCGGCGTCATATGTGGGTTAAGTTTGTTGTTGTTTCTTGTCCTTGCTCCGAGGGTTTTTCTCTGGGTTCTCCGGTTTTCCTCCCTCCACAAAAATCAACACCTCTAAATTCCAATTCGATCGGGAATCTGAGGGCCATAGGTTTCTCAGTCGAAAGACTGTTATGTGCAACCCTTGTAAAACAAAGTTGATTTATTTATTTTAATGCCTGCTATGCAGGCTAGCAGAAAGATGGGCCTATAATTGGGAGGACTCATAAATTGAGAAGGGAGTAGGAGGGAGGGCTTATAAGCTTGCACCATTTTACATTATTTCATTTACACAAGGGGGGATGTCTCATTACCTTACCTTCACCCAGTAGCGGAAGTGTTTAGTTTTATAAATTATCTGATTCATGCTGATTGCTGAGGAAATTTAAGTCAGTTGTGGTTCACTTGGTTTGTGGTACCAGCATTTTCCCAATCAGGTTTTTGTCAATTTGGTTGTTTGTACGCCTTGCAGTTCTGTATATTATTGGTATTGACTGTTTGTTTTTTTTGGACAATTCTTCACAGACTGGAGAGCAAGAAGTAGTGGCTACAGTTGATGGTAGGTTCAACAGGTTTCATACTAACCCTCAGATATCCAAGAAGTGGGGAGAGGGGTGGGGGGGGGGGGTTGTGGTGGATAGGTGCCACTCTCCTCCTCTGTTCTGTTGTTGTTGTTAAAAACATTGAAAAGGTTGAGTTTTGTTTGAGGAAGGAGGTGTACTTGCTACATGTTAAATTGCTGTTCAAGGGAGATGAGAGACACATTGACCTTTTCAAACTGTTCCAAAATTAACAAAGGAAATCTAAGGGGGCTTGCATCCACTCTCCCCTCCCCCCTTCTACCCTTGTACAGATAGATAACATACTTACCCGGTAACAATACTTATTATTTAGACACATGGTTTACTGCTCAGTTTAAAAATATTGCTAACAGTGCAGTAAAATGGAATAAAAAATTGTTCACAAAATTAAAAATTTGTTTTCAAAGCTAGCTGTGCAATTGACCTTATAACCATGGCATGACAAAATCAACTTACAAAAGAAAAAATAACATACTAAGTAGTGATGCGTTGGTTAAGCAGCTAATAATATAACGCTTGCTTCAGTGCATTTCTGAGAAATTCTGTGACATGTATTCAAGTTGCAGAAATTGTATTGCCTCCAAGTTGAATGTTAAAGTATAGGTACATAATTTTGTTAGTTAATTATTAAAATGTTTATTTTGCAGAAGACAAACCAGAAAATCATTTGAATGATGGAAAGTGTGATCCCGTAAGTCCTCTGTAGTGTCACTTATATAGTAAAAACCCGCGAGTAAGAACCTAACATTTAAGAACCTGTTAGGCTAAAATTTGCAAATTAATTACCATTTTTATAAGTCAGAACCTATTTAGCCTAAAATTTGGAAACAGGTTCTTATTTTATCAAATTGATTAAAAATGTTTACTTTTGCCGGGGAAATACGTTTGGACAAAGCATTTATTTACAGAATGTGCATGTACATCATGTCATTTTTCTAATGATTATTGCTTAATTTTTACATAGGCACTTATGTGGTATGCAAATTTTATACAAGGAATAGGCGGAATACCGCTAAAATCTCTATAACAGTATTGAAATTTTTTCTTTAGAAATTAAGAACGTATTAAGAACCTAATAAGCCTAAATTTGTGTTAATAACCCTTTATGTAAGAACCTGTTTAGGCTAACCTGAAAAATAATAGGTTCTTACTCGCAGGTTTTTACTGTATAACCACAGACTAGCAAAAACGGCACCTGAGATTATGTACTGTATCAAATTATGGCAAAGTAGATGACATGTAAATTTTTCTATGGTTTATATTGTATCTTTTTCCCCTGGGGAGGGGGGATGTCTATTACCTTTGAGACTAAATTAGACAGCTTGTTCATCCTTAGGATAGTTATGAGGCCTTCCAAGGGGTTTTGGCGACAGGCGACATTGCTCCAAAATTGCTAAAATTGTAGTGACAATCTTGTTCCACAGCACCGACAGCCAACAGAAACTAGCACTGAAAGGGTGTATATTTGCGACAGTGACAACGTTTTCCTCACCAAATAGGCGACAATTGAGTTGGAAACGAGCAACAAACCCCCTTGGAAGGCATCAGTTATAGTATGTTGTCTTTTGCAACAATAATTTTTTTATCCTGTATTATAACAAACCGTAGCTAACAGAGCCACGCATTCAAACTCAGTATGTTAATACATGAGCATGCACAAAATCCAGTACTGCTGACTGATAGTGTGAGCATAGCGTGAGCAAATTGCTTTGCAAGTATTTTTTTTTTTCTCACACAAGCTTTTGGTGCGGGTGTATGTCTACATTTCTACCAGCAATGTTATAAAACAAAATTGGTTCATGCTTTTAGCTGTGCACTATCAAGTTATGGTGCCCTTGGGTAGTTTGGAAAGCACTCAAGAAGCTAGAGTTCCTCTTGGCTATCACCTCAAGCAACTCTTACGCTTCTTTCGTGCACTATGACTTGAGAGTACACAGTAAAGGGAAAAACTTTCGATTCACAGGCTTGAAATCGAAAAATTAAGGCCTGTGGGGACTCGGGGCAGATGGAGGCTTACAAAGTTTTTGACTTTTGCATTTTCACTTCGACCCTTGAAGAAAATGAAAACGCATACAAGTGAAGTTTGATACTCATACCCGCTCGGCTTCTTTGTTTAATGTTAACTACGACGAAAATTTGCTTCTGCTAAAGACGCTAAAGTAGCTAAACGAGAAATACCGTAAGGAACCTTTTTGCGTGAGAGGTCACATAATTATAACTTGTCCCTGAACCGATGAACAAACAGATTATTCAAGTAATTCAAATGGATGAATGTTTCTAGCGAACCGGTGACCAATTCGTCGAAAGAGTGGAAATTAACTTTTTTTTACCGAACGGGCAACCAAGTCGTTCAAACCTAATTATTTTTTTATCGAACGGGCGACCACGTCGTTCGAACAAGTGGATGATTTTACTAAACGGGAGACCGAAGTCGTTCGAACAAGTGCAAATATTTTTTAAACGACTTACAAAAGGGTTGTAAACGGGATCCCGTGTAAAACGGGAAAGTCGTCAGTGTACGTTTTCGCTTGAAAGGTCACAATTGATAAATCAACATACAATTTTTTTTTTCAGGTAGGAAGATTTTGGGTGGGGTCTATGGGCCATGAACGTGAACCAACAATACTTGAACTAGAGCAAGGATCTTTGGTAAGTGTAGATAATTTACAGGAACTAGATGTACACAGTGAAAAGCACTATAACTAAATTCTAGCAAGTTGACAGGAAAATTAAATAAATGTGGATTGGCTCTGAGGGATCACATTGAAAAAATTATTATCCATCTCAGGCTAGGAAATCTTTCAGAGTTAAAAGGTTTCACAGTTCAATGTAAGAACCATTTGTAAAGTGTTGACCTAGAGCTAATTAATGGGAGTAGTAAACTGTGATTGACTTGAGTGCGTTCTTATCCGTGTCTTTCAGTTTTCCCTCACTGGTGATAAAAAGCTCACAAAGTGGGTAGACAAGGTACTTAATAGAGTGAATAATAGCATGGAAACTGCATTGTCCATATGTTGCAGTTAATTTTTTATTTTAAGTAGTTAGTTTGTTTTTAATTATTTTTTTTCTAAACTAGGTTAATAAGTAGAAAAAGGAAAACACCTCCCCTCCCTTGATGTCTCATACCCCCCTCCCCCACCATCCTTACTAACCCTCTCCTACTATCTGCTATTATCCCCATCCCCTAAGTACTATCATTTATTTCAGTTTTCCTTTTACTTACCTGCACTGGATTTGAACTCTCAACCACTGGATTTGCTGTACAACCCCTTATCCACTTTGCCATGTAGGGAAATTGGGTGAACCACAATTTTTTTAATTAAAAATATATGACTCCAACCCTAACCCTAACCAACCCTAACCCTAACCCTAACCCTCCAACCCTAACCCTTATTATTCACCTAAATAGGAAATTAATTGAGATCAAAAATTAACTGCAACACCTATCTAGATCTTGACAAACTGTATTCTTAAAAATTAATACCTCCAGAACATCCATGTTCTTGCCCCAAAAAATACTGGAAAAAATCTACATGTATGCATGCTAAAAAATTCTCATATTTACATTGTGTAGTTCCATAAATTATTCATACTTCCCCCACGAAAAAGATTTTTCTAAGACCCCCACCCCTCTGGAAATTCCTATTAAGCTTTGTACATTTCCTTTAAGTTTTGGCCTTTGAGACCCAACCCACCCCCAGGCATTTCCAATCCCTTCTGTGGGGTTAGTATGAATAATTAATGGGAACCACACATTGTATAAATTTTACACCCAAAAGGATCTTTTTAACCAGTCTGTCACTTTACTTGAGTTCACCCCAGACCTATGTAAAGATCAAACATTCCTTGAGGTTAGACATCAATTTTAAGGTGCATTGATGCATCGATCGGTTTGATTTTGTTTAAGCCCCAAATGTTTTCAGGTATCTTTTTTCCAGTTGCAGCTTACATGTAAGTTGGTGGGCTTATTGTGAGGATTATGTCATTGCTTTATTGTATGCAGTTTCTGTAAAATACCAACACAATGCAGTGAAAAGTCCATCCACAAATAACTTATTCATGTCAATAATGTATTTCCCTAATTGTCTTCAAATTCAACTCTGGCAAATCTGTTTCTGGTCAGACTTTGCTTTGCAATATTTGAATGTGAAAAGCAACATTTCACATTAATATTTTGTCAATTCTTTGCAGATTTCAATATCAAATGGCATGTCATGGAGCTTGGACAAAAAGACATTTTACTACATTGACTCAGTTACCAGGTGCAATGATATGTTTAGTTTTAAATAAATATTAAATTTAGCATACACTTGTAAGTCATTGTTAGTGCTACTGGAAAATAATGCTAACTTTACTAAAGTTAAAAAAGTTTATTCTTTCTGTTTTTTTTTTATAGAAAAATTGATGCTTTTGATTATGAAGAAAAAACTGGTGCAATATCAAATCGAAGAACTGCATTTAAGTTTGATCCATCATATGGGGTAAGCTTACTGTTAAAATGTAGATTGAAATGTTATCAAGAACAATAAAAGTTTCAAAGCCACTGTCTTAGCAAAATTAATGTTCTAATAAAACAGCCAGCTGAAGGGACCAGCTGGTTAGACAGCTGACCTCCATCCAAAAGTGCAGATTTCAGGAGTTTTCCCTTACATTTTGTATTACCTGTCAAACATACGTAATTGTTACGAGTGAAACTCAAAATGCATCGGAAAATTTAAACAGTGCTCATTGACTTCATTATAATACCATTGATAGTGCTGCAAGTATACTTATACCTAATCGTACCTTTTTGGTACGCTTCGGCGGCATATCAGGCGAGTTTGGTCGAGCCATGGTTCGTATTTTGGCGAGACGCAGTCGAGCCAAAATACCCATGGCGAGACCAAACGAGCCAGGTACGTAGTGCAAATTGTGTTGACCTGCTTGTGTTGATACCTTTTTGGTCTTCAACACTTTTATCAAGTTCCTCTTCTTCCTTTTGTTCCACTCGTTTGTTTGGAGTTTCATTCTCTAAATTTCCAAAATCAAAATTTAGCGAAAAATGTGGAACTTCCAACTCCATTGTTTCAGTCTGAATGTTTCAGTACTCGTCGGCAAACATCGCGCAATTGGCGAGCGCGCTCAAGTTTAGTTTTGGCGGGAAAGTTTTTCTCCTTTTACTATCGCTTAACACCAGCTACATTTAAATTACGAAGTTCTGTTTTATTGGCAAAACCTCTTTTCAATTCATCGCTCGGTAACACTACTTTACTTCAAAGTGACCGTGATATGGTGGCATATCAGGTCAGTGACTTGATATCTTAGGATATCAGGACAGTAGATCTCTCTTCTGATTGGCTACTTGCGAATTTGGGTACGGTAATGTGTAATATCATACAGTGTTCCGTTGTAAACAGTGCAAGAAATCATAAAAATATTGTTAGTGCAAGTATTTTTGTGCATGTTGCAACAAAAACATGCCGTCTCAGAATCAGGCTAAGCAATGCTGTGCTGTAACACAAGGTAAAGGAGGCCTGTTTGCCAAGGTTCGCCCATGTTGTGCCTCCATGGCAATGGTTGATGAAGATCTGAAGTTGCATGTTTTAAGAACCCTGATTATTATACATGTATGACGTACATGTAAGTTAACATATGCAATTTAATTTCAGTATGCAGATGGTATGACAATAGATGCTGAAGGAATGCTTTGGGTTGCAATGTATGATGGATGGAAAGTAAGTCATACAGTCTTGTATTTACTCAGTCACTAATTTGGCTTCTGATGTGGCATACAGAATACTCTGTCATCTGATACTCAACTGGACTGTCTCAACTGGAAGATTTTTTATGACGTCATCTTTTTGCAACTCAAAATGGCATGGCATCTGGCATGTCGTATAGACTAGCTAAGAGATTTCAAGACTTGACCAAAGAGTTCCAACCTGACCGAAAAAAAAAACTCAATGCTGAAAGTCATCAGCAATGGACTGACATATCCTTTATGGGCCAGTATATTATTATTCCTTATGGCTACACATCACAGAAACCAGAGTTACATGTACATGTAAGAGGGTGATCATTCTGATCCCTAGGACTGAAACATACATGTGTAACCAATCTTAGGGCCTGTTTATATGGAGAAAAGTTGTCCCTGGCAAGAAAGTTAAACCATGTACTGAGCCACCTTGGGCGAGAGAGCTTTTCATACATTTTGATATAAATAGCTTTGTTCCATTTAAATGAGAAATCGCAAAGTTGGCTTGGGGTGGTGGAGGGTCACTTGCGTTAAAAGTAGGGTGACCCTGGGGGGAGTGGGGGGGGGGTGGCAGTCAACATTTTCCCATGTAAACCCTTAGGCTATTTTGACCTCGCATTCCAGGGAAAAGGCTGGACATAAAGAGCACAATCTTGTCCCCAGAGGCCGCGATCCTTCTGGTCTGCGCTAGGGATCGGGACCTCTTGGCTATTCTGAAAGTCCGCCACAAAGGCGGGCTTTCAGAATCTGATGGCTGTTGAAAACTTGTTCCTTTCACCACAATCTCCGGCGCACGCCCGCAATCAAACCTGAACCAGGATTTCCTGGTTCCGGTTTTGGATTCGTCCAGAGCTGTTGAGTTTCCCGACGGCTGCTGGTCAAGGGGAACGAAGGCTCTGGGAACAAGAAAGGAACTGACAGGGACAACTTTTCTCATAGAAACGCCTTTTAAAAGACAACTTAGGGAAGAAGGTCACCCTCCTATACCATGGACAACTTTTCTCCATAACAATAAACAGGCCCTTCATCTTATACATGTATCTTTCCTTAGGTTGTTCGTTTCAACCCAGTCTCTGGTGAGGTCCTTCGAGAAGTAAAATTGCCTGTTGCTAAGGTGACATCTTGTTGCTGGGGTGGCCCAAACCTTGATGAACTATTTGTGACATGTGAAAGGTGAAAAAAATATATATATATTTTTTTCGTTTTGGTAACTAACACTTCCATGTTTGAAAACTTTCATAATTATAACAATGCCATATTATTTACCCCTTTTCTGTAAAATGTACCTCTTATATGTGTACCCTTCTGCAGGGCCTTATCATTTTCTTTTCAAATAATTTATTACCATCCTCTTTCTAACATTATCATGTCACATTTGCAGTGAGTTTAAGGAATTTTTTAAAGCATTATTTAACAGGGTGCAAAAAAATTGAATTTCCAGGATGTACTAATCCAAAAGTCATTTTTTACTAGTTAGCCCCCCACCCCCCCCCCCCCAAAAAAAAAAAAAAAAAAAAAAAAAAAAAAAAAAATTCTCATAATTCACTAGCCCCAGGCTAGCGGATGCTTACATGTACTTTTTTGCACTCTGACCGAGGCATTTTCTACACTTAATTTGTGTATGGTTTCATAATACATAAGAACTATATTATGAACAATTGGTACCTAATTCAGTGTATGTGCAGGACTATAATCACGCAGAGGGGTTGTATTAATTTATGTCCTTTCATTTGTAGTTTGAGATTAACTCCAGAGGAAAAGAAAGCCCAGCCTCTAGCAGGCTCCATTTTCAGAGTTAAAAATCTTGGCACACACGGGTTACCGGCTGTCCCATTTGATGGTTAATAAGTGTGTCAAATTAATAATTCAGGATAGAGCTGAGCTCTAAAACATAATTTTATATCCAATTTTTAATGAAAATCATAAAAATTATTCTATACAAATTTTTATCAGATTATTTTATTAATAATTTTATTTCAGGATACAAATATCATCAGATGGTATCACTGATTAATGCATGATTAAGAAAATCAAATATGCCTGCCAAGCTAGCATGCACGCTAATTAAATTTCAATTTGATTTATATTTTATTTTACATCAATATGCATGTATGATGGAGCATGTTAAAGCAATACCATCTTCAGCAGTCGAAATTGCACCTTTAACTGTGTTTCAATGAATTTTATTGTGTAGTTTTAAAATGAATTTATTTTCAGAACAAAATTTTTTTAATGCTTGGCATATTTTGAAGAGAATACAACCAATTTCAGGTTTAGTTAGCATTTTGTATTAATAAATTGATACACTCCCTTTCAGATATACTCGTGTATTTCATGGTTTGTGGGATCAGAAAAGGCTGCATGTATTTGAAGTCTAATAATAATGCATTCTAGCCTTTTAGTCAATCAATGAATTAATTATACATTGTATAATCAATATTTTAATTTATTTTGTCAATAAATCTAACTTTTGCAAAAATAAATGCTGGTCACTGCTTAAATTATGAATTAAAGCTATAATTTTCAGAAAACATTACACCAACCAAGAAAGTAAAAGAAAAAATAAACAAACGATTCTGCTACGAAAAAACTCACTTGCACAACACCAATTTTTTTGGTACATACTTTTTGTAGCAATTACAGTGCTAACATTATTAGTAAACCTATAATGCTTAAATAATTGAACTGCCAGAAAAGGAAGGGGGGGGGGAGCTTATTAGAGGGGGGCTTAGTAGAGCTTTTGTAAACGGTATCTAAAGTAATGAAGTATAGTAAAGACATTTGAAAAATGAAAGTTTAATTATAGAAGTTTAGAGTGCTATTACAACTTAATAACAACTCATCAAAAAGTCACATATATACTGGCCATGGGCCAATCCATCAAACAATTACTACTATTGTTAGCACTGGTACATGTATAATAACAATGCTTACTTTATAGGTGTATCTGTATACACATACTTTAGAAAATTTTCCTCAAGAACAATAATGGATATCTGGGTTATCATGCATCTAGGGTGTTGCTATAAGGCAATTTCCAACGGCAGCCACATGCATAAAGGGACCTTGTCTTTAAAAACTCAACGATTTATACATGATGAAAGTCAGTCAACATAATTATACCCGTCCGGTACTGTTTATATTTCCCTTGTAACTCTATCACTGAATACCAAATTTACTAATTTTTTTTTTTTTTTTTTTTTATGTAAAAAGAAAAGGTGAGTGGTCTAATTCACTCACTACCATGCAAGTACACCAAGAACACCAAATGAATTTAGCTCAGTTCAGGAGAATTCTTTTGTAGAAGGGCCACAAAATCTCTGGTCACAGGCAATGGCACGCTGGGATCAATGTGAACGTTAAGAAACATCTTGCGATCCCAGGGCGGCATCAGAACACCAATGCTGACTCGCATCTCTTGCACTTGACTGCGGCTGATGGGTTGTGGCCTCCACTGCTTTAACATGTTTGAATTTGGGAAACAGGTCAACTGAAATATTCAAAAAGTAGAACAAATCAGAACAAGTGAGTTCTAAAGATGGTGGCACCTTAATTCCAATCTGAAACCAGTACCAGTATTCAAATGCCAATTTACCTTGTGTTTTGTAGACATAATATATATTATGTTTTGTTATATTTATTATCATTGGACTGTAAAACAAATGGTACTACCGTATTTACTCGAATAAGCGCCGCGGCGCTTATTTAATTTTTCGCGCCTCAAATGCGGCGCTTATTCGAGGGCGGCGCTTATTCGAGGGCGGCGCTTATTTAAAATTAAGCCGCCAGAAATAATCTAATCTTTTACAGTTATTGAAAATAGTGTCTTTTGGTTCTCAGTATTTGTCTCTTGCTGAAGGGAGAAGTGGCGCTTGGTGTCCTGGCAAAGTTTGCGGCCTTCACAACATTTACAGAACTACGTATTGTAAGAATGTTAGATATAAAAACTAACGGGCGAGCGGTAAAACAATCACTTTGAACTGCAAAACATCGCTTTTGCTGGAAAGAAACTTCCAAGTTTGTTTAAGAGTTGCTTTGCAGTGTTGTTTTAAGTTTAACGGAATTCATTGAATAAGCGCCGCATCGGTACTGCGGCGCTTATTCGGGGGCGGCGCTTATTAACTTTTTGGACCCAACTGCGGCGCTTATTCGAGGGCGGCGCTTATTCGGGGGCGGCGCTTATTCGAGTAAATACGGTAATTGGTACAAAAATGGTTCTAGTGGGTTAAGAAAGAGTTAATGCTCACACCACAATAATTGCTTCTTTCTGATACTGAACAGTACCATATATACCATACCATACCATACAGTAGTTAATTCAGTAAAGTAATTACTCATTGACAGATAATGTACATGTCATGGGTTTTTAGTGAAGTCCTAAGATTTCTTTTGAGGCACTGTGTGACTAGAGGGGTATCGAATGGTCTTTGTGAGCATGCGAGCACATGCAGCGTTTTTTTTGCAAGCACAAGCATTGACAAAAGTTACCCTTGCGAGCAACGAACACTTTTTAAAAACCTACGTCCACTAAAACCCAGTATGCAAACACTTGTAAAAATATGCGACCACTAGCAAACGAGCACCCAAATTTTTTTTTGCGAGCATTCCGAGTAGAAGCCTTATTTGCGAGTACTGCAAAATTTTGAGGGACCATTTATGACCCCTACTATGAACCTAGATCTATAAACATGTTGCAAACATGCAGATTGAGGGCTGTGCAATGTGACCATGAGCTAGAACAGAACAGGTTAAACCTTGAAATTCAAAATGAATGATGAATAATTAGCAAGGTTTAAACATTACTGACAATATTCACATGCAAGATCAATGAGTGAAAGTGATATGTCATGATCTGGTACAATGTTGCAATGTATGGATGCTAATAAAAGGATCTGTACATTACACATACCCCACAGAATCCGCACAGTCCACAGCAACATGGTGGGGCACCATGGATTGTTATTTCCCCACGTACACCTGTTTCGCCACTCATTTCTACACTACGTAGACAGCGCAGTGGAATAGGCAGGAAGTAGGTTGTGTCATTACATGACGACTGAACAGAATAGCCTCCCGGAAGCTTCTTAGGGTCTCCCCATTGAATCAAAGATGTGCCTGCAAGTATTGACGGGGTCAAATATTTGACTGACCCTTTTCTTTCATCTTGCCTTATTTATAAGTACAGTTACATGTAAATCTCAGCTAATGGAGACAATACACACAAAAGCTTTGACGCCTTATTTCTCTTTTTATTTTATTTTATTTTACTATTTTTTTCCTTATCCCGCCCTATGCGCACTTAGTGCGTGTGTGTTAATTTTTTTAATATATATCTAATCGGTTTTACAAGAACCTGGTGCCGACCACCCAAAACAGAAGAAGGTCAGCAGGGTGCCTTCTATACAGGGAACCCTGGACCGGTGTCATTTAAAATATTCACACACTACACAGGGCATTAAAAATTCACACAAACTTGCTCAAAGGGGCCAAAGGCTAGCAAGGCCCAGTAGTCAAAAGTGACCCCCACCCCCCAGCTTTTGATGGCTACTCGCCAGCTGGACACCAGCAGATAGCCCAGAGCCTGGGCAAACCATTCTTGACGGGTAGCCCCCTATTGTCTGGACTTGTTTTGCAGGATTTTTCTTAATGCTTCTTAAATTATCTTTGCAACAACAACAAAAACAACAATAAAGAATTAAAATTTCTTTAACTGCAAACATGCACACAACATCCACAAAACAATTCACAATAAAAAAAGTTCACATGCAACACAGATGAAATTTCTTACTCACCAACAGCAAGCTGTGAAGACAAAAAGAGAATTCTCTTGTTTGTCATGAGACAAATACCACCACTGCGCTGGCTCACTATGTGGGCTTGTTCATCACAGAACTGAAGGTGTGTGTAGTTCATAAACGTGAAGTGATTCAAAGCTTGAAAAATTTCACCTTCATAAATAAGTCCTGCCAAGAGATCCTTGTAACTCATATTCCCCTATAAAAAAATGTATAAATTTTGTTAAGCAATTGCAAGCTCCTTGCAGACTGTGGTAAGCCCCTCCCATTCTAGAGTGTGCATGTGGTGGTTAGAGGGGGGGGGGGGGAGGTTTTGGTCCTCTCTCTGCCTGAATTAGAAAATGTGATATTTTTGTTTGTATGCTGTAATAAAAAAAGCATGTAACATGACAACTAGCTCAGGGCAGGGCTATTGCTGCCAAAGCTGACTGGAAAAAACAATTTTGCCTCATAGTTTTTTTTAATGTTGAAAAATTGGTAGGAGACCACACCCATTATATAAGCTTCAAAAACTTAAATTGAACATAAAATCAAACTGTGGAAAAGACAATTGCATTCTTTATAATACAAGACTACTCTTTTGTTAGTAATGTTAAAAAAGGCACTCCATAATGTGGACAGGGATCAGGTATGGGAGAAAGGGCGGGACAACTGCAAGAGGTGGGCAAAAAGAGGGCAGAAAGGAAATTAAAAAACAAAAAAAAAAAAACAGAAGAAACATTTAGGAAAAAAGGCAAGGGTTCCATACTGCTAAGGTTATTCCATGTTTCAGTAGCATCCCTGAATGGGATGCTAGTCCATTGCTGGCTCTCCCCCTCCTCCAACATTATTTTGTTGGTACCTATTTATCACCTGGGTGGATGGAGAGAGGCACTATGAGAGTAAAGTGTATTGTCCAAGAACAGTAAAACACAGTGATCCTGGCCAGAGCTCGAACCTAGTGTATGCAATTTGGAGTCCAGTACACTAACCACAACCGCCCCTCTCAAGAAGAAACATTTAGACTAGTATATAATTATGCTTACCTTAAGGGAAACAAACTGGCCCTGTATAGTACGCTGTAGCTCATCTGCACTGTGTCGCAGTGTCCTCTGCAGCGTTGCACCACTCATGTGCTTGGTGGTTAAAGAAGCCATAACACCTCTGGAAGTAGGATCCAACATTGCATCTGTGAAGGCCTGGGGCTGAGTCACCACAGGCGGTGCAATTGTTGCTAAGAAATCCATGTTAACTGCAAAAAAAGATATGGAAACTTCAATTGCTTAGAAAGCATCATGTGTTCTCAAAGCAAACACCACTGCAATGCAGACAGAAAATTAATGTGGAGAATGCTTTTGAATCAAATGAGCTTAAAACTTTCAACAAAATGTTTTAACCCATTCATCCCTGTATGTTTCACACATTTTAAATAACTTTCAAGTGGGGGAAAAACAATGTAAATTAACTCCCAAAAATACTTTTATTTTTGCTGAACTTAAGTGAACAAATGAAAAATTTCCAAAGAAAAGGATTCAGTGCATTGACATCTTTGGGCAATGCCACAAGATTAACTAAAGAACTATTGTTTCCTTTAAACAAGCAGGCAAGGTTTGTACACAACTATTTTAACGCATGTTCTGTTGTCCATTTCGTATGCCTGTTTATTTGGCTTTCAACCCATGCCAATTTGTTTTCAGGCAACAAGGTCTCCGCCCCCCAGGTCCGAAGGTGCCCGTATGCCTATGGTCTCACCTGCTGAGAAAAAGTCTTGGTGGGTGAAACTCGAGGCGAAAAAGCTGTCTGCTCTTGAAGGCTACTCCCACCAAATGAAAAATTTATTTCATTGAGATGGTGCTTACAAGATTCTGCACATTACTCGATAGAAGGTCGGTTGCAAAAAAAGGGGGGGCCACAGCCCCCTCTCTCCTTCCCCCCTGCTAAATCCGCCACTACTTATCACTGATTGTAGATGAGTCAAGTCCTTTGCATTGAACAGCAATGTGCAAAATTCATGTAACAGTTGCAAAAAAGTATTGAACTGGAATTTTTTTTTTAAACAAAGAAGGCCTATATATATATACAATTCTCTAAACATGTTTTCCTCCCTTTCCAGTTGACAGTCCTATATTTCTTAATAGGATATGTTAATTTCTAATGTCAGTTGTATAATTATATGTAACATGTACATTGAGGTTCAAATAATGATTGTACACTTTATGATTTTAGACGTACATGTGACTATGTCGTGACATTTTGTATTAAACTTACATATACGACAATTTATTATAGGATCTCTCTAGAAGATTACGATTTTTTTGTGTCAGTGTGTAACAGCTCAACAACACCACTTCCTTAATTGATTTAGCAGTATATAATTCTTAAATGATATCTGTTCCTCATAAACTTATTGTTATTCTATTGTATTTATATTTTATTGTTATTATATTGTATTCTACTTATTGTCATTCTATCATAAGTGGAAAAAAAGGATTGAACATAAGTACATTGATTATTTACGTCTAGACCCATTGGTCACTCTGGTTTAATGTCTTTAATAGCTGGTTGTACAAAGCATCAAAATCCTACAATATCTTGGTGCATTTCACAGACGTCCTTAGAAATGACCAGCTTCTGCACAACATGAATAGTATACAGAGATTGCCGAAATAGAACTATAAGCTTAAATTAATTTTTTATTGGGCTCCTCAGCTTCGCGTAAACCGCAGCAACCGCGGCCATTCATGTGTATAAAGTCACGCGATGATATTATATTGCATTTATAGCCCGTGAGAAAATGAAAAGCTTTCAAGTGTCTAAGCAAAGAAGCATTTAGCAGTTGCGAAATAAAGTAAAAATCATTTTTACGTTCTAGTTGAGCTTGCATTTGTATGAAAGACTGGAGAGCAAGAGTTAATATTCGGTGCTACTGCAGACTCCAGTATGCAGACACGACAAGCTTAAAAATTTGCAGCCGATTATGAATAAGAATGCGACGCTTGCATTTAAATAGCGAAAACAGCAGCACTTTCAGTCAACCTAAGACAGTTTCGACCAAAAGTAAACAAATTCTCTCACATACTTGATCCACTGGCGGCGAGCGCAGGTCCACCTTCAAAATTGTTTTCCGCCATTTGACGCAAAGGGATTGCCGAGGGGAAAGGAACTGTTTTATCGTCTTCTGCAAACTCTATGCTGCTTGGACTTCCACGTTTGGGTTCGTCTGCGAATTGTACGTAACTCATTGGACCATTGAGCGATCACTTTTTGCAAGGAACGGAAAAAATGATTTCTCGGAAACCTTGGCCCTTTCCACAAAGACACGTGGTGCGTTTCTCGGAAAACCCAAACAAAAGTCAAATGCCACGGTCGATTTTGTCCGGGGTGGGAAGAGGAGTTTTAGGTCTGTCTTTTTTGTTTCTCGCTTCACCAGTGGTTCGCAGGTAAAAAAAAATATTTAATGCTGTAATTGGAGTGTTATTCTTAGAGGCAATTAGCTGTTTGTTTTTACGGCTGTGAAAAGTAATAAGGGCTGTGCCCTTCAACTTGCTGAAAATTACTCACCCATGAGGGGAATGACAATTCAACCCCACTGGGGTGTAGAGTGGAAAACGTTTTTTGGCGCGTTTCTCGGAAAAACCAGCTTGTCGTTTGATTTTGTCACGGGAGGGAAAGGAGGTTTTTTTTTTCATTTTGTTTTCTTCTTTAACCAATGATTCCGCAGGGAAAATAATCATAACTGTAATTTTTTTAGACCGTCAGCTTGAGGTATTTTCAACTACAAAAGAAGTAATTGGGTTTGTAGTTTGGGGAGGGGTAGGTGAGCAGTTTCCCAGAAACCTAAATTGATCCCTACAAAGATAGTACCAATTTGAAATTAGTCCGGCGGCTTAGCTCGAAATTTTAGTTGAATTGTGCACTTTTTGATACAAGCATGAAACTTGGCACAATGAAAGTGGTCACCAACAGAATTTTTTTCAGATATAGTGCCAAGCCCGAAAAACACCGGTTTCCATGGAAACCTTAATTTATTAACCCTATTCAGACCGGGCTTTTTTGGATCTTTTCAGACCTCCGTAACTTCCAGAATATTTAAGCAATCACAATGAAACTTAAGGAATATATAGTATGTCCAAACACCTATCTTTTGGTATACGTCACGTGGGAAGATGACGTCACATGACGTGACAATTACATCATAATTTCAAAACAGTCGCCATCTTGGATCCGCCATCTTGGATTTCGAATTTTTTCCAAAACGTCATAAAACCGCCCAAAATTACTGCAAAGTACTCAAAATCAATAACACTGTGCTTAAAAACCGTAAAAGGATGAAAATAATTGCATTAAAATTATTTTTCATTAATAGAAACACGAAAATTACAAAATTGGGAAAACATGCCTGTCAAAATGCCGTTGCCATGGTGACATCAAGTTCCTGACACAACAACTTACCCTACCAAATTATTTCCAGATAAATTTTAGATAAACTCGCAAAGTTTGGTAGCGTTTGGTTGAATCTTGAAAAAGTTATAAGCGTTCAAATTCAGCGCGGGCACTTTCCGCCCCTCCCGGTCTGGATAGGGTTAATATCAATGAAATTTCGTGAAATATTTGTTTGTCCTGGTTTATAGACAAATACTATTATGCCAGGTAGTGATACCAAGTCGCACGAACAAAATTTAGAATGAAATGCTGTAATTTAGACTGTTCACAGCCCTATATTTTCCTATTTTTCTTCTGTTAGCGAACGGTTCACCGATCGCGAGACCTGGACCCTAGCGCAAAACGAAAGAAGCGAGGGAGCAGAGGGCGGGGAACGAAAAAACTTTTCCCATGCAATATTTTCCTACTAAATTATTGGTATCAAACAGATGGTAAAAAAATAACAATTGTAAGCCTAATTAAAAGCATTCATATCTGTATTTATGAATAAAAGTCAACAATAAAAGGTTTATAAAAGTACAAGAAGAAATACTTTGTGGGGAAGGGGCAGGGGGGCCTCTCGGCTGAAAATTTCATTGCTATTTACTAGCTGAAAATAGGAAATTGGCGTTGGCACTATATCAAGAATTGATTAGTATGCGAATGCTTGTAATCCTGCAAAGTTTGGTGCTTGTATCAAAAATCGCACAATTCAGGAGCTAAGCCGCCGGACTAAATACACTATACCCTCGAACGAAATTACAATTCAACCTCTCTAGGGTATAGAACGGTAAACTTGATCCGAATAAACTTTTCTTTTCCTTTCTCTGTCGTAAAATTAAAAATTAAGGAAAAACTAACTGAAAACTGACTATTGAAAACAGCATTTTCTTATTCGAACGCTTTTCATTCACAAAGGAAGAACCAAATGCGCAATATCTAATTTCACATTTTCGCATCGATGCATTGTGGCTCAGCAACTACGATGTATACTATTGAGTCCGTTTGAAGCACAACCAAGTGCTTTGATCTAAAAGTAACCGCCGTAAGACATGTAAGAGGAATATTGACAACAATAATAAGAAGAAATGTATATATTTCGAGGATAAAGAAGGAGGGTAGCCTGCACATTCGCCTCCCTCCCCTAAAGTAACTCTGGGAGACAATCAGCTTTTGCGATTTTAGTTTAAGAAGCTCGGCCGGTGTAGATATTTATAAAGTTCTAGATCACAAAGAAGCCAAGCATTTAAAAAAATGCTTAAACTATATTACTACTCAGTGTATTAAAACCAAGTCTTATTGCATGATGCTCGAACGCTTGGTTCGAGTACTAGATGTCGCAAGCAGGGTGTTTCAATCACTGCCGTTTTCAATATTTTAGATTATTTAAAGCTTATTTACCTGGGGCAGCCATATCTTGAAGTTGAATCGAAATGTCTTCAGACTCGACTTTAGAACTTCCGCGAACCTCTTGGTACGAATTTCTCAACTTTTTGAAGCTCATTCGTTCAGACTTTACTTTACGCTTCAGTACACCAGCCGTCCCATTTCGTGGAACTCGCTGAATTTATAAGTAATCCTTGCTATGTTTCTCGGAAAAGTTCAGGATGTTGACGTTTGCGACCTTTTCGGGATCGAGTTCTAAGAAAAATCGTGACACCCCACCCTTAGGTGATACGGCTTTTTAATCTCTGCCCGAATATGCCACATAGACTAAATAAAATGTTGAACCAAGAAACTATATCCATGCGCACACTTTGTGCTGAGTATAAACTTACAAACAGTTTAAATGACACTCCTCAATCTTCATTGCAAATACGGTAACCTAATTTATCTAATGCTTTTCATTTTCCAGAAGATTAAATTTTGCCGTGAGCTAGCGAAATTTTCATGGGGAAAATTTCCACGGTATGGGCCAAACATTTCCTGCTAACAGAGGCCTTGGCAAGATTTCTGCACAGCCTCGTTCATTAATAATGCATACAATTTTCTGACCGACTCGTTCTTTGAGGGGTCGTTAGGGGGTTTCTCGTGAAACGTGACTGTACGTTTTTATTGTCTGTGATCTCTGATTATAAAATAATATTGTCCGTGAACTGTGAATGACATGCTTGTTGTAACAAGTGAAAGCAAAAAATAATGTTTTGTAATCTTTAAATTTGACTAGAATTCTGCACTATTTCCGCGAAAACCGACTTGCCATGCAAGGAAGATTGCTTTTAGATACAATTTGCCCCTTTTTGGCGATAATTAAATGTTAAT
This sequence comes from Oculina patagonica, assembly GCF_052425735.1. NCBI lineage: Eukaryota > Metazoa > Cnidaria > Anthozoa > Scleractinia > Oculinidae > Oculina > Oculina patagonica. The sequence goes on from NC_135768.1 coordinate 17,590,580, forward strand.
AACAGGTAGTCAGTTATTTTTGCAAAATCGTCTTTGCAAGACTAAAAACAATCAAGATGGAGGCTTGAGCTTACAAGACTTCCTCGTCCTTGATGTTATTTTCCGTGAAACGTGATTTTCCATTTTTAACGTGAACAGTGCGCATGACCCCCCCCCCCCCCCCCCCTTTACCGCCCCTCTTCTTTTCATGATTGCTGTTCGTGTATAGTGATAGTATGAAATAGTTGCAACATAATTAATGTATGGGGCTGTGCGGAAATCTTACCTACCGAGGCCTATTTTCCTTTGTATTCGCTGAGCTGGGGATTGAGGCCTCTGCTAGCAGGGAAGGCCAAACAGAAACTGTAAGAGGAAATCTCACTGAAACTGTAAATCCGTTCACGAATAGTCAACTCAACGGGGTCACCAAGAAATATGATAGACCACTTTACTTAAGTTAATTGCCTATTTATGGCCTCGCGTTATACGATTGGTCGCCAGGAGCAGCAATATAGCTTGAAGAATTTCTTTAAACACAGCCAGTTGCATATGCCATAGTTCTAATAAGCTTTGGGAGGGGGAGGGGGAGTGAAGAAGGACTCTCTCTTGCTTAAAAAAGGAGGGGGGAGGTGGCTGGAGCGGAGTGAAATTTACTTACGAACAAGCCGAGTCCAAAAATTGTTATCAACTTCGTCTCAGGGGTCTGAGTTCATATCTGTCGAAATTACCAAGGGGTTATCTTTCCAAAAAAAAAAACAAGGTAGCAATTTTGAAGATCAAACCGCATTGCTTCCGTTATGCAACAGCCCCTTTTCAGTGACGAGAACTTTAAAGCAAGAAAATGCAAGGAAATAATAATTGCAAAAATTCTTTTTTTTGCTTGATAAAAAATATGACTAATTACATGTTTATTTTCTTAATGAAACTTAAAATTACGAGTTGAATAGGAAGCCGTCATAATTTTGACAATTTTACGAATATCCTTGGGCAGAAAGATATTGTGTCATTAGAAAAATAAGTATTCCTTGTTATTTAAAGCAGTAACATAACTACAAACATCCAGCACTGGCAAGCGTGGAGTTGAGTTAATGTATTCGAAGCTTTTTCTTTAGTAGAGAAGGAGCCTTGACACATTTATATCCATCCTTGCAAGTCTTGAGCCCTAAATCAGCATACGCTGAGGCGGAAGGAGCGCTCTCGGGTAAACACATTGTGCCAGGGCCATCACAGGTCATTCGACAGCATTTCATGCCCCTTGCATCACAATTTGTCACTTCTCTAACGAGATCATGATGTGGTTTACAGTGAGGTGCAGCAAGCTGACAAGATGAAAGAACGCCTCTTGGGTCGCATTCACAATGGGTGCAGCCTGAAAAAGGAAAAAAAAAATTGTTTTGTGACGCTCTTTGGAAAAATCCTGAATTCTTTGGAAGGAAATTATATGAAAGGAGGCGCAGTGGCCTAATGGTTTGTATGCTGGACTTCGGATCGAGGGGTCCGGGTTCGAGCCCTGGCCGGGGTCATTGTATTGTGTCCTTGGGAAAAACACTTCACTCTCATAGTGCCTCTTTCCACCCAGGAGTATAAACGGGTACGGGACGAATTTAATGCTGGGGGATAACCCTGCGGGGGACTAGCCTCCCATTATGGGGGGAGAAGAAATACATCTATTTAGCTTTTCTTTTCATGCTACTAAAACTGGGATAAGCTCGGGCCTGATTGGCCACTAGACTTAAACGCAGACTTAACCTTAACCTATGAGAAATGTTTTCAGTAGAAATAGTTTCTAAAATTTTCCGCGCAGTCTATAAACTAAACAAGATATCGAATACTGAGATGTTGCTTAGTTATCTCCCAAGGCCTTAAATGATTTAAAAGCGGAGAATCTGAGGCGGTTATAGCGTATTGTAACGTTGGTTTTCTAATCACCCTCTCCCAGTCCTTATTATTTGTTTTATTTATCAAATGATTAAATTGATTCCTTAGACCTAGGATCAGGGATATACTGCTGTCAGTGTGCACGTTGATGTACTAGCATGCATAGGTATCAATGGTAGCAATGCGTGCTGAGGAGTGCTACATGCATTGCCTAGCCTAAGGGCTTAGCTTTATCCATATGTGTGCAACAAACCTTTGACAAGCAGAACTGCATGTAACAACTGAAGTAAGCAAACCAAAGAACGAGCGTCCATCTTGTGCGATGGCTCAGTGGAATCTGCACGCAAATCTTGAAGACAAAACACGACACCCCAACACATTGTATATTCCTTAGCTATTCTAAGTCAATTTAATAATAATATGCCTGTGATCTGCGAGCTTCGATTGCACTTCATACTAATTTCTTTTGATAAATTGGTCAATAGAAGGCAATGACTTAGAAGCTATGCGGTTAATTAATAGAATAGAGTTGGCTTTGTTACACGTATCGTGCGGCAGATAAACATTAACCGCCAGGTTTTTTAGCTTCTTCAGGCTCCTTTTTCCGTTTTGAAATCCGGCTATGACCTATTAAAGATCAGTTCAGTTATCATATTTGCTTTGTTTATAAACAAAACAGCTGGATTAGATACTGTAATAATATGATTTTTTATAAACCTCACCTTGTCAGTTTCCTTGTAATATCGGCTAATTCAGTTGGTAGCGCTTTAGAGCTTGCGGCTAGAAAGCTAGTTTGTTACCTTAAGCGACAATTAACGCTAATATCAAGGAAGTTTTTGAATGACGCACTGCCTTCGCCTGTTAAAGAAACGTGTAAGCAAGTGTTCTGGCGAATTTTGACACGCTTGGGATAACTTCATTGTATTCCGAGTGGCAGGTGTTATTTGCGCTTAGAATTGACCACAGGTATCCCAAGTTGAAACTGTTAACGCCGCTATTAGGGTACCTGTGCAAAACACTGACCGCGTTTGTCGTTACAAGTAAGGGGGGATAGGGCGGGGCGCGGGGAGGTTTGCAAAAAACAAAAATTCAGTAAAGCTGTATTCTTTATCGACTATTTAACAAATTAACCACATGATTTCAATGGTCTACACTCTCACCATGAAAAATTCGCTTTTTATTTTCTTTTAGGTCCAAATCTGTGTTATTTCAGTGTTATAAAAAGCTATGTCCTCTAGCTTTTCTGTCATAAGGATTTTATCGATTAACGGTGAACAATTCGTCACCATTTCTCGTGTTGTCATTGGCTAATTGTGTACTGATATTAGGAAAGATACCCGATGCTGAGCCTTCTTGTTGCGTCAATGTTGTTCGATATTCAAGCTTATCCTCTTTTACATCAACTGATATCAAGGTGTAGAGCCGGTGTTCAACCAATTTCTCCACAGTGTAGTTGAGAGAATTAAGCCCGTCGTTATCCATCCGTACAATAGAGTCTTCAAGTTTGTCAAACCTGTTTAATTAAAAAGAAAGATTTTTGAGGAACGCCAAAAACTTTGTGGCAATATTAAACTTCAAGACTAGCTTAAGTTAGCGCGCTTCATGGGCCTCCATGTCATACCGTGAAATTCGAATTTAAACCCTAGTTTTGGGTAATATTAGGTCCAGTGTTATTTTAGTTTGGTAAGAGGAAAAGTGTCTTTGCCAAGAACATAACGTGCCAACCTTGCTATGTATTTATATATACTAGAACTTGTATAGAACTTGCAACAAAACTGAAAGATAACTTTAAATTAGAAGCAGTACACAGTCCAAGGAATTATTAACTTACCGATTTGGGTCGGCCTTGCTAGTTTTGTGAAATTTCTTAATCATCTTGTACCTTCCTAATCGTATCGATGGCCGTGTTAGCTGCAGTCCCTTGGCAAATATTCTATAAATTCAAAAAAAAAAAATACAAACACAATTTTGTTTGAATATCTAGGGCGATCAAGATTGTTCCAGACCTTAAATTAGCTAGTGACGACACTTGATTTGGTGGTTTCTGCAGATTTAGTTGACAAGCCTTTTTTTACCTTCTGCTTGGGAAGCTACAACATTATGTAGCTGTCATCGAGGTGGTAGAACTGTTAAGTTTCTCAAATGTGTAAGGGCTATATATATTAAATGGAAATTAGGTCTAAGCTTTCATGAGAGAATCGACCAAGCAAGGTGTCAACTGATTTTTACATCTAAGAGGTAAATTTGCGTTTAAGTCGTAGTAGGCTGACGACTTAAGGCTTTTCCATTATCGCTTATTTTTGACCTTACATCAGTTACGATGTTATCAACTCAATAAATGTAGATGTTATAATACCGTAAAAACCCGCAGATAAGCGTGAATACCACGAGTATTCACGAGTAAGATGGCCAATTGTTTCTTTCTCATTTTGCACTTTGATGAAAAATTTGTCGAACTGATTACGAAACTCTCTTTATGCAACAAGTTTATCTCCAATAGATGGCTCCCAAATCTCTTTAATTTGTCGATATAATAGCCACGAAAAACGCCTCCATCGCCATCTTGTTTTGCTTTACGTTCTCGCCCTAGTCCCATATTTCGCGTCCGATCAAATGCCTGGTTACCAAGCTACGAACGTTCTGCAAACGCAAGTTCTTGTTGTTGTCACACAAAAATATATGGAAAAACTGCGTTGAATGAAGAAATACCTGTCAACAAATGCCAGAAAAAGATCACCCATAATATGTCAAAGTTGGTTTTCATTATATTAAAGAGCTCAAATTGTGGGTATGACTGAAGTATTTTCTGTTTCAATGTTCATTGAGTTTAGGTTCGATGAAGAAGACTTCCTAAAGACTCAACTTTGGATTTTTGACTCGACTTTGGATTTTCTTTGATTTACTTTCAAAAAACTTTTTTTTCCAACATTTGAGTTGTTAAACTCAGGGTGCGGCTTATCTGCGGGTGCGGCTTATACGCGGGTGTTTACGGTACCTTAAATAAATAGTTTCTATAAAATATTTAACAAGGAAGGACTTGCTTCGTTCTCACTCACAGACTAACTACCTTAAGGTTACTATTGTTAGCGGCTACTAATTGTAGCGATTTTAGCGAGTTGGGCTACAATCGCTAAATTTAATTACTACTCGCTAAAATTTGTCTCGGTCAAATTTAATACGTGTTAAATTAATACCCCCGCCCGCCAAAGGAATACCAAATTAAATATAGTGGCCCTGTTCAACTATTTGACAACGTCAGAAGGTCGGGCAACAATTAAGAAGGGTTGGGAGAGAGCTGAGATCGCCGTCATATCACTGATTTCCCTAAAAAGGACGTACTTTCTAATTACATTTGCAATTCACGTTGTTCTTTCTAGCAATGCAAATTAATGATCGTTTAATTTCAAATGACTTTGTTCTATTGCTGAACATTAATTTCCACCTTAGCCATATATCAAAATTGTTTATTTTTTAAATTGTCGGGAAATCACTAAATTTAATAGTCGCAAAATCTTGCTCAGAAAAAATCGCTAAAACTAGTAGTCGCAAAATCTTGCTCAGAAAAAATCGCTAAAATTAGTAGTCGCTAAAAATTGTAACCTTAAGGTAAGTCCCTTTTGTTAAACACAGTTACCTCTTATAAAGATCGTCATCTTCCCCTCCCCATCCCCAAAACTTGTTTGAAAATCCGTTTATAAGCTCAAAGTGTTCCCTTGTAAAGGAACCAGCTCCTCCAAAGATTTCTTCATACGGCAAACTAGAAAGAAAGCACAAGGGAATTAATGGCAAATTGAACATCCTTTTGTATTTTAGAGTACATTATTTCAGCGAACCTCCGACACACATGTATACAAAGCCTGATTCAACCACTTATGTAAGCCTTAAAATTTGTATTAGGTTAAACGCTAATTAAAATAAAGCACTGGCTTTGTATTACTCTTGTAAATTAAAGACACTAAATGTAAATGACGTCATAGCTATGCTTATATCGCTTAATTATCCAATCGCAGTGGCCGATAAATGACTTTATTATACATTAGAATTACTGTGAAACACGTGATTGGTCGAGCGCATTCAGTCAATATACAGTAGCATGTGAACTTGACATGATAACCCAATGTCTGCAGCAGATATTGGGTTATCATGTCGAGTTCAAAGTCTGCCTAGTTTCCAAGCCCCTCGCCCGTGTAGTGCTGTCAAACTTTTACAAATATGGCGGGGCGATTCGCCTCCGTTTCCGAAGAGGAATTGAACGTTTTGATCAAGAATATAGATTCTAAAAACACCAACAGAACAACAAAAACAAGTGTAAAAATTCTGAATGATTATCTGAAGGAGAAGAACCTGAAGGAGCCACAAGATAAAACCCAGAAAACCGCTTTGGCCAATGTTCTGACGAAGTTTTACGCCGGCGATAAAGGAAGTTATGGCAAATTGTTTGAAAACGTATAATAAAACAATTATTGAATTCGGTTTTCACATGATATCGTGAATTATCAAAGCCTCATGTCTGTGTTATCCACCTCAGCCTTCGGCTTCGGCAGATAACACAGACCTCGGTTTTGATAATTCACGATGTCATGCTCAACCTCATCCAATAATTGCTTAATAGATTTATAAGACTAAATAGTTATCCAACCATGAATCTGAGTAGCACAAGACTTCTTCAAGTCGGAAACCTCCAAACTGCATCATTTTCTGACTTTAGTACCCGATTTATTAAAAATTCAGTCCGCTCCCATACTCTAGTTACTGGCTAAAGTTTATGGGAAAAGACTATTAATCACCAACTCTGTAAAATGTAACGGATATAAATTCCAAGTTTACATACGTGTACTTACCGATAATGGAACTTATCTACAGCAACTGACAGGTGCCTTGGAGATGACGGGCAGCTGTACTTATTACGATCATTTTCAGGCATCAAGTCCACGTCGTGAAATATAAAACATTTGTACTGGTCAAACTTGAGTGCCTCTTTATAGCCAATGTTTAGCAGCATGCCACGATTAAATGTAGTATTTCCCGCCTGTTGAAAAAAACAAAATTAAAAACACGAGTCGCATTAAAAAAGAACACGCGAAACCCATGCCCTTCCTACGAAAAATTATCACGTGACGTGTTTCAGATTATCAGATCACGCAAAAGATAATACCCGATTCCCTCTATAGCGCACGCCTGCAGGGAATCACGGTAGTTGTATTCATCAAACCATGCGCAAGACTCAGCAACGTGCATCGTTGTTGAGTCTCGCGCATGGTTTGATGAATACAACTACCGTGATTCCCTGCAGGCGCGCGCTATAGAGGGAATCGGGTATTGATATTCTCTCTCTGTTTTTTCGGGAAGAAGCAAAAATCAAACGAAGTTACAGAAGTTTTTCTCTCAAGCTCAAAATATTTTGTTCTTAATTTCGACCGCTGCAATAACTTTTCTCTTACGTACCGTTACCATGGTTCCATGCCGTGTGGAACACGGAATGTTTTTTGCGGTGTAGCAGAAGCAAATTTTGCTTCTTAGAAAAACAATTTCTACTTCACGTATGGAAAAACTGGGAAACATTGGGGAAGCATGCGCGTGCTATGACTGCTTCTGGCAACATGTTTTGTTTTCTTTTTTCAGGCCTTTAGAATGTAAAAACTGAGTTAGTTACTGAAAGATATCCTCTGTAGTAGACTACCTGTTCTATTAAAAAGATCCTGTAGTCCAGATTCTGTCTTTTGAGCATAGGGTGCATATGTCGTAGAAAGATTGACAGCTGCTCATAACGATTGCGATATGGAATAATCAGGGCCATCTGGTGAGAGATTATAAAAAAAAAAGTCTCAAAGAGACCACATTGAACACCCAATTTTACTGAGCTAATTCTATTACGTACAAACTGTTGTATAAAAGGGGCTATGTCAGGCTATGTTAGTTTAGTCTGTGCATACAAACTGGTCTATGTTAGGTGATGTTGGTCTAGGTCATGCTTCTTTAGGGTATTTTGGCGATTTTGGCCTCCTAGGAACTAGACGGAGTACAGCTGGTTAAACCGGAATTCACAGGGCTAAGCTTTTTTTTTTTTTTTAGCTGATCACATATAATAAAGTTATGAAACACAAAAAGCATTTTATACTGTTGCTAACTTCCAAAAAAAATAAAATCCTGAGAGTATAGGTGCAAAAGAAACAAAACTAAATTCCCTTCAGAAAGCAATAAACAGATATCGATACCTTACCTTGACTCTTGCTTTACATTCAGTTGGTTTCCAACGGCCTCCCCTATCGACCCAGCCACTGAATTCATTTGACATTTTCTTTTCAATATCTTCCATTTTAGGCACTGATTGGTCCACGTACAAACGTCCCACTGACAAAGTAAAATTATTAAATGTACTTATAATAATAATAAAATTATTTATAAACGTTTTCTTTACAAGAATCATAATACTGATTATTAATGTCTTTTGCATCAATTTCAAAACGAGGCTTGGAGCAAAACATTTCGTACAGAAAGAGTTTTAAAAGATATGAAAAAAATATGTAAAGGCTAAGAACCTTTAAACATTTAAAAATCCCGAACTTCGTTTTTTCGAATATTAAGTTACTTAACAACCGAAAAGGTTCGGTATTATCGTGCTTAATGTCAGTCTTTAAATTTTTTTCAAAATTCTAACAAGCGAAATGTTTAATAAAACTATGTTCCTCTGACAGTAACATTTTCTCGAAGATCATAATCAATTAATTTTACCCACCAAATTTAATTATATTTTTGAAACAGAGCTGGGAAAAGGCTAGCCAACTTGGAAATTTGACAATAGCCTTAAATAACTAACCTAGTTTTCGGTGTTTTGTGACTATTAATAGCCTCTTAAATATCTTAAAAAATTATAACAATCGAAATAGTTTAATAATAAAACGTTCCACTCACAGGGACATTTTCTCGCAAATACCAGCTCTCATTACCTGTTAAAACAGAGCTGGCAAGATACTAGCCAGCTCGGAAATGTGACAACAGCCTAATATAACTATCCTTAGGAAATATACGTTCAATATATTGTTGCATGTTGAGGTACATACACGAACATACAACACATAAACTACGCACGAGTTTTTTAACTTACACAAATTTTTTAACTTAACTTTTTTTTCTGCTTACAAACATGGTATCAACAAATGAAAACTAGAAAAAAGGTAATGAAAATAGAAGACTTGCCTAGAGTTGAAGATGTTTTTGAACAGAAGCCCCGAGCAGGATCGCCTTGATTCCTATATGCTAAATTCGCTTCATCTATATTTGACCTCTTTTGATGAATATTTTGGTCTTGTTGAACACGATTTATTACTAATCCTTCTGCTACCTGGTGTGTTAGTTGATTGTTCCATCTATGTCTTTTCGAACTGTTCGAACTATTCCATCGTGTATCATCGTGTAACACAACCAAATATGTTCTTTCCAGTTTCGCGTATCGAGTATAATTGACAGCGTAGTAAAACATCACGATGAGAGATGCAACAGCGACGACAAATATGCAAAGCATTAGTGTTTTCAGCTCCCTTAACTTGGCCATTCTTCTGTCCAAAGGAATTACTCCTCTCCAGGTGATTTGAGACCATTACTGGGGCCATAAACGTGTCGTTTCGTTCAGTTCTTGTAGACTGTTAAGACTGAATACGGCCACAAAAACCGCATCGATATTTTAGGAAGAAAATTCCCTAAGTGCCTCCTATTGCGTGTGGGCGTTTAATGTATTGAGTTCCAAGTGTCACTGCATCGGAGTAAAACTTTCACGATACGAGTTTCAAGTTTATTTCAAGTTTATTTATTTTACCATACAAAAAAGAAAACAAAACACAAAATCTGAAGAATTGAAAATTGACAGAATAGGAGGTAGAGCTAGGAAGCCTAACTGAGAAACCATCATGCTTATAATATTAGGCTTTACTAGTATACGATAACATTGATAGAGAGTCATAATAAATGATATGGCTAATAGGAAGCTTTATAAAGATAAGAAATTAAGGATTGTGTGCAACCGTAATTGCCAAGATCCATACTTTTTTCCGATTGCTAATCTCGATTTTATTACTTCTCATATAGGAGGCCATCTCAATCTTTTTTTTTTACTTTTCTTTTCAATGTGTATATTGTCATACTGTTGGCCTGCTTCTACGTTTTTCCTCGATATTGTAATCCACGAGTATTATACACAATTAGGTTAATGGAACAGTATTCTTTTCGAGGTTGCGTATATAATTCTAGATCTCATACATCGAAGACTTGTTAATCTTTTTTGGCATTGATTATTTAAATTGTAGGCTTTAAAATTAAGAGAATAGTAAAAAACCGGCATTTGTCTTTCTTTAACATTGAATATTGCAATCTACGAGAAATTCTGGACCGATTGTGCTTGATTAAATCTGGCTCACTACTCGTAAACCGGCATAAAAAATAATAGTAAAAAGTCAGGGACAAGAAAACATCGTGCTTTCATGTATTTTGCACCCCTAATACTCATTTACACCAGCAAAACATGTTAAACCAGGTTAAACCAAATGAAGATCAGCAACAGAACCTTAATAGACTGGATTTTACATGAGCTTTAAGTGACCTCTTATTTGTGCTTTTTGCATCAGTTTAAAGTCGACAAACCTCTTTCCTGGGTGCCAGAGGTTTTTCTTGTGCGGTTTCCGGTGTTAGTCAAGTCTTTATTGTGATCCGCGCGAAAAACCTCTGGAACAGAGCGCTATTCCTTTTATAGCGCCGCCGAACCAATGACAAGCCTGTTTATATCAGTTTAGTCCAGAATCTGGACTAGAAAGCTGATTGGCTTCTTATGGCCTCCCATGGGCTTTCTAATCTAACCAACGCTGTGATTGGTGTATAAATATAGCGAACACTGCGTGAAAGACGCCTGTGAAATGTCTTGAGGTTTTCGTAGTACGTGCCGCCGAAATGGGGGATTCCGAGGATTTTGAGATTGCGAAAACGTTCGACAAAGATCTGAGGGGAAGCTGCTTCGCGCTACCCGCAAAATAAACCGCCTGTTCTGCAGGAAAATGGTGTTGATAATCTAAGCGTCGAGCAATTACATGGAATTTCAAATTTTATTCCCCGAAAGGTTGTTTTGGCGGTCTAGTCTCCTTGACAGGGCGCCGGTTAGTGAACTCCGTCGACGAACCACGAGACTTTTTAATTCCTTTACCTGGCGAGCTGGAACAGCGCTTTGAACGCGTATTCTCATTTTTAGCTACTGCTTTCCAGCGGGCAAGATTCTCTTTGTAACCCTCCTAACGGTTGCTATTTCTTTTACTGTAGCTCCGAATTTTCCGATTCGTCGGTCACACTTCTTGCAAAGGACACGCAGGCCTACAGACAGATTGTGTTAATTGTGCATTTTTCGAAACATGGCTGTAATACCCGCCATTGCACACAACACTAGCTTTACATAACCGACACGACAACGAAGACTTTGGGAGTTGTTTCAGTCTCGCGAACGCCATCAACAAATACTGCCACTTGACACCCCTTAATACCTTCACGTGCCAGTACATGTGATTACAGTGGGAGATGTCCACTGTGATTGGTTTAAATGTAATACGAGAAAAAAGATCAAAGTTCAACGAGACCGGTAAATCAAACCACTCTGCGCCAGAGAACCACTCTGCGCGCGAGAAAAGATCCTCTGCATGATACTCAGTTAGCAACTTGTATGAATACACCATTTTAGATCATGTTTAACTAAAAGCTTTAGCCTCAGTCTGAATTGGGCATAAATTTACGTGTTGTGCCAATCAGTTTTAGGGGGCCAGTACTCCCCCAAAACTATATACAGTCAGTAAAACCTGGTCGAAATAATGTTCAAAAACGCAATATTTTCTGTGTGCATCATAACATTGATTTAATACACCAAAGCTTCAGTTGAGATAAAAGATTACTTAGTTATCCCTTCTGAATATTTGTTTCACTCCATTTCGAACATCATTCATTCTCCGAAAGTAAAGTCCTGGATTGAGAGTAGAGGACAAAAATAAAAACACCACGGACAAACTTAAGGTAAAGGCCATTTCTAAACGCTCCCCCAAGAAAAGATACATCACACAAGAGACGACAAAAGGCAAGAAACAGAAAGAAAATAAGAGTAAAATATACAGGATTGTGACTACAGATTTCTTGTATTTCGCCAGGTCGATTGCAGGTTGACCAAAATTGCGGGATATCTCATTTTTTTGGACTTGCTGTTGGTGGTGGCGAATAATTCGGTAAACTTTGAAATAGGCAAATGACGTGGTCAAAAAACAGAATAGCAGAAGTGCCATATAAGCAACATGCAACTCTCGCCCATATAATTCCTTTATGTTGTATAAAGCTCGTAAAACAACTAAGGGAATTGGTACAAGCAAAACTGTGGTTACTGTTAAACACCCACGATGCGTAACCAATGACCGTCGAGACATGTGCAGCCATCGTTCAACGGACATGAGTGTTATAAGAAGAACCGAGACCAATATGAAATAAGTTGCACTGCAATCACCAATTGCTTGCAGGACGATAAGAGATGTTGGCCTGCCGCAAACTACCGAAGGTTTTGTTATGTGAATAAAAATGGCTGCAGCAAAGAAAGGCTGAGCGATGAGTCCTGTAAACAGATCAGTGAGCGCTAATCCACTCAGAAGAATATGGAATGGTGTTCTCACAAACGTCTTCTTCCAAATCGCCGCCAAAATCAGCGCATTTCCAGCCACTGCCACCGGTGATAAAACAGCGACAATAATAGATGTCGAGAAAGCAACTTCGTAAAAGAAAGGAACGTATTCACGGTTGTCAGTGTCCGAACCACAAGCGGAAGTGTTATAAAACGTTGTCCATCTTTTTGTTGCCAATCAGTTCTACTGCGTAATAAACCTCAGTAAAATTGAACTACCCTTTAAACCCCCCAAAAAATCCGAAAATTGTGTAATTGACCAAATTAAACAGTAAACAAAGACCTTTTAAGAAATACGCCTGATAAACTCGTCAACTGAGACTTAAAAGGTTCTTATGGGAACAATGGAGTCAAAATGTAGAATAATCTACCTCGTTCAATGCGTGCCATAAATACGCTTTCCAATATGTAAGCTTAGGTAATTAAATCGCTATCAAAATCCCATAGTCTCAGAAGCTTACCCATTGGGATAATTTTCTATTTATTTTTGGTATAACAGTGGTGTTCGGGTAAGGTCTGTATTATTCACATTTTAATTTAGTTGATCAGCTGCTCCAGACTCCATTTAAGTCAGCACTGCGAAATTGCAACTCTCCTGAAAAAATATTTGCTTTAAAAACGTAAATGCAACAAATAGATTACAAGTGACCCATTGTTCGCCCAGTGTTTCATTTTGCTTTTAATTTCTTGTGTCATCCTTAATGGATGGATGCTACTAAAAGTGGTAACGGGGAACCGGTAACCGGGAACGACCGGGAACCGGGAACCGGAGTCTGGGAACGAGTGTACAGCGGTAATCCGTATAAAAATTCAAAATGGCGGACGAAAACACGGAAAAGGGTCTGGGAACTAGTGGTCGAACTCGATCGTCGGAGCAAACAGCATGATAAATCGACTTTTCGTGTGTTTTTTTCGCTACGAAAGTGCTGTTTAGGCGGAATTTTGGGACGAGTTGCAAGGTAGGTGAATGATCATTAATATTTTCTTATATTCAAAGATTTTTCCTGGAGTTGTAATTAAACGCGTGCAAAATCTGGGCAAGGTAGATAACCTGGATTTTTGGTAGACTTTTTTAGAAGTTGGATGATCATGACGGGGCAATACTACGCGTACCAAACCAACTGTTCCACGAACAACCAAGATTTCTTTATAGATGGTCGGTTCTTTTCTTTTCCTGGGCTAAGTTCTGTTCGTGCGATACATCTTGGCGCACTGTGTATAATTTGCGCCGACGAAATGCCGAAGACGAAAATGATCGAATCTGGAATATTCCATTCTGGTGAATTAACCGAACTTCCATCTGCCGTGCATCTAAAATGCATGCTGATATCAGCTGCTGTTGTTAAGCAACAATAATAGAGATAATAGAGAACTTCTGTCACACACACTGACTAGGTTGTAAACCTCATGTCAGCAGGACATGCAACTGTGTATAAGAAATTTTTTAGACAGTTTGGCAATGGGAGAATTTGTGTGTTTTTTTATTTATACTATGGCAAGTGCAATTGTGAACCACATTGAATCTTGAGGAATGCTTAACAAAGTTCAAGCACAATTCCTCACTTGGAAATCACCAATTTACTTGTTGAAATACTTTTACGTTGTCAATTAATGTTTATCTTGTGGCTAGTAATAGAAAAGACAAAACTTCTAATAAGGCCATGCAATATTTTCTGAAAATTTCCAACACCCCTACCCGAACCACCAGTCGCTAATGCTATAACTGATTATGGAAACCGAGTTAAGCTCAGGCTTGATGGGCCACTGGGATCAAACGCAGACTTAACCAGTAGCTGTGATGCCATAACTCCTATTGCAATCATGATACAAAGTGATCATGTACTTCTCACAACAGATGGTATCTTGGACTTTGCATGTCAATTTGTTCCATTATTGAAAAGAAAATAACTATTTGGTGATGACTTTTCACCAGTTTATTGTATGCTGTTATATTTCAGCACACTGATCATAGCTGAATTTCATTGTTGCAGGTTCGGCAGTTGGCTAAAGGACAACAAATAGATACCAGTGTTTATCTACTGCAAAATGAAAATAAATTGGAAATTCCTTTTTTCTCATTCTGTCTGCTGATCATTTTGTGTTTTGTACAAGTGACTGGGGATGTTCTTTCCAGCCCACACCTTTTGACGGCCTCGTGCAAAGCTCAGTGTGTTGCATTACAATATATTTCTGTGTCATAACTATATGTTTTTGTGAATCTGTAAATGAATTCAAAACACTATGTGTCTTGTAAAAATGACCATGCAGTAGGACAACACAACACATCATTGGTAAGCAGTTTGTTATTTAATATTCAGTGTGGCCTACAAATATTGTTTGGTTCAAAAGCAAAACAAAACTCACCATTCATATTACTATCTAACAACCTACAAATGCCAGAAAAAACTGTTTTTAAGTCAAGAGATAGATGTACTTGGGAACTTCGTTAACGAGAGTTGGACAATGCATAAATATGACTCGACAATTTACGAACGTATGATCGATCGGATAACAAACCAAGCAAATATATATCTGCTAATGTTACGCAACGCATAGGTTCCATCCTGTCAAATGAAACCAATCCCGCAACTGTAGTGGAAAATACAGCATATGACTTACCCTACTATTCGACTGCATTTCAATAAAACAATTTGATTTTCGAAATGTGCTATTTCGATCGAAGCTGTTGATCAGCGTGCAAGCTCCTTGCTCCCACAGCCGTCCTTTGCGTTGCGTCGTGTGTAAATGTAGATTCGAATACTGGCCTTGCTTGAAAGATTCCTTCTAGAAAAGAAACAAACATTCGTATTCTTCTAATACACGTCCATAAGTTCGCATTACAACTCGAAAACCATCGCTCTGTCTGCGTGTTTTTTATACACGATCGGTGAACCAAAAGGCGGCTTCCGATTTGTTGAAAGGACAGTTGGCCCTGTCCAAATATATTGGGATTATCTGGTCTGGTAACACTATAAAGCATTTGTTTCTGTCTTTTCGTCCGCCATTTTGAACTCTTATACGGATTACCGCTGTACACTCGTTCCCAGACTCCGGTTCCCGGTTCCCGGTCGTTCCCGGTTACTGGTTCCCCGTAACCACTTTTAGTAGCATCCCTTAATGGATTAATTGACAACACAAAGTAGCACCAAAAGGTGACGAATGTCAATTTTAAAATCTTTTTTCCTCCGACAGGTGAAGTAGCTTAAAAATGATTATAAATGTGTTTCCTGTGATATTTAAATTATTTCTTTCCCTCCCTTTTCACGAGGGCCAATTAATTGATGGGCTGACGTGGCTCTATAAAAAAAAAACATTTTTATATTTTATAGATTGTTTGAATTATATTTGTTTTCAAAATTTTCCTTACAATTAACATGTGACCAAATCTTTAAGCGTGACATTCGAAGGGGTTGGTATTTTGCTTTTTGAAACATGAACAAAAGCAATCATATTGCTTTGTTGAAATTCTAACAAAACACTTTTTCTACCGGAAGAATAGCCCAATACAATTTTTTTTGAAAGTCGACTTTGTAAGGCTGATAATTCTCATTGAATATTTTACACGTGAGAATACTTTCACATGTACAGTTGTGGCGCATCAGTACAAAAGGCAACATCTATGTTTTTTTTAATTTGTTTGCTATTACAATTTTAGTGGTACTATGAAATTGTCTTCAGCCATCAGAGCAAAATATTTTTTTGACCCCATTACGAATATCATTCATTCTCCAAATGTAAAGGCCTGGGCTAAGCGTGGAAGATAAAAACAACAGCACCATGCAGACTTTATCGACCGCAAATACATCAGAAGTAAATCCCTGACTAAGATACATGCATGTTCTGATAGTGTAAGGTAAGAAACAAAAAGAAAATAGTAATACAATTAATAACAACGTGGCCACAGATTTCTTGTACTTCGCCAGGTCTATTGCTTGTCGACCAAAATTCTGAGATGTTTCGTTTGCTTGGACTTGCTGTTGGTGATGACGAATAATTCCGTAAACTTTACAATAGGCGAACGACGTGGTAAGATAACATGAAAGGATCAGTGTGATAATCATGATATCTAGTGCACTACCACATTTGTGATATACGCGGAAAGCAACTATGGGAATCGGTATCAGTAACAATATGATAACAGTAAAACATCCACGACGCGATGTAACCAAGGATCGTCGAGACATGTGCAGCCATCGTTCAATGGACATGAGTGTTATAAGGAGAAGCGTGATTGAAATAAAGTAGATGGCAGTACACTCGCCGATTGTGTTTATGATGTTTATGATGTTTATGATGTCAATATGCACTGGCGTATCGTAGGTGCCTGTAACCCAAGGCCTTGCAACGTAGATCACAGTTGGCACGGAATAGAATGGCTGAGCGATGAGTCCTGTACACAAATCAGTGAATGCTAATCCACTAAGAAGAATATGGAATGGAGTTCTTACAAATGGCTTCTTCCAAATTGCCGCCAAAATCAGCGCATTCCCCGCTACTGCGACCGGTGATAAAACTACGATCACAATAGAAGTTGAGAAAGCGATATCGTTGAAGAACGATTCGTAGTTTCTTTTGCCATCTTCCAAGTCGCAAGGAATGATTAGAGTCGTTTCATTGGCCATGGTCCACCTTTGTTTTTAAAGTACCTGGTGTGATTACTGGTTACTCTCGACAACTTTACGGAGCCTCTGTGACGATCAGCAGTCGACAAACTTGCCTGTGTTTTGATTTTGTTTCGTCGAATTTAATCTGCAGATTCTTTCTCTCTTTTACATTTGCGTCAAAGTGGTATGAATCTCTTTTTAATTAAAACTTTTAATACAAGCTTTTTCCTGCGGTTCGAGTACTTATAACAATTACTGTCATATCAACTGGGTATCCGAAAAGCAATTTGCTATCCTTCCATTTTTCATTTTGTTATTTACGTTTATATAGCTGAATTCAAGAAATAAAAGTTCAAATATGAGCAGGATCTTCGTATCTCAATTTTCTCGCCACATTCATGCATGCTAGTTAACTGTACAAAAAGCAAGAAAAGCGCAATAAAACAAAACAAAATAAAAACAGCTATAGTGTTTCTACAAATTTTTTTTTGTCAGATTATTAGTGCGGTGAGCGTTCTGATTACTTTTGGAAATAATTTAAAGACAGTGGGGTTTCTTAAACTAATTTTTGCAATAGCATATAGCCATTACCGAAACAGATGCTATAGAATACTATTTCGATACTATTGATATGGCATTCGAGTCAAATGTTGTGTAAAGGTGGCTCTAAAATGTAAAGTGATCACTAAAAGATAGTTAGAGGCAAGTGCGGTAAAAATATTTAAAATGTCACAACAGAGAGATTTTTGCGGTATCGTTGTAATGAAATACTTTTAAAAATATAGCTGCGTAAACCTGCCAAATTTCCACGACCTTCATGATTGCCGCTATTTTTAGGGACTCGTCAAGACGAAGTGTTTCATCGTCTTGCCTCACAGACATATCTAAAACCATCAGAAATAAGGAAAGTATCAATATAAATGCGTTACAGTTCAGTTGAAAGGAAATAGATCATGTTTAAAAACGGAAACATTTACATTTCAACCATAACTCTAAAAAATAAACGATCCGATCGAGCGGATTGTGATTTTAGTATAAGTACAGTACATGAAAGTTTTGCAACATACAAGGCAAAGCGGTATAAATAATTAAGCCTTAGAAGCCTTAAAAGGTATAATGGTTTGGATAATTTCTACTCTGGGTTTAAAAATTGGGACAATTAAAAAGCAGCATGGTGCCCCCCCTCCCCCTAAAAAAAAGAAATTCGCTTCACCTACATTTGCGTTAGTGTCTTAATACCAGAAATTTCTAGTAATTACTTTTAAGGGGTCAGGAAATATATAATTAGATATGATCTTCATATAATTGGGTATGATCTTTAAAGATGCATAGGCTGGGATGTCCACACTAACAAACGATGTAATCGTTTAAGCAATCAATAAAACCAAGTTGAACATTCCTAGTTAATCGTCATTAAGAAGTGTGAACAATCCACTTCACCGACGTCAAAAAATACTGACTAAGAGATATTTTCTTTAGCCGTCCCTGCACAATAACTGTTTGACTCCATTACGAATATCGTTCATTCGCCAAATGTAAAGGCCTGGGTTTAGCGCAGAGGATAAAAATAAGAGCACCATGCAAATTCTGTCGACCGCATATAGATCTGAACCAAACCCGTAACAAAGAAGCAGCAGAATATAGAAAATATAAGGCAAGAAGCATAAAGAAAACATCAATATGATATATAACAAAGAGGCCACAGATTTCTTGTATTTCACCAGGTTTATAGCTGGTTGGCCAAAATTCTGAGATGTTTCGTTTGCTTGGACTTGCTGCTGGTGAAGACGAATAATTCGGTAGACTTTAAAACAAGCGAATGACGTGATAAGATAACATGAAAGCAGTAGTGTGATAATAAGAATATTTACTGCACGTCCTCTTTGTTGTAAGTGCGAAGCAACTGTTGGAATCGGTATCAGTAACAGTATGATTACAGTGAAAAATCCACGACGCGATGTAACCGAGGATCGTCGAGACATGTGCAGCCATCGTTCAATGGACATGAGTGTTATAAGAAGAACTGTAAGGGAAATAAAATAAATAGCAGCGCATTCGCTGATCTTGTTTATGATGACAGTAAGTTTAAACGTATCGTAGGTTACTTTACGGTTTACGAGGTGCACGAAGGTCGTCGCAGCATAAAAAGGCTGAGCGATGAGTCCTGTACACAAATCAGTGAACGCCAATCCACTCAGAAGAATATGGAATGGTGTTCTCACAAACGTCTTCTTCCAAATTGCTGCCAAAATCAGCGCATTTCCAGCTACCGCTATCGGTGATAAAACGACGATAATAATAGAAGTCGAGAAGGCAATTGCAGCTCGCTCGGAATTGGTTTTGTTTTCATCGGAGTTAAAAGAATCGGGAAAACGTTTTACAGAAGTCGTGTTATTGAACATCTTCAAACCTAGTCGAAGATTTAGCGCTAAAGATTAGCTGGGCAATTTTAATGCTCGACTATTTTTTTATGTTTATCTATTTTTATAAAGTAAATATGCGGCATCGTTTCAGGTTTTACATTTCCCTCAAAGTGGTGTGAATACTTTTTAATTAAAAGAACCCTTAGGAATGGTTTGAATAATTTCTACCCTAGGTTTTGAGGACTTGGAACAATAACAAAGCAGTAAGGTGTCCAAAAAAAGCAATTCCATTTTTTTCAGTTGCAAAAGCGTTTTATTAACAGAATTTTCTAGTAATTACCTTTCAGAGCTAAAGAAATATATAATTGGGTATGATCTTGTAAGAATCCACTAATTTTGTTGTGTAAATAAAAATTAATTGTACGAAAAGTACTGATTTTTATCAAACAAATCTTAAGCTCTGATTCTCGTAAAGTAATATAAAATAGCATTAATAAAACCGGATATATTATCAATGACATTCGAATCAAATTTTGGAGGTAATGTGTTATTGGTCTTAATTTAAACTACGAATCCTTGATAACCGAATTGCTTTATGCATATGTTACTTAAAATTGTTGCATGAAAAATTGGTGTTCACTGAAGCTATCAAACTAAGTCGGACATAAATATTAAAGTTGATCGAAGATTCGATCAGCTAGCTTCTTGTTGTTATGTACTGACCACCTAATAAAACTCAAGTCAGACTTCAGTAAGTGGTTTGATTAATCACCGGTGGAAATAAATCAGTAATTTTGCACTGATTACAAAACATTTCCTCTAGGAATAGCGCCATGTGCTATTATTTAAATCCACATGTGTATAAACGCCATGGTTGCATGATTAAAACATTTCTTTTCACTGTAGGATCATTAGAAAGAGCGTTTGAATTTTTTAACGCTTTTTTTTCAATCCATATTATTTTCACGCGTGCAGTGGTTCCTTTTTAACTAACTTCATTACAAAAAGGCTGATTTAGATACGTAGATTGATAAATCCCAAAAGAAATCTTTATTGTATTCGACCTGTATTATCCGTATTATAGTGCCATAACTAAATCTGAATAACAGCTGTTGCATACGGCCCATGTTAAAATAATCCTATACATTTACGAAAAGGTGATAAAACGCGACCGAGTGCATTATATATTAAAGAAATAAAAAACGCGAACGAGTGCATTATTGAGTTGTATAAGCACGCGGGAGCCTTTAAGAACACGAGAGAAATGCATAGAGAAGCACGAGGTGCAGCCGAGTGCTTCTCGCACTTCTCGAGTGTTCTTAAAAAACTCTCAAGTGCTTATATAAGTCGATAAAGCACGCGCGTGACGTATGCAGCGTGCTTATAATGCACTCGTTCGCGTTTTTTATTTCTATAATAATGAGTTCGAATTGACCAATCACAGAGCGCGCAATTCCTCGACCATTTTAGTAAAGCAAATAATCATTAATTACGGAGTGTTCACCCACAAAAAAGACCTTTTAGCGTCGGCCTTTTGTTTTCAATAATAACAAATACAATTAAGGAAGTAAAATGATTTTTTAAAAGTGTTAGAGACTACACTTAATGGACAACCTTGGACAAATGAAGAACGTTAATTTATAGACATATTTAATAAAAAGAAAAGAATTTAAATGGAGAATTCGAAACCACTAAATTCGAACATTGATCAGAAAGACATGTTTAACCACAAAAAAGCCTGCCGATGGAGGTAAAAGGTTCCAACGGACCACTACCAGTTTTTAGATTACTTTGATTACTGATGACAAACAGAATGGACAATTACTTTAAAATCGAGTCAGGTATCAGGCGCGTAGGAGGGGGGTTCGAGGGGTTCGAACGAACCCCCCTTTGGAGGTCAATAATGGAGGAATGAAAACACAATTGTTGATTTTCAGCTTTTGGCAAATAGTGGGGGAATGAAAAACAAACTTTGAATGTTGCAGCTTTTAAATTAACCTGCACGAAACCGGTAAAAGTATCGGGAAAGTATTACATTGTTAAGAGAATGGGCTCTCCCATCTTTCTCAAGCATATTAAGTATGATACACCTGTCGATCTGGACGAAATTGTCAATCTATTTCAAGGCCTCCACCCGAGGATGATGCAATTGTCAAGTTTGCTTTACGAATAGTCCTGTAGTGAATGAGTAAGTAAATGGCCTCAATATATCCTAGTGACCTAGTATTATATGTAGTCAAAATAATCCCGTCGTTGAAAAATATTTCCTTAACAAGCGTTCGGGATTTGATAAATGGAATATCAATAGACGACCTGTTATTTTACACTCCATCGAGTTTGAAATATTGACGTGCACAATGCTGAAAATAGCATTTCCGGGCCTCTAGATTTCAAAATATTCTGGGGGGACATGCTACCAGACCCCCCTGGAGGCTCGCGCCTTCGGCGCTCGTATTTAATAACCCCCTTATAAATATTCCTGTCAATACGAACACCCTTCCAAAAAACCCAGCTACGCGCCTGGGTATTTTCATGCACTGTGCAGTTACGAGTTCTTTCACATTTTTAGCTGCCCTGACAAAATAGTTGTTTGACTCCGTTCCGAATATCATTCATTCTCCAAAGGTAAAGTCCTGGGTTTAGTGTCGAAGACAAAAATAAAATCACCAGCGAAACCCTATCGATCACATATATTTCTAAACTAAAACTTTGACTAATATAGAGCCCACTAGAAACAATGTAAGGTAAAAAGCAAAAAGAAAAAAGCAACATTATGTAAAACATGGTGGCCACAGATTTCTTGTATTTTGCCAGATTTATAGCTTGTTGGCCAAAATTCTGAGATGTTTCGCTTGTTTGAACTTGCTGTTGGTGATGACGAATGATTCTGTAAACTTTGAAATAGGCGAATGACGTAATAAGATAGCAAGTTAGCATGGTTGCTGTAATTGCAATGGTCATATAATTTCCATACTTCTGACTTTCATTTGCCAAAACGCGAAAAATGACTGCGTGAATCGGATAAAGCAACAGTGCGACAACGGTAAAACATCCACGACGCGATGTAATCAAGGATCGTCGAGACATGTGCAGCCATCGTTCAATGGACATGAGTGTTATAAGAAGAATCGTTGTAGCAATAAAATAGATGGCGCTGCCCGCACCAATTGTTCTTATGATGGTAATAAGCTTCGACTTTTCACAAACAGTCCTTGTTGTTCCTAAGCACATAAATATGGCCGCTGCAAAGAAGGGCTGGGCGATGAGTCCTGTACACAAATCAGTGAACGCTAATCCACTCAGAACAATATGAAATGGTGTTCTCACAAATGTCTTTTTCCAAATTGCCGCCAAAACAAGCGCATTTCCTGTAACTGCTATCGGTGATAAAACAGCAATTATTATAGCAGTTGAGAATGCAACTTCGTAAAAGAAAAAATCGTTTAGTCTATTGTCATTGTCCGAGGGGAAAGCCATTTTAAGAGAAGAAAAGTTACTGGGAATGACCTTTTTTGTTCCTAAACGTTTGAAATCAGATTTGGTGGGTTTATCTTCATGAAAGCAAGGCTCTTTCTTCCTGGTTTAGTTGAAATGCAAGTTTTTATTTTCTTGAGGTAGCGACTAATTATAATGCGTTATCAGCTGCAAAGATGGACTGAAAACAAAGACCTTTTAAGGCCTGCGCCTGATAAAACAAAATGCGAGAGTGTAATCTTTTTTAATTTGCTCAGTGAGCGCCACAAAAAGGTTTTCTGAGTTGACTTTAATTAAGTCCTTGACTCTTCTTTCAGTCAATCAATCAATCGTCAATCAATTGATCCATCAATCATTCAATCAATCTACCTCGAGCTCTCAATAATAGCGGACTAATTGAAACTGAACACAATATTGTATTCTGACGCGTACGAACTTGAGGAAAATTAAGTTTAAAATGAGAGCTCCCTGGGAGAGGGCAGTTGAATAAAGGTCATCATCAAATGGAGTGGCACTAGTTTTTTGTTCTTGTTTTGTTTTGGTGGATAAAACCATGTTGTGTGACAATTCAATTAAAGGCTATTGAAAAAAAGTACATTTAAAAAAAAATAGCATTTGAACAGTGGACCTACTGGGAGTGAAGCATGTCCTTGTTAAAAGCGTCTCGTTGGACTGCATGCAATCAACCAAGATAAAAGTATACTAAGGGCGTATTTACTTGTAAGTGACATACTCAAAATAATTTTTTCACGCCATTGCGAATGTCATTCATTCTCAAAACGTATTAAAACCGGGTTGAGCGAGGAAGACAAAAATAAGAGCAACAACGACATACTGAAGGCCACAACTAATTCTAAGCGCTCCCCCAGAAGAAAATACGCCACATTATAGAGGTAACAAAAGGCAAGAAACAGAAAGAGAATGCAATGAAATGTAAACAATAGACATCACGGATTTCTTGTATTTCGCCAGGTCTATTGCCTGCTGACCAAAATTCTGAGATGTTTCCTTTGGTTGGACTTGCTGTTCATGATGACGAATAATCTGGTAAACGCTAAAATAAGTAAATGCTGTGATGACAAAGCAGATTAAGACCATGTTCATAATCGCAATATAGACCTCACGTCCATAAGTTTCCTATACGTCAACGACAAAACATCGTAAAACAACAGAGGGAATTCGTACAAGCAAAACAGCGGTTACTGTAAGACAGCCACGATACATACATAAAACTTTACTTCCTTTCGAATTTTAGAGTAGCTTTTAATGAAACCAATGATCAAAGCGATGTAAACAATGATCGTCGAGACATGTTCCAGCCATCGTTCAATGGATATGAGTGTTATAAAGAGAACTGTCATGGAAATGAAGTAGGTTGCACTTCCATTAGCAATTCCTCTTCTAGCAAGAAGAAATGATGGCCTGCTGCAAACTAGGTGAGGTTGTTTTATGTAAATAAAACTGACTGCAACAACGAAGGCTGGGCGATTAAACCTGTACAGAAGTCTTTGATTGCTAATCCACTTAGAAGAATATGGAATGGAGTTCTAACAAAAGTTCTCTTCCAAATCGCCGCCAAAATCAGCGCATTTCCCACAACTGCCACGGGTAACGTCAAAGGCTCTTCGAGCAACCTCATGGTAATTCGATGAAGTGCCGATCGACCTAAGCGTCCAATAATGTAACGCAACTTCACTTTATTACTTGTGTTTAATACTAACGTGACACGCGATGACGTGACACGAAACAAAGACGTGCTGTGGATGTCGTGTTAACTAAAACACGTCACACGGCACGCGCAATAATTGAGTGAATTCGTGTAACCCGTTTTTTCTATGTTGATGAGTCGTATAATATTCTAATGTTTATGTACAATAAATCAATACACGAGTAGTCAGAAAACCTCAAAGAAATCACTTTAATAGTTATAAGTATAAACAGGAGGCTAGTGTCTTTCTTTTAGCACTTCAAGAACATGTTCAACCTTAATCGAAAAATTAGCGGTCTGCATGGTTCAAAATACGAAGGATTTAGTCATTTCACGTTGTTGTTTTTCAGAAGACGGGAAAGAAATTTGCCTAGAGTAATAGAACACGTGCACAGCTATTTTCCTGCTCATTAAACCTTTTGTTTGCTAAACAAAAGTTGTTTGTCTTCGTGATTTGCTAAAGCTCCCCATTGGATTGTGCGCGCAGAATTGTGTTACAGTCAAGTTTAATTTGTTTTTCTTTACGCGATGTTGAATATGAAATGTTTATCTAAAAACGCAACACAATTCAAGGCATGATAAATTTTAATCCCCGTTATCTATTTGGTTTTTACATATTGGTAAATGCATAAATTTTAACCTGACTTCCACATGCAAATAATACTTATGATTTGTCCGCAATTTTCTGTTTTCCTGTACAGCTCATTAAAATATAACACGGCGCATTAGCATATGAAAACCGGGTTACACGAATTCACTCTAATATGTGTTTATACTATAAGCGTAACTGCATGTAGCTTATAGCTGCCATCAATAATGTCACAATCTCACTTAATTTGCCTTTGAAATGTTTTCTTGCGTCTGTGGGTCATCGATAGGTTTTTTTTCAAATAAGCGTCCAAACATGTCACTTTAATAATAATAATAATAATAATAATAATAATAATAATAATAATAATAATAATAATAATAATAATAATAAGAAGAATAAGAATAATAATAATAACGACTTTATTACAGTATATCCATTTGACATGGCTCTTTATCTGTAATACTGTATGCTAACTACAAAAATAATAATAAATTAATTAAAAAGTTAAATATTAAACAATAAGAAATAAATCTACATTATTTCTCTTTTAACTTGACTTAATAAATATTTAAAAGTGTCCTTTGAAAATTGTTTGTGTTCTTTGCAATTCCGTAAGGTGATGGGCAATTTATTAAAGGTTGACGCTACTTGGTCTTGGAAAGTGTTTGATGTCAGCGGTATTTGTTTGCCTTTGAATGTTTAATTTTTCCATGGAAGTTGCGGCATTGATGTTTCGTGCTCTCAGGTTTCGTAGCGCGATTTCTATTTTTTCACCACAAAATATTTTAGTGTAACCTTTGATCCTTTTTACCATTTAGTAAATTTGTTTTGTGAATACGTTTTCTTTTCTGTCAGCACGTATAGCGTTATTTTGAGAAGCGAATAAAACTGTAAGATAAAGATGTGCGTTTCTGCTCGACTCAAAAAGATGAAAAACGTATGACGTGTCACGAGATGACGTGACGCGAAACAAAAGCGTGCCATGAGTGTCGTGTTTACTTAAACACATCAGAAGGCAAGCGTTACCGCATGTACCTTATAGCTGCTATCAGTAATGTCACAATCTCTCTTTATTTGCCTTGGAGTGTTTTCTTACTCTGAGGCTTCGTTGAGCGATCCTCTTTCGATTTGTTTTGTAAAAATTCAAACTTGTGAAAGAGAGAGACCCTGGAAACGAGGTTGGAGAATAATTTGTTTTTGATTAACATGTGCTGAATGACGTTTTAAAGAACCTTTCTGTCAGCACGTTTACCGATAAATGTATAAATTAATTGCGGTTTAATATCAGAATGGAGTGAGTGAGTGAGTGAGTGAGTGAGTGATCCACTGGGGACACGTTACTTCGAGAATGATCACTACACCTCATTACCATTCGGTAAAAACGGCAACTAAAACAGCGGTCGCAAAAGTAACTACGTAAAAGAAGATCATGACTAATACACCACACGAGTACCACGAGTAACATACGGGTAACATACGAGTAACACACGGAACATACGGGTACATACGGTTACATACAGGTAACATACGAGTAACATACGGATACATACGGGTGCATACCAGTTCCAATTTCATTTCACTTTATTTTATTTT
Organism: Oculina patagonica; assembly: GCF_052425735.1. Lineage (NCBI taxonomy): Eukaryota > Metazoa > Cnidaria > Anthozoa > Scleractinia > Oculinidae > Oculina > Oculina patagonica. Next base: position 17,617,458 of record NC_135768.1, read on the forward strand.
ATTTTTCATTTTTATTTTATGCAACACAAGTAAACAAAACAAAACATACGGGCAATTACGGGTACATACAGGTAACATACGAGTATAATAATCGACTAATAATCGAAAAATCAATTATTGGTCATTAGATGTAACGTGTTTCCTCCATCGCTCTCCCCTCCAAAAAAGATTGCGTGACGAGCCCAAAGGACAAGGAGCAAAAAAATGAAAAACAAAAATTGCCCGTATGTTTTGTTTTGTTTACTTGTGTTGCATAAAATAAAAATGAAAAATAAAATAAAATAAAGTGAAATGAAATGGGAACTGGTATGCACCCGTATGTGTCCTTATGTTACTCGTATGTTACGGGTTAGATCGTATGTAAGTGAATTCAAGAAGATGAGCTATTGATCTTAATTATAACATTTCAAATTCTTTATACGTCTTCAATACGTTTTGTCCTTTGGGCTCGTTACGCAACCTTGTTGACGGGAAGGGGGGTGGGGGAGGATAAAATAAAAATGAAAAATAAAATAAAATAAAGTGAAATGAAAAAGAACTGGTATGTTACCCGTATGCAACCGTATGTTACTCGTATGTATCCGTATGTTACTCGTATGTATCCGTATGTTACTCGTATGTTACCTGTATGTACCCGTATGTGCCCGTATGTTTCGTGTGTTACTCGTATGTTACCCGTATGTTACTCGAAGTACTCGTGTGGTGTATTAGTCATGATCGTAAAAGAAAGGTTCATTTTTCCTGTTATCTCCGCTACACGATAAAGAAAACCACTGTTGTTGAAAGGAAGTGTTACTAAACATCGTTGGGCGTATTTTTTTTTTCATGAACGTCGGTAGCGCTATCCGTTTTTGCTAGGTCAACCTCAGAGAAGACGAACAACAATTTTGACCTGATATGTAAATTTTACCTACATCAAGCTTCTAAACAAGATTATTTTATCCGCCCTGTTGATGGACTGTAAACAAAGAGCTCTCAAGTCTTGCGCCTGATAAAACAAATAGTGGCGTTTGACAACGTTACTGGTTGAAAAAAAAAAACAAGATTTAAATCGATATTGATCTATTGTGCGGTCGTTTTTTTCGCCCGTTTTGGTTTTAATAGCCTGGGTTTGCATTAAAGAACTAACTAAAAACAGTCACATTATGGTGACAAAATTGTACTTAACGTTCACTAAGTCACTTTCTATTAGTTTTATTTTTCCCGAGAGGGCAAATACTAACTTTGTTTAGTAATTGAAATCCCGGTATAACCGTTCATTTTCTCTGATGTCTAATTAAATTTCTCTCTGTCCATAAGGTAAACATGATAAGCTATCATCTTATCTGATGAAAATCATACTGAATATCTAAGGAATATATTTTAAAACAACATTAAAAAAATAATAACTCCTCGTCACATTTTCTCTTTAATAATCTGTGCTCAATTTAAATTTGCTTTTATTTTAAGTACTAGTGGCGGAAACATATGGTTTAGAGTCAATTTTTCCTTTAGGAAAAATATGTTGCTATATAAGGAAAGATTTGTCTCCTGCGGCAATGTTTCCATGGATTCTAACAGAACACAGTCAATTTTAATGCAAACCGCTGCAGGTCTGTTGTAACTAAATAAAGCGATTCGACGACAAAATAATAGAACTGCATGAGACAACAAATATAAGAATATGATCGCTATCTAGACATGGAAGCCAGTAAGAAATATCTAAAAAAATATTTATAAACTGAATGCTAGCTACCACTGTACCAAGCGACAAAAGATGCGAGGGAATTTACTGTTGGAATAATTAAAGCAAGGCTTTGTACGGGTGGCATGATGTCGAAAACGGAAATTTACGGTACAATTGGGACTGTCTTAAGAGCTAAATTGAATGACTTTTTATTTAGTGCTTTGATCAACCTCCAACGGCTAAATTAAAACAATTGATAGCTTGCTTGCAGCCAACATAACTAAAAGAAAGCATAGTTTAATGTTCTAGAAAGGTCTATACGAGAAGGTCTATTCAATCAAGAAATATCACAGCCAGCAGTGAAGTCGTATTTTGAATAAGCGAGCAGTAGATAGCTTCTTCAATTGTTTTCAGACCAAAACGCCTGCAGCGCCGGCGAGAAAAAAAAATATATTTTAGTAATTGAATCGAGCTTCTGTTTAAGGCACACCTAAACATAATGTAGCTATTGATCCTGCAATTTAAATCAAACCTTTAAGTTTAACTCAGAATTAACGCTAATTAAATAAAAACCTGAATCTGGTGTTCCTAAAAGAACTAGCCTTTTCATCGAAACAACAACATCGAAGCTCAATTTATTTCATCTGAAAGATACAAATTTCTCTCAAAGACTTGCTCTTTGTAAGGACAAGAAAAACTGTAATAATTTCGTCAATTTTTAAAACACTTAGAGAAAACAGGGCGTTTTTTTTTCGTTCAGTCAACAGATAAATTCGATAATCTTTTACAGAATGTGCACCACAAACGTATGTTTTCAAGGAAAACAAAAATTTAAATATCATTCCTCGTCGACGAAAGAGGTTGAAATAGTGCATTAAACAATTATTTACAAATAAATCACTTTCAATTACGAAAACGTACAGTTCTCGTCAGTGAAATAAAAGAAATTTTTAGGCAGCGCTGCACAACAGTTGTTTAACTCCATTGCGAATATCATTCATTCTCCAGAGATAAAGGCCTGGGTTGAGTGAAGAAGACACAAATAAAAGCACAACAGTCGCCTGTATGGCGGCATACTCTTCTCCTAGAGTCATAGAATTTTGATTAATTTTTCTTGCTCTGAAAACGAGTTTTTAATTTCCTTTCAACTAATCACTTTTACCAAAGTATATAGACTAGATTAATTTCAACATAAGCTATAATAAAAATGGATGTTTGAATTTCTCTTCAATTATTCAGCTCCATATGAAGCAAGATAAATTAACTTCCTAGTAAGGATTTTAATTTATTGAAAATACAAAGCATTTTTATCATGAGCCTCCGGTTCGTGACACTGCGCAAGCATTCCCGTTGTTATCGGCATAAAATTCTTTACTTACTTGCTTATACCTTAAGTCTCCGTTCGAGCTAAGTGGCCTATCAGCCGGAGCGCATCCCAGATTCAGCGGCATGAAGCTGCTAGTCAACTCCACCCTGGATGGGATGCTAGTCTATCGCAGGGTTACCCTCCAACACCCTCTAGTGCTCATTTACATCTGGGTGGTGAGAGGCACTGTGAGAGTAAAATGTCTTGCCCAGGAACCGTACAGAATAACCCCGGATAGGGCTCTAACCCGGACCGCTCGAACCGGAGTCCAGCGCACTAATCCTTAGGCCAGCGCGCCTCTTATTCCCTTATTATAAATCAGTCTTTAAAGGCAAACTGAGACTAAATTAAAAGTGCATATCGTCATTGTCCGCACTGCGATAACCAATTCAAGTAAAAGAGATCTCAGCCGTTGTCAAAAAGCTTAGACTCAGGTGCATGAAGCATTAAACACAGGCGCAGGCAATTTGCTGACAAAGATACTGTTATCTGCGGTCTTAACCTGATTTGCACCCATGGCTGTTCTGTTCACTCGCCACCGTTCTTCAAGTACAAGGTGGCTTGCAAATATTCGTTGTATATTGTTCGAAAGAGACGTAAGGGTGCAACCAATTCAACTTATGATCTGTTGTTTCTTGTACTTTGTACTTTGGCCATCTTGTGAGTGAGGCATACCTTTGTCGAAAACTCAGCTGCGCCATTTGCTTGAATAAATGCAATCAACGTTGGTTGAAGTCTACTAAGTAGCAACATCAGAATAATTGTTTGACGCCATTACGAATGTCATTCATTCTCCAAACGTATAAGCCTGGGTTGAGCGAGGAAGACAAAAATAAGAGCAACAAGGACACACTAAAAGCAACAGCTAATTCTATGCGCCTCCCCAAGATAAGATAAACAACACTAGAAATAAAATACGGCAAGAAACAGAGAGAAAACAGTAATAAAATGTAAAGAATTGAGACGACAGATTTCTTGTATTTTGCCAGGTCTATCGCCGGACGACCAAAATTCTGAGGTGTTTCGTTTGCTTGCACTTGCTGTTGGTGATGACAGATAATTCGGTAAACTTTGAAATAGGCGAATGACGTGATAACAAAGCAAAACAGCATCATTGCCTGAATTGTAATATACACCTCACGTTCATACGTTTCCTTAAAGTCGAATAAAAATCGCAAAACAACCAAGGGAATTGGTACAAGCAAGACCATTGCTACAGTCAGACACCCACGATGCGATGTAACTAGGGATCGTCGAGACATGTGCAGCCATCGTTCAACGGATATGAGTGTTATGAAGAGATTCGTGATGGAAATGAAGTAGGTAGCACTGCCATTAGCAATTCCTCCTACGACAAAAAGAATTGTTGGCCTTTCGCAAACAAGCCGAGGATTTTTTATATAGATAAAATTAAGTGCAGCGACGAAAGGCTGGGCAATGAGTCCTGTACACAAATCCGTGATTGCTAATCCAGTCAGAATAATATGGAATGGTGTCCTAACAAATGTCTTTTTCCAAATTGCCGCCAAAATCAGCGCATTTCCCACAACTGCCACTGGTGACAAAATGGCAATTAATGTGGAAGTGAAAATAGTAACTACGGTAAAGAAAGATTCGTTCTGCCCATCGTCACCGGTCAAGCTACAAGCAACGGGAAAGGTTTGCTGTTGAGAGGAACTGTTATTGAACATGGCCTTTCTTTGTTCCTTGAAGAACTTCGGTTACGTAATTAGTCTTTCTGTGTAAAGCTTCGTGAAAACGAACCTCCGTTTTGTGCTAAAATGCAAATGTTATATAGCAATACTTATCTATTGTTCGGTCGTCTTTTCTTCCATCTTTATTGTTTTGATTGCCAGAGTTTCCGTTAATGAACTAACTGAAAACAGTCGCATAATGGTGACAAAATTGTAGAAACGTTCACAAAGTCACTTTCCATAAGTTATTTCCCACAAAAGGGCAAGCACTAACTTTGCAAAGTTAATAAGAGTCTGGTAGTTAACGGTATAACTGGGAAATAAAATTATAAACGCATTTTCCTTGATGTTTAATTATTATTTTTTTCGTTCCCTAGGGTAAATATGACAACTTATCATCTTATCTCATGAAAATCGTACTGAATTTTAAAACTAAACATTAAATACAACATTGAAAGAGTTATATCTCTTGATCACATTTTCTGCTTTACTTTGCCAAATTTCAAACTCGATTCGCTTTTATTTTCAGTGTTCGATGCGGAAACACTTTTTCAGAAACAACTATTCCTTTCAGGAAAAATGAAGCGTTTTTGTGTTGCTATGGTTTTCAAATTACATGTAAATGCACACCACTGCAGGATCATTTAAGTAAGCAAAGGGATACGATAAAAGTATAATAAAATTAAAAAAGCAAAAAAAAAATAAAAATAGTCCTAAGTTCGCTTTCTCGACAGAGGAGTCAGTAAGTGATTTCTAACAGGGATATTAAATTTAATACCAGCACAAATCCAACAAAAGACGCAAGAAAATTAATTTACAGTTACACAATAATTAATGCAAGGCTTTGTACAGGTGACATGATGTCGAAAAGGAAAGTAAAGAGTACAACTTAGACTGGCATAACATGTAGCTTAAAAAAGTAAACGTTGATCTCAAAACTAAATATATTTTTACCTAAAACGGTTAAAAAAGCACTCTTGTGTTAAACTAGTGGATAGGATTGTTGTTTTGAAACAATCTGTAACGAAGAAAACACCAATATTTCGCTTGCAACCTAAGTATATTGCACAAAGTATTTAAAGGTCTTGAATAGTCTATACGAGAAACGACGTGACAAATCGTTCATTTACAAATCTTGAAAATTATAGCTGGGCGTATTAGAGAACCGAGCGATGAATTTTCCTTTAAATTTACTGAAAGCTGTAGGCTAGAGAAATAATTTGCAATGCTGCGGAAGAATGAGTTATTTTCAATTAACGAACACCTAGCAAAAACCAGACGTCTTTCTTACATAAAATCTCTTAGTTAAAACAAACTTGCTCTCACTGAAGTTTCTAACAAATGTGCACCACATACTTAGTTTTCTCGTAACATACACATTTTCGCGTAAAAGAATACATAACATTCTTCATCGATCAAATGGTGTATTAAGGTTTTCAGTGTTACACCATGCTGAGCTTAGCCAGAAAACAACAGTTGCCTCACTCCATTGCGAATATCGTTCATTCTCCAGAGGTAAAGGCCTGGGTTAAGCGACGAAGACAAAAATATAAGCGCAATAGACGCCTGTAAGACGGCATGTGCATTTCCTGAACTCTCCTGACTTAGAATTAGGTAAACCCCACTAGCGACAATATAGTCCAGTCATTTTACTAAAAATAATGGGTCAACCTGCAACTAATTGCAACAGAAGAAATTTCAATGGTTTTTGACCAAGAAACTTATCGTTAATATCATATCAAAAGTCCCAGAAAATCCTGTCAGGGAAAGTCATTGAAAAATGGGTGTTTTTAGAAGCTCCGAGACACGTTTTTAGAGATGCACGGAAACGAGGCTGAATAAAGCTTTTCCAAAAAAGCGCGTGTTTATAACTTAAAAGTCAAAAATACAACAAAATTTGAAACGATATCTCAATTGGAAGGTTTTCTTATTTTAGAAATCAAGTTAATTTGTGATATTTCATTAGTACACAGCTTTAATTTTATGTCTATTTTAGTTGCTTGCCGCGTAAAAAAGTCGCAACCCTAGCCTGTGTATGGAACTGAATGACATTAAGAAAAGTTGGCTTTTTTATCTGGAGCGATTTTTATTTTTTTATGAAACTAGTTGAACTGTTTAAACCTGTCTTCAAAAATAGTGATACAATTTAAGGAAGCTTAATTTTCGTGTAGAAAGAGAAAGAAAAGCGTGATTTGGCGTGAGATCGAAGTTTTAAACTCGGAGGCGTGTATGAGACTCACACCCAAGGCGGGTGAGTTCGCAGGTATAGTGTGCTGTGTTTGACGCCTGCAGAAATTGTAATCTCCATCGAACAAAATGGTTTAAGAACTTCAATGTTCTGTGCTCCGACCAGGTAAGTGTATTCTGAGTTCTCTTCAAGAGTAGTTTTTTCTTTCAAAATAAAGAGGTTTCCCTTTGCTGACTCATAGTGTATCGCATCCAATGCACTGTTTCTAAAGCGATTCTAACGAGTTTTCTGCGGCTACAGTATTTCTTTGAGTCTTTCAACGCAGTTGAAATGCGACGTATTACATTCTGGTTTCAAAAATATTTACTAAAAAGCGAGATCACTGCATACAATGCTGCAGTGAGTTAAAATAGGAACAACGTTATCCTTTCTTCTACTTATAAAGAATGATATGTTTCCAAAAGGTTTTAAACCCGATTGCTGAAATTTATTGGACGAAAAATAGAGCGTCTATGATTCTATTGCACGTTTGACACAGTCTAATTTATATCCTGGTTATTTTTAGACCAGCAAGAGCCTAAAATGGATGAAATGTGTTGTGCAATTTGTCAAAAATAGTATCTCTCTGTCTGAAGGGAAGTGAAGGTATAAACCGCACAAGCGCAGAGCGCAATGACATCCAAACTATTCCCGGTCAAAAGGTATACAAGGCATGTCGCCGCACGTATTGCCACCCTAGTAACATTGGCCAAGCCAAGAAACAAGAAATCGCAAGCTCAAGTTAACGTCGTTCATTGGATCGCAAGACTGAAAAATTCTTTAGCTTTAAAACTGACTGTTTCTACTGTGGTAACAAAATTGATTTTGAGAAGCAAAAGAGAAAGCCAGGAGAGGTGTTCCGTGTGACAACCCTCGAGACAAGAGAGACTCTGCTAGACACATGTTCTGAAAGGGAGATTCTTGGGCTGAAGTGGTACAGGCGAGAATTTTAAATGTCTATGATTTGCCGGCCGCCGGTGCTATTTACCATCAGCCATGCAGCGTCAACTTCAGGACCGAAAAACAAATGCCAAAAGTATTCAGTGCGTCAGATCAGCTGAATAGTAAGAAAAGAAAAAAACTATCAGTAGCTGTTTATTCATCCCTTGCAGAGATTTTGATATGTCAACCACGTGTCCATAGTTGCCATGAAAACACCTTACGAATCGTCCTTTTTTACATTTTTCTTTATTTTTTTCCAGATTTTTCCCATATGCATTTTGACATGATTTTGTATCAATTTCCTTCATTTTCCGACTTTCCGAGAAAGTGTTGAAATCCAAGATGTTGGCGTTTATGACGTCATAAGACGTCACAGCCCAAAATAATTATGTTATCTCATAGAGTAAGCTCAGTGCTTTCAACTCAGTGTAAATTAACTTCACTAGGCATTAAAAGAACGAAAACCTTTGTACTGCGGTCGGGGTATGATTTTGCTAGTACGTCTGAGGGTTAGTTCTGTCATTCACACAGTCAAAACACAATTTAGGTAAAAAGTGGTTCAAACTTCTTTTTTATGGAAGAGACCATGTAACTCTGGTTCTTGTTTTGTTGTTGTTGTTGTTGTTTGTTTCTTTTTTCTGCGGATAAAACCATGTCTGACCATTCAAATGAAGGCTACTGAAAAGAAGTACTTTTTGAAAAACACAACATTTATACAGTGGTCCAACTGAAAGTGAAGCATGTCCTTGTTGAAAACGTCATGGTCCATCTAGGTGGACGGAATATTAATGAAATCAACCAAGATCAAAATGTACTAAGTGACATCCTTAAAATAATGTTTTGACGCCATTACGAATGTCATTCATTCTCCAAACGTATAAAACTGGGTTGAGTGACGAAGATAAGAATAACAGCAACAAGGACACACTAAATGCCACAACTAATTCTACGCGCTCCCCCAGAATAAGATACACCACAGTAGAGATAACAAAAGGCAAGAAACAGACAGAAAATAGCAATAAAATGTAAAGAATGGACACGACGGATTTCTTGTACTTTGCCAGATCTATTGCTGGTTGACCAAAATTTTGCGATGTTTCGTTCGCTCGGACTTGCTGTTGATGATGACGAATGATCCGATAAACGCTAAAATAAGCAAATGCCGTGATGACAAAGCAAAATAAAACCATGATCATAAGCGCAAAATGTATCTCACGTTCATAGGTTTCCTTAAAGTCGACGACAAAACATCGTAAAACTACCAAGGGAATTGGTAGAAGCAAAACTATTGCTACTGTTAGACACCCACGATGCGATGTAACCAAGGATCGTCGAGACATGTGTAGCCATCGTTCAATGGATATAAGCGTTATAAAGAGAACTGTCATGGAAATGAAGTACGTAGCACTCCCATTAGCAATTCCCCTTATGGCGAGAAGAAATGTTGGCCTGCTGCAAACTAGGTGAGGTTGTTTTATGTAAATAAAATTGACTGCAACAACGAAAGGCTGGGCGATGAGCCCTGTACACAAGTCTGTGATTGCTAATCCACTAAGAAGAATATGGAATGGTGTTCTAACAAATGTTCTCTTCCAAATCGCCGCCAAAATCAGTGCATTTCCCACAACTGCCACGGGTGACAAAACGGCAACTAAAACATTGGTCGCAAAAGTAACTACGTAAAAGAAAGATTCATTTTTCCAGTTGTCACCGCTACACGATAAGGGAAACCATTCTTGTTGAGACGAAGTGTTACTAAACATGATTGGGCGTATTTTTCTTCATGAACGTCTGTAAAGTAATGCGTTTTGCTGGGAAAACCTCACAGAACATGAACCACAGTTTTGACCTGATATGCAAATTTACCTACATCAAGCTACTGAACTAGATTATTTTATCCGCCCTGTTGATGGACTGTAAACAAAGAGCTCTCAAATCTTTCGCCTGATAAAACAAATAGTGACGTTAGACACTTTACTGGTTGCAAAACAAGATGTAAATCGAAATTAATCCTTTGTGTGGTCGTTTTTTTGCCCGTTTTGGTTTTAGCAGCCTGAATTTTGCATTAATAAACTAACTCGAAACAGTCACATAATAGTGACAAAATTGTACCAAACGTTCACAGATTCTTTCTATTAGTTTTCATGCCCTTAGAAGGCAGGTGCTAACTCTGTTAATAAAATGAAGCTCCGATTGTAAACAGTATAACCGGGAATTATAATTTTAAATACATTTTCTCTGATGTTTAATGATTTTTTTTTCTGTCCCTTAAGGTAAACATGATAACCTATCATCTTATCTAATGAAAGACGTAATGAATATCAAGGCCAAACATTTCAAGACAACATCAAGAGCCGTATCCCTTCATTGCATTTTCTGCCCTTTTTGCCATCGAAAAAAATAAAATGTTTTTTTTGCTACTATTAGGGGAAAGATTTCTTTCCTGCAATTATGTTTCCACGGTTCCTAAAAGAGCTCTTTCCAATTCGATTAAATTTTCAGTGCTAGTTGCAAAAAAATTTCGTTTAAAACAACTGTTCCTCGTCGAAAAAAATAAAATGTATTTTTTCGTTAAGTCTATTGACGGCCGAGCAAAATTTTTAAATTGTTTTATTTGCTTGTACTTGCTGTTGGTGATGACGAATAATTCGATAAACGTAACTTTGAAATAGGCGAATGACGTAGTTAGATAGTAAGTGAGTACGCTTACCATACTTGCGACCCTCATGTGATCCTTATAAGTCGGTTTATTATATGACAAAACGCTGAAAACTATTATGGGAGTCGGTAGAAGGAACAGTATGATGACAGCGAAACATCCACGACGCGATGTAACCAAGGATCGTCGAGACAGGTGCAGCCATCGTTCAACGGACATAAGAGTTATGAGAAGAATCGTGATGTAAAGACAATAGATGGCACTGCAATCGCCAATTATGTCTATGGTGATAGCGAACGTTGGCCTATCCCCGTCACTTAACATAGGGTTCATAAAATGCATCAAGGCTCTCGCGACATAGAAAGGTTGGGCGATGAGTCCTGTACACAAATCCGTGAACGCTAATCCACTCAGAAGAATATGGAATGGTGTTCTCGCAAACGTCTTCTTCCAAATTGCCGCCAAAATCAGCGCATTTCTCGTGACTGCCACCGGGGCTAAAACAGCGACAATAATAGATGTCGAAAGGACAACTCCCTTGGAATTACTTTCATTCACCCCTGAGTTTAGATAAGTAGGAAAAAGTTTAACAAGAGTCGTGTTATTGAACATGCTCTAAGTGTGATGAAGATCAACCAGTGAAGACGTTAGCTCAAAGAGAACTAATTGCTTTTAGCTCGACACTTTAATGTTTTTCTTCTTTTGTTGTTTTACTCTATAAAGTAAATATACGATATTAATTTGAAAGCTTTCACTAGAAGCCATTATAGGTATAATGGCTTAATAATTTCTACCCCATGTTTTGAGTACTTGGAACAATTAAAGAACAGCAAGATGTCCTAAGGAAATAGTTCTCTTCATCGCCATCTGCCTAAGCCTTTTAAGAATATAAATTTCCAGTAATTGCTCTTCAGAGAAAAGGAAATATACAACTGTGTATCATCTTAAAAAACCCAAGAAGCTACTTTTTAGAAAAGGTAATTTTTCCCTACAAAAGGCGCTAATTTTTATCAAGCAAAGCGTAAAATCCTGATTCTCTAACAGTTAAAGAAAATAGAATTATTAAAACCGGATATTTGTGTTGACATTTGAATAAAGTCGTTGTAAAAATGTGTTATTGGTTTTAATTCAATCTATGAAACCTTGAAACTTAATTGCTTTATGTGAATTTGAGAAATCTCGTTTTTACTGAAGCTGTAAAACTTAGCCGAACATAAGACAGTGATACGATTGAGATAGATGAAAAGTTAAGTTTCTCACATGAAAAAACAAATCAGGCGTCAGTAAATAGGACTGATGTGATTAAAAAACACGTTTACTCTGGAAATAAATTAAAATTGCATTGGCAATTACGTACGTAAATAAATTTCCTTTTAGGATGATTGCGCTATGTGTTATTCCAAAGATATTCCGGTTATATTTCAATCCACTTTTGTGTTCATGCCATGGGTGCATGATATTTAATTTCTACTGAAAGCTTCTTGAAAAAAAAAAACTTGTATTTTCTTTCTTTCCTTTTTTGAGATTTTCTGACCAATCCATAATGCCTTCATGCATTGGTTCATTTGAACTACCTTCATCGCAAAAAGCTGTTTTCAACACACATTTCAAAAATTTAATTAATAAGGCCCACGAAGAAATAGTTTTTTCCGTCTTTTAATCCGAATAGTAAAGCTAAATAACAGCTACTTTATTTCTTTATATATACGGAAAGATGATAAATTACGAGTTTTGAGCTGACTCTTCTGAAAGGTTCATTGGAATAAACTATCCTTATTCAAATATGTGCCTTTTTAAGCAAATTGTCATTAGTTATGGAGTTTTCACCTGCAAGAAATACCTTTTAGCGTCGGCCTTTTTGTTTTCAGAAATGACAAATACAATTAGGAAGTTAAAATGAATTTTCTAAAGTGTTAGATCTAGAGACAACACTAGGTGGTTAACCTTGGCAAAAAAATTAAATAAATAAACAGCAAAAAAAACAAAAGAAAATAATGCGTGGCCCCATTCACACATTAAATCACAAGAGAAGTCATTAAAATGTAAAACTCGAGACCAACACACATTTTAAACCTGACAAGAGTCTCGTCAAGACCCAGTTTTATGCTATATACGTTTAATAAATAGAACCATGAATAGCTGTTTTCTTTTGGATGACATTGATTAACAAGCGGAACAACATACCCACTTTCTAATCTATTTACACTTAAAAATGTAACAAATAGCAAAATATGATAGGAAGGTTATTTATTTATCGATACAGGCCACACATGTATGAAGCAATTTTTTTAGTTTGGTGAAAGTGACTTGGATCGCTAAGCACAACGTTCGATTTTTATGGGATAATGGTCCGTAATTCAGTTAAAATCGTTTTCTTTAGCTATCTTTGCAGAACAACTGTTTCACACCATTACGAATATCATTCATTCTCCAAACGTATAGACCTGGATTGAGTGACGAAGGCAAAAAAAAGAGCATCAAAGACACCCTTAAGGCCACAAGTGTTTTAAAAGTTATTGGTGCAGTGATAAACACTCCAGCAGAGACAATATAAGGTACGAAACAGAGAGAAAATAACAATAGAATATACAACATGGAAGCCACGGATTTCTTGTATTTCGCCAGGTCTATTGCTTGTCGGCCAAAATTCTGAGATGTTGCGTTTGCTTGGACTTGCTGCTGGTGATGACGAATAATTCGATACACTTTGAAATAGGCGAATGACGTGGTAAGATAGCAAGAAAAATCTAGTGTCATAGTCGTTATGAAAAAATGTTTTTCATAAGTTTCATTTTCATTTGCTAAAACGCGGAAAACAACTGCAGGAATAGAAATCAGTAATAGTATGATAACAGTAAAACAGCAACGACGCGATGTCACCAAAGATCGTCGAGACATGTGTAGCCATCGTTCAATGGAAATGAGTGTTATAAGAAGAACCGTTATGGAAATAAAGTATATGGCACAGCAATCGCCGATTGTCGTTACTGTAACGTGCGCTACTTTAGGATGGTTTGTTTCGTACATAAAAGTTGCTGCGGCAACTAAAGGCTGGGCGATGAGTCCTGTACACAAATCAGTGAACGCTAATCCACTCAGAAGAATGTGAAATGATGTTCTCGCAAACGTCTTCTTCCAAATTGCCGCCAAAATCAGCGCATTTCCCGTGACTGCCACTGGGGCTAAAATAGCCACAATAATGGATGTCGAAAGAACAACTCCCTCGTAATTGCTTTCCTCCACCCTCGTGTAAAAAGAAGTTGGTAATAGTTTTACAAAAGTCGTGTTATTGAACATGTTCTGACTGTGATGAAGATCAACCAGTGAAAATGTTGGTCGATTTTAGCTTTAAGAATGATAGCTTTAAGCTGAGCACTCTTTATTGTTTTTCTTCTTTTGTTGATTCACTCTATAAAGTAAATATGCGGTGTTAAATTAAAAACTTTCTTAAAGGTATAATGGTTTAATAATTTCTACCCCAGGTTTTGAATACTTGGCGCAATTAAAAAGCAGCGAGGTGTCCAAAGAAAGTGATCTGGCTCATCGCCATCTACGCAAGCTTTTTTTAAAAATACAAACTTCCAATAATTGTTGTCGGAGATAAAGCAATATTTAACTGGGTATGATCTTGAAAAAATCCATGAATCTGCTGTTTTGAAAAGCCCTAATTTTTTAGCAAGCAAAGCGTAAAATCCTGGTTTTCTAACAGATAATAGCATTATTAAAACCGGATACTTGTGTTTTCATGCGATTCTAATTGTTATGGAAATGTGTTATTCGTTTTAATTCAATCTACGAACCGTTGAAAACTTACTAACTCTATGTGAATTTAACTTAAGATAGCATCGTTGAATCTCGTTTTTAGTGAAGCTATTAAACTAAGTCGGACATAAGATTGAGATAGATCGAAGGTTTAGTTACATTCATGAAAAACAAGTCAAGCTTCAATAAATGAGACTGATTTGATTGAAAAACACGTTAATCGTGAAAATAATTAAATTAGCTTTGCATTGGTAACGTACATTATTAAATGTCCTCTTTGGGTGATTGCGCTGCGTGTTATTTCAAAGATATTCCGATTTCTATTTCAATCCACGTTTGTGTTCATGCAATGGGTGCATGGTACTTTAAAGCTCCTTGGAAAGAGTTTTTCTTTTTAAAGATTTTTCTGTTCAATCCATAATATAATCACCCAGTGGTGCATTTTGAACTACCTTCATAACAAAAAGCTGTTTTGAACAAGCACTTCAAATTAAGAAAGCCCAATAAGAAACCTTTGTTTTTTCCCGTCTTTTATTCCAAATTGTAAAGCTGAATAACAGCTACCTTATTTCTATATATATACGAAAAGATGATTAATCCCGAGTTTTGAGCTGACTCATCTGAAAGATTCACTGAAATAAACTATCCTTATTCAAATATGTTCCTTTTTAAGCAAATTGTCATTAATTATGGAGTGTTCACCCGCAACAAAATTAATACCTTTTAGCGTCGGCCTTTTGTTTTCCAAAATGACAAATACAATCAGGAAGTTAAAATGAATTTTCTAAAGTGTTAGATCTTGTGGCAACACTAGGTGGTTAACTTTTTTTTTATTTTTTTTTTATTTTTATTTTTATTTTTTTTTTTATTGATTGCTCACACATTTACAAACATTACATTAACAGCGTTATTATTACACTACTTACAGATATTATTTGCACAAAAAAAAACTAACAATACATTACGAACTACAGTTACAATACAATGTAAGTTAACCTTATTAGAAATAAAAGAAAAAAAGAACTTACAAACACTAGCCTATCTTATACCTATAGAAAATAGCCCACGTAGCATTTAAGCAAATATTTTTTAGGAGAGTAATATTGTATAATTAAGGAGATCGGAAGAAAAAAATTACTACTAACAGGGTCAAACCAGGACTGAAAAGTTAAATTTGATTCAGTTTTTTTTATATAAATTTTTAATTTGAAAGGTGGCCGAGGAGAGGTTTCCATTTCTCTGATGAAGAATTAGGATCATTTTTTTCAATTTCATAGCTTTTGTTCATGAGATGCAAGAAGTGCGAAAGATTAGGGATTTCGTTTTTTAATTTACAGACCCAGATACAATATCTGCTCATCAGACAAGAGAAATTAATTTGCAACTTTGCATTTGAGGTGTCTGGCTTTAGGCCGAGAGCAATGGTCATGTCTAATTTATTCCCTTTCTGCGTACATAGGGATGTCTGAAGCCATTTAAAAAAGCTTTCCCAAAAACGAGTGGTCTGGTTGCAATGCCAAAAAAGGTGGAGCAAAGTTTCTGTTTCCTTTTCGCAAAAGGAACAGCGGTCACTGTCTTTGACTTTAATTTTATACAAAAAGGAGTTTGTAGGTAGACGTCGATGAAGAAATTTAAATTGGAATATTATTAGTTTGGTACTTTTTGTGCAAATCTTTGTAGATTGAAAAGCTCTTTTCCAGTCAATTTCACCTTTTTCCAAGTCGCAATCTTCGTGCCATTTCGCCTGAGAAGTTTCCGGTGCTTCGCTTTCAGTTGCAACTAGAATTTTGTACGTTAAGTTGCTGGGTTTTTTTGCCTTGAGGAAAATTTTAATGAATGGTTCAATCTCATCTTTTTCGAGGCTATCTATGTTTTCTTTGAAACGTTTTCTTAGATTCTTCAGCGTGGCAATAATCCCCCCGAATGCTAAAGGGCAGGCTTTGAGTCCGTATTTATTCTGAAATTCTTCATAGGAGAGAGGTTTGTTTGCGTCTTTCATGAGAGACCTAATGGTCGATATTCCATTTGCAAGCCATTCTCGAAAATAGATGGGTTTGCTATCTATTCTGATAAGAGAATTATTCCAGAGAGGCTGTGATTGATAATGTTGTAAGGAGGAGATATTGTCAGTGTAATTAACCTCGGCCCAGATCATCAGAATTTCATTAATGAAGATATTGGTAGATGAGAAGTGATGCTTGATATCTGTTTTGTTTAAATTTCCAAGAAAAACAGCTTCTCCGCCATATCTTCCAAGTTCTCGTTCAAAGAAAAGTTTCCATTTTCCTAAGTTTGTTTTGTCAAGATATTTTTTAATCCAAATAGTTTTCAAAGATTTATTAAATGAGAAAAGGTCAATCATTTTAAGCCCACCATTACTGTAATTGTTAATCATAATGTTTCTTTTAATTTTATCGGGTTTCCCGTCCCAGAGGAAATGATAGAAAGCTCCATTCAGTTCTTTGATAGCCTGGTGGTTTGTTGGGAGAGGGGAAAGAACATGAACAAGCTTTGAAGCAATTAGGCTCTTTAATATAGCGATTTTTCCAAGTAAGCTTAGCCTTCGGTACTGCCAGTTTCTAAGTAAATTTCGAACTTTCTCTTTTTTTTCGTTAAAGTTCAGCTTTACCGTTAATTCGGGTTCTATTGAGAGCCACACGCCTAATGTTTTGATTTTTAAATGCTGCCATCTGAAACCTTTCTCGGGAAACATAATGTCTTGGCTTCTTGCTTTTGAACCTATCCACAATGCTTCGGTTTTTTTATTATTGAGTCTGAGACCAGAAATCTTGCTAAATTTTCCGATAACATCGAGCGAAGTTTCAAGCGCGTCTTTTGAGCCGTCAAGGATTAATGTCGTGTCGTCAGCATATTGGCTTAATTTGATTTCTTTTTGGTTGACTGAAATTCCTTTAATATGTTGGTCACTTCGGATTGCGCTAGCTAAAACTTCGACGGAAAGGACAAATAAATATGGAGAAAGAGGGCAGCCTTGCCGCACGCCTCTCTCAATTTTAAAACATTCGCTCATCCATCCGTTGTTCATTACGCAACTTTCGATATCACAGTAAAGAGTTTGTATCCATTTTTGAATGGAAGGGCCAAAGCCATAGTGTTGCAACGTTTTTTCAACGAAAGACCAAGGCTTTTTCGAAGGTGGTTAACTTTGCCAAAAAAAAAAAAAAAACAGCAAAAAAAAAAAAAAAGTGTTGACCCATACACATATTTAATCAAAAGAGAAGTCATTAAAATGTAAAACTCGAGACCAACACATATTTTAAACCTGACTAGAGTCCCGTCAAGACCCGGATTATAATTATAATTTATAATTCACAACGAAAGAAAAGTTTCCAACAAAAAAAAATAATAAGCTTAGGGAATTTTATTTCAAACTCTTACACAGAATAGTAGTCACCAAAAAAGAATTATTTCTCTTTGGTGTGGCAGAGGACGCAAAGTGTCCATACTGTGATTTGAATGACTCCATAATTCACACTTTCTACAACTGTAATTGGAGCCAATTATTCTTCGCAGAGGTTATAAAATGGTTTAATAAAGAAAATGCCACCTCTCTTACCCTCTCTCCAACTGAATTGATTTTTGGTAAGGACAAGGATAACATAAACAAAGAAATAGATATCATTAGAAAGTTAAACTTCACCTTTTTATATGCAAAATATTATGTATACAATCAGAAATTATTGAATGGAAAGCTGTCATTAATTGAATTCTTAGCCAATGTAAAATTCAAATACATCTTCGAAAAATTTAATTGTAGTTAAAGCGAATTATTTGAAATAAGAGTGTACTGTAGGATGAGTAATAGCGTGTATTAATATTGATGATGTCTTGATGTATTGTAATTTCTAATTTAAGATCTAGTGTGCTAATAACTATATTATACTTGTAAGTTTTTTTCTTTTTTTTTCAATTATTGTATTTGTTTATTTTTACGTTATTCTGTGTGTATATTTTTCTATTGAAATGAATAAAAAAAAAACCTACTACAAAAATTTAAATTTTTATTCAACCATTCGTAAACTGACGGACAAAATCGACTCTGGCATATTCATGCACAGTGCACTTACATCAACGAGTTCTCAGATGACATTTTTAGCTGTCCGTACAGAATAGTTGTTTGACTCTATTTCGAATATCATTCATTCTCCAAAGGTAAAGGCCTGGATTGAGTGTCGAAGACAAAAATAGGAGAACCAAGGACACCCTATCGATCACATATATTTCTTAACTAAAACGGTTACTAACATAGATCCCACTAGAAACAATGTAAGGTAAAAAGCAAAAGGAAAACAGCAACAAATTAGAAAGTAAAACATCGTGGCCACAGATTCCTTGTATTTTGCCAGATTTATAGCGTGTTGACCAAAAAATTTTGAGATGTTTCGCTTGCTTTAAAAACTTGCTGTTGGTGATGACGAATAATTCTGTAAACTTTAAAATAGGCAAATGACGTGATAAGATAGCAAGTTAGCATGGTTGCTGTAATTGCAATGGTTATATAATTTCCATAACTCTGACTTTAATTTGCCAAAACACGAAAAACATCTGCGTGAATCGGATAAATCAACAGTGCGACAACAGTAAAACATCCACGTCTCGATGTAAGTAAGAATCGTCGAGACATGTGTAGCCATCGCTCAATGGACATGAGTGTTATAAGAAGAATCGTTGTGGCAATAAAATAGATGGCGCTGCCCGCACCAATTGTTCTTATGATGGTAATGAGCTTCGACGTTTCACAAACAGTCCTTGTAGTTCCTAAGCACATAAATATGGCCGCTGCAAAGAAGGGCTGGGCGATGATTCCTGTACACAAATCAGTGAATGCTAAACCACTCAGAACGATATGAAATGGTGTTCTCACAAACGTCTTCTTCCAAATTGCGGCCAAAATAAGCCCTTTTCCTGATACTGCTATTGGTGATTAAACAGCAATTATTATAGCAGTTGAGAATGCAACTTCGTAAAAGAAATTTTTTTTTAGTCTATTGTCGTTGTCCGAGAGAGAGGAGAAGAGATGAAAAGTTAGTTGTTTCTTCCTAAACGTTTGTAATCACATTTGGTGGGTTTATCTCCAAGATCGCAAGCCCCTTTCTTCTAAGTTTAGCTGAAATGTAAGTTTTTATTTTCTTGAGGTAGCAAATAATTAAAATGCGTTATCAGCTGCAAAGATGAAACAAAATGTGAGATAAACTTCTTTTATTTGCTGAGTGAGCACCACAAAAAGGTTTTCTGAGTTGACTTACATGTAATTTAAGTCCTAGATCCTTCTTTTAGTCAATCAATCAATCGTCAATCAATCGATCACTCAATTAGTCAATCAATCAATCTACCTGGAGCTATTAATTTTCGCGGACTAATTGAAACTGAACACAATATTGTATTCTGACGAACTTGAGGAAAATTAACTTTCAAATGAGGGCTTCCTGCGAGAGGGCAGTTGAATAAAGGTCATCATCAAATGGAGTGGCACTAGTTTTTTGTTCTTGTTTTTTTGGTGGATAAAACCATGTTGAGTGACAATTCAATTAAAGGCTATTGAAAAAAAGTACATTTAAAAAAAAAATAGCATTTGAACAGTGGACCTACTGGGAGTGAAGCATGTCCTTGTTAAAAGCGTCTCGTTGGACTGCATGCAATCAACCAAGATAAAAGTATACTAAGTGCGTATTTACTTGTAAGTGACATACTCAAAATAATTTTTTCACGCCATTGCGAATGTCATTCATTCTCCAAACGTATTAAAACCGGGTTGAGCGAGGAAGACAAAAATAAGAGCAACAACGACATACTGAAGGCCACAACTAATTCTAAGCGCTCCCCCAGAAGAAAATACAAAAGGCAAGAAACAGAAAATGCAATGAAATGTAAACAATAGACATCACGGATTTCTTGTATTTCACCAGGTCTATTGCCGGTTGACCAAAATTCTGAGATGTTTCGTTTGCTTGGACTTGGTGTTGATTTTTTTTTATTGTTTTTTTATTTTATTTTATTGATAGTCACACATATATAGTTATATTACAATGCAATTAATGGTAAAACTACGTAATAATAGATTACAGTGGAGAATTAAAGAGAAGAGAAAAAAAAAGACCTGAGAAGGATTATGGATACTCCGTATACAAGTTTTAACCTAAGTTTTCTAGCATGTACTTACTTAAAATTCTACTTACAAAATCTGTGATAAGGAGAGACTTATTATTCAACCTATTCGTATAAATAAAATAGCGAGCATATAGCAAGGTAAAATTAAGTTTTTTCACTAGCTTCTTATTAGGTAGGTTGGAAGTAACCCCAAATAAATATTCCTGAACTGACGGCATGAAGATAGACTGATTGCAGTTATTAAACCATTGCACCACTTTTGACAAGAAGTCTTTAGTAAAATGACAATTTGAGAAGGTGTGTTCTATCTAATCTGGTTCTCCACAATATAAACACTCACTGTCGTCTTTGATACCAAAATTGCAGAGGACTTGGTGTTGATGATGACGAATAATCTGGTAAACGCTAAAATAAGTAAATGCCGTGATGACAAAGCAGATTAAGATCATGTTCATAATCGCAATATAGACCTCACGTTTATAAGTTTCCTATAAGTCAACGACAAAACATCGTAAAACAACAGAGGGAATTCATACAAGCAAAACAGTGGTTACTGTAAGACAGCCACGATACATACATAAAACTTTATTTCCTTTCGAATTTTAGAGTAGCTTTTAATGAAACCAATGATCAAAGCGATGTAAACAATGATCGTCGAGACATGAGCAGCCATCGTTTAATGGATATGAGTGTTATAAAGAGAACTGTCATGGAAATGAAGTAGGTTGCACTTCCATTAGCAATTCCTCTTCTAGCAAGAAGAAATGATGGCCTGCTGCAAACTAGGTGAGGTTGTTTTATGTAAATAAAATTGACTGCAACAACGAAGGCTGGGCGATTAAACCTGTACAGAAGTCTTTGATTGCTAATACACTTAGAAGAATATGGAATGGAGTTCTAACAAAAGTTCTCTTCCAAATCGCCGCCAAAATCAGTGCATTTCCCACAATTGCCACGGGTAACATGAAAGGCTCTTCGAGCAACCTCATGGTAATTCGATGAAGTGCCGATCGACCTTCGCATTTTTTCCCAAAGAAATAAGCGTCCAATAATGTAACGCAACTTCCCTTTATTACTTGCGTTCAATACTAACGTGACACGAGATGACGTGACACGAAACAAAGACGTGCTGTGGATGTCGTGTTAACTAAAACACGTCACACGGCACGCGCAATAATATTTTTTTATACTTTAAACGTAACTGCATGTAGCTTATAGCTGCCATCAATAATGTCACAATCTCACTTGATTTGCCTTTGAAATGTTTTCTTGCGTCAGTGGGTCATTGATAGTTTTTTTTTCAAATAAGCGTCCAAACATGTCACTTTAATAATAATAATAATAATAATAATAATAATAATAATAATAATAATAATAATAATAATAACGACTTTATTACAGTATATCCATTTGACATGGCTCTTCATCTGTAATATGCTAACTACAAAAATAATAATAAATAAATTAAAAAGTTAAATATTAAACAATAAAAAATAAATCTACATTATTTCTCTTTTAACTTGACTTAATAAATATTTAAAAGTGTCCTTTGAAAATTGTTTGTGTTCTTTGCAATTCCGTAAGGTGATGGGCAATTTATTTAAGGTCGACACTACTTGGTCTTGGAAAGTGTTTGATGTCAGCGGTATTTGTTTGCCTTTGTTTGCCTTTGAATGTTTAATTTTTCCATGGAAGTTGCGGCATTGATGGTTCGTGCTCTCAGGTTTCGTAGCGCGATTTCTATTTTTTCACCACAAAATATTTTAGTGTAACCTTTGATCCTTTTTACCATTTAGTAAATTTGTTTTGTGAATATGTTTTCTTTTCTGTCAGCACGTAAAGCGTTATTTTGAGAAGCGAATAAAACTGTAAGAGAAAGATGTGCGTTTCTGCTCGACTCAAAAAGATGAAAAACGTATGACGTGTCACGTATGACGCGAATCAAAAGCGTGCCATGAGTGTCGTGTTTACTTAAACACATCAGAAGGCAAGCGTAACTGCATGTACCTTATAGCTGCTATCAGTAATGTCACAATCTCTCTTTATTTGCCTTGGAGTGTTTTCTTACTCTGAGGCTTCGTTGAGCGAATTCTATCAGTCTCTTTTATCACCATAAGTGTCACTGATCCTCTTTCGATTTGTTTTGTAAAAATTCAACCTTGTGAAAGAGAGAGACCCTGGAAACGAGGTTGGAGAATAATTTGTTTTTGATTAACATGTGTTGAATGACGTTTTAAAGAACCTTTCTGTCAGCACGTTTACCGATAAATGTATAAATTAATTGCGGTTTAATATCAGAATGGAGTGAGTGAGTGAGTGAGTGAGTTAGTGAGTGATCCACTGGGGACACGTGACTTCGAGAAAGATCACTACACCTCATTACCATTTGGTAAAAACGGCAACTAAAACAGTGGTCGCAAAAGTAAGTACGTAAAAGAAAGGTTCATTTTTTCCTGTTATCTCCGCTACACGATAAGGGAAACCACTGTTGTTGAAAGGAAGTGTTACTAAACATCATTGGGCGTATTTTTTTTCATGAACGTCGGTAGCGCTATCCGTTTTGCTAGGTCAACCTCAGAGAAGACGAACAACAATTTTGACCTGATATGTAAATTTTACCTACATCAAGCTTCTGAACAAGATTATTTTATTCGCCCTGTTGATGGACTGTAAACAAAGAGCTCTCAAGTCTTCCGCCTGATAAAACAAATAGTGGCGTTTGACAACTTCACTGGTTGAAAAAAAAAAAAACAAGATTTAAATCGATATTGATCTATTGTGCGGTCGTTTTTTTCGCCCGTTTTGGTTTTAATAGCCTGGGTTTGCATTAAAGAACTAACTAAAAACAGTCACATTATGGTGACAAAATTGTACTTAACGTTCACTAAGTCACTTTCTATTAGTTTTATTTTTCCCGAGAGGGCAAATACTAACTTTGTTTAGTAATTGAAATCCCGGTATAACCGTTCATTTTCTCTGATGTCTAATTAAATTTCTCTCTGTCCATAAGGTAAACATGATAAGCTATCATCTTATCTGATGAAAAATATACTGAATATCTAAGGAATATATTTTAAAACAACATTAAAAGAATAATAACTCCTCGTCACATTTTCTCTCAATTTAAATTTGCTTTTATTTTAAGTGCTAGTGGCGGAAACATGCATATGGTTTAGAGTCAATTTTTCCTTTAGGAAAAATATGTTGCTATATAAGGAAAGATTTGTCTCCTGCGGCAATGTTTCCATGGATTCTAACAGAACACAGTCAATTTTAATGCAAACCGCTGCAGGTCTGTTGTAAGTAAATAAAGCGATTCGACGACAAAATAATAGAACTGCATGAGGCAACAAATATAAGAATATGATCGCTATCTAGACATGGAAGCCAGTAAGAAATATCTAAAAAAATATTTATAAACTGAATGCTAGCTACCACTGCACCATGCGACAAAAGATGCGAGGGAATTAATTTACTGTTGGAATAATTAAAGCAAGGCTTTGTACGGGTGGTATGATGTCGAGAACGAAAATTAACGATACAATTGGGACTGTCTTAACAGCTAAATTGAATGACTTTTTATTTAGTGCTTTGATCAACCTCCAACGGCTAAAAACAATTGATAGCTTGTTTGCAGCCAACATAACTAAAAGAAAGTATAGTTTAATGTTCTAGAAAGGTCTATACGAGAAGGTCTATTCAATCAAGAAATATTACAGCCAGCAGTGCAGTCGTATTTTGGATAAGCGAGCAGTAGATAGCTTCTTCAATTGTTTTTAGACCAAAACGCCTGCAGCGCTGGCGAGAAAAAAAATATATTTTAGTAATTGAATCGAGCTTCTGTTTAAGGCACACCTAAACATAATGTAGCTATTGATCCTGCAATTTAAATTTAAATCAAACCTTTAAGTTTAACTCAGAATTAACGCTTACTAAATAAAAACCTGAATCTGGTGTGCCTAAAAGAACTAGCCTTTTCATCGAAACAACAACATCGAAGCTCAATTTATTTCATCTGAAAGATACAAATTTCTCTCAAAGACTTGCTCTTTGTAAGGACAAGAAAAACTGTAATAATTTCGTCAATTTTTAAAACACTTAGAGAAAACAGGGCGTTTTTTTTTCGTTCAGTCAACAGATAAATTCGATAATCTTTTACAGAATGTGCACCACAAACGTATGTTTTCAAGGAAAACAAAAATTTAAATATCATTCCTCGTCGACGAAAGAGGTTGAAATAGTGCATTAAACAATTATTTGTGAGAGCTACAAATAAATCACTTTCAATTACGAAAACGTACAATTCTCGTCAGTGAAATAAAAGAAATTTTTAGGCAGCGCTGCACAACAGTTGTTTAACTCCATTGCGAATATCATTCATTCTCCAGAGATAAAGGCCTGGGTTGAGTGAAGAAGACACAAATAAAAGCACAACAGTCGCCTGTATGGCGGCATACTCTTCTCCTAGAGTCACATAGCTTAGTCTTAGATAAACTCCACTAGCGATAATATATGGTAAGAAACAGACTGAAAATAGCAAAAGAATGTATACCATCGAGGCCACAGATTTCTTGTATTTCGCCAGGTCTATTGCTGACTGTCCAAGATTCTGAGTTGTTTCATTTGCTTGTACTTGCTGCTGGTGATGACGAATAATTCGGTAAACTTTAAAATAGCCAAATAATGTGGTAAGGTAGCAGGGGATTATAATTACTAACATTGCGACTATCATGTTATAATAATAAGTCTTTTTACTGTTTGCCAAAACACGAAATACGACCGCGGGAATTGGAAGGAGTGACAGGATTATAACCGTGGAATATCCACGGCACGATGTAATCAAGGATCGTCGAGATGACATGTGTAGCCATCGTTCAATGGACATGAGTGTTATAAGAAGAACAGTGATGGCGATGAAGTATACGGCGCTGCTTTGGCCAGTTGTCTTTAAGATGATATATAGCAGCGGCCTGTCGAACCGTACCATAGGGTTTGCTACGTACATCAAGGCTGTCGCGACAAAGAAAGGCTGGGCGATAAGTCCTGTACACAAATCAGTGAAAGCTAACCCACTCAGGAGAATATGGAATGGTGTTCTCACAAACGTCTTCTTCCAAATTGTTGCCAAAATCAGCGCATTTCCAGCCACTGCTATCGGTGATAAAACGGCAGTTATGATAGAAGTTGAGAAGAAAACTTTGTTAAAGTAAGCTTCGTTCTCACGGCTACTATCATTCACCCGGTTACAAGGAGTGGAAACATTTTTTAAAGGGGAGAAAGTCGTGTTACTGAACATGGTCTGACTTCGTTCATGAACGTCAGATTCACTACCTTGCCCAGTTTGCCTTCATTGAGTTGAACACAGAAGGCAGCTTTTCATACTTTGACTGTGGTTTTATTTAAATGAAGTGAAAATTACATGGAGTCTCACCTGGTGATATTTTCTAACATAATATTGTGTACGATGATTATCATTTTTTCTTTATTTTTCAATACCACTGGCTTTTATTCATATCATTAAATATTCATTCAAAATTTTGATTAATTTTTCTTGCTCTGAAAACGAGTTTTTAATTTCCTTTCAACTAATCACTTTTACCAAAGTATATACATGTAGACTAGATTAATTTCAACATAAGCTATAATAAAAATGGATGTTTGAATTTCTCTTCAATAATTCAGCTCCATATGAAGCAAGATAAATTGACTTCCTGGTAAGGATTTTAATTCATTGAAAATACAAAGCATTTTTATCATGAGCCTCCGGTTCGTGACACTGCGCAAGCATTCCCGTTGTTATCGACATAAAATTCTTTACTTACTTGCTTATATATTAAGTCTCCGTTCGAGCTAAGTGGCCTATCAGCCGGAGCGCATCCCAGATTCAGCGACATGAAGCTGCTAGTCAACTCCACCCTGGATGGGATGCTAGTCTATCGCAGGGTTACCCTCCAACACCATCTAGTGCTCATTTACATCTGGGTGGTGAGAGGCACTGTGAGAGTAAAATGTCTTGCCCAGGAACCGTACAGAATAACCCCAGACAGGGCTCTAACCCAGACCGCTCGAACCGGAGTCCAGCGCACTTATCATTAGACCATCGCGCCTCTTATTGCCTTATATATAAATCAGTCTTTAAAGGCAAACTGAGACTAAATTAAAATTGCATATCGTAATTGTCCGCACTGCGATAACCAATTCAAGTAAAAGAGATCTCAGCCGTTGTCAAAAAGCTTAGACTCAGGTGCATGAAGCATTAAACACAGGCGCAGGCAATTTGCTGACAAAGATATTGTTATCTGCGGTCTTAACCTGATTTGCACCCATGGCTGTTCTGTTCACTCGCCACCGTTCTTCAAGTACAAGGTGGCTTGCAAATATTCGTTGTATATTGTTCGAAAGAGACGTAAGGGTGCAACCAATTCAACTTATGATCTGTTGTTTCTTGTACTTTGTACTTTGGCCATCTTGTGAGTGAGGCATACCTTTGTCGAAAACTCAGCTGCGCCATTTGCTTGAACAAATGCAATCAACGTTGGTTGAAGTCTACTAAGTAGCAACATCAGAATAATTGTTTGACGCCATTACGAATGTCATTCATTCTCCAAACGTATAAGCCTGGGTTGAGAGAGGAAGACAAAAATAAGAGCAACAAGGACACACTAAAAGCAACAGCTAATTCTATGCGCCTCCCCAAGATAAGATAAACAACACTAGAAATAAAATACGGCAAGAAACAGAGAGAAAACAGTAATAAAATGTAAAGAATTGAGACGACAGATTTCTTGTATTTCGCCAGGTCTATCGCCGGACGACCAAAATTCTGAGGTGTTTCGTTTGCTTGCACTTGCTGTTGGTGATGACAGATAATTCGGTAAACTTTGAAATAGGCGAATGACGTGATAACAAAGCAAAACAGCATCATTGCCTGAATTGTAATATACACCTCACGTTCATACGTTTCCTTAAAGTCGAATAAAAATCGCAAAACAACCAAGGGAATTGGTACAAGCAAGACCATTGCTACAGTCAGACACCCACGATGCGATGTAACTAGGGATCGTCGAGACATGTGCAGCCATCGTTCAACGGATATGAGTGTTATGAAGAGATTCGTGATGGAAATGAAGTAGGTAGCACTGCCATTAGCAATTCCTCCTACGACAAAAAGAATTGTTGGCCTTTCGCAAACAAACCGAGGATTTTTTATATAGATAAAATTAAGTGCAGCGACGAAAGGCTGGGCAATGAGTCCTGTACACAAATCCGTGATTGCTAATCCAGTCAGAATAATATGGAATGGTGTCCTAACAAATGTCTTTTTCCAAATTGCCGCCAAAATCAGCGCATTTCCCACAACTGCCACTGGTGACAAAACGGCAATTAATGTGGATGTGAAAATAGTAACTACGGTAAAGAAAGATTCGTTCTGCCCATCGTCACCAGCAAAGCTACAAGAAACGGGAAAGGTTTGCTGTTGAGAGGAACTGTTATTGAACATGGCCTTTCTTTGTTTTTTGAAGAACTTCGGTTACTTAATTAGTCTTTCTGTGTCAAGCTTCGTGAAAACGAACCTCAGTTTTGTGCTAAAATGCAAATGTTACCTACATTAGATAACAATTAAAGCTGAGTCATCATCCAAGTTGATGGACTGTAAACAAAAACCTCTTAAGGCTTAGGCCTGATAAAACAAATTGTGGTGCTATCCAACATTACTTGTTAAAAACGATGTAAAGCAATACTTATCTATTGTTCGGTCGTCTTTTCTTCCATCTTTATTGTTTTGATTGCCAGAGTTTCCGTTAATGAACTAACTGAAAACAGTCGCATAATGGTGACAAAATTGTAGAAACGTTCACAAAGTCACTTTCCATAAGTAATTTTCCACAAAAGGGCAAGCACTAACTTTGCAAGGTTAAGAAGAGTCTGGTAGTTAACGGTATAACTGGGAAATAAAATTATAAACGCATTTTCCTTGATGTTTATTTATTATTTTTTTCGTTCCCTAGGGTAAATATGACAACTTAAAATCTTATCTTATGAAAATCGTTTTCAGAAAGAACTATTCCTTTCAGGGAAAATGAAATGTTTTTGTGTTGCTATGGTTTTCAAATTACATGTAAATGCACACCACTGCAGGATCAGTTAAGTAAGTAAAGGGATACGATAAAAGTATAATAAAATTAAAAAAGCAAAAAAAGAAAAAAGGTCTAAGTTCGCTTTCTCGACAGAGGAGACAGTAAGTGATTTCTAACAGGGATATTAAATTTAATACCAGCACACATCCAACAAAAGACGCAAGAAAATTAATTTAGAGTTACACAATAATTAATGCAAGGCTTTGTACAGGTGACATGATGTCGAAAAGGAAAGTAAACAGTACAACTTAGACTGGCATAACATGTAGCTTAAAAAAGTAAACGTTGATCTCAAAACTAAATATATTTTTACCTAAAACAGTTAAAAAAGCATTTTTGTGTTAAACTAGTGGATAGGATTGTTGTTTTGAAACAATCTGTAAAGAAGAAAACACCAATATTTTGCTTGCAACCTAAGTATATAGCACATAGTATTTTAAGGTCTTAAATAGTCTATACGAGAAACGACGTGACAAATCGTTCATTTACAAATCTTGAAAAATTATAGCTGGGCGTATTAGAGAACCGAGCCGATGAATTTTCCTTTAAATTTACTGAAAGCTGTAGGCTAGAGAAATAATTTGCAATGCTGCGGAAGAATGAGTAATTTTCAATTAACGAACACCTAGCAAAAACCAGACTCTTTCTTAAGGCTGGTTCTCACATGATCGCCCCGATCGTCTCTGTCGCTTCTGTCGTTTGCAAAGTCTGAGGTGATTGGAGCAAGCAAACTTTTTGAAGCGACAGAAGCGACAGAGACGATCGGGACGTTCATATGAGAACCAGGCTTTACAGCAAATCTCTTAGTTAAAACAAACTTGCTCTCACTGAAGTTTTCTCGTAACATACACATTTTCTCGTAAAAGAATAAAAAAACATTCTTCATCGATCAAATGGTTTTTTAAGGTTTTCAGTGTAACACCACGCTGAGCTTAGCCAGAAAACAACAGTTGCCTCACTCCATTGCGAATATCGTTCATTCTCCAGAGGTAAAGGCCTGGGTTGACGACGAAGACAAAAATAAAAGCGCAATAGACGCTTGTAAGACGGCATGTGCATCTCCTGAACTCTCCTGACTTAGACTGACAATGGACATGAGTGTTATAAGAAGAATCGTTGTGGCAATAAAATAGATGGCGCTGCTCGCACCAATTGTTCTTATGATGGTAATGAGCTTTGACGTAAGCACATAAATATGGCCGCTGCAAAGAAGAGCTGGGCGATGAATCCTGTGCTCAAATCGGTGAACGCTAATCCACTCAGAACAATATAAAATGGTGTTCTCACAAATGTCTTCTTCCAAATTGCGACAAAAAAAGCGAAAATGATGGCGGCTCTTTTGACGTTATACGACGTCACAGCCAACAAAAAATATGTTATCTTATAAAGTAAGTTAAGTGCTTTTTACTCAGTGCAAATTAACATCATTAGGCATTTAAAGAACTAAAACCTTTGTACTGTGTTCGGGGTATTAATTTGCTTGTACGTGAGGGTTAATTTTGTCATTCACACAGTCAAAAATAAATTCAGTCAAAAAGTGATTGAATCTTTTTTGTGGAAGAAACCATGCGATTGTGGTTCTTGTTTTGTTATCATTGTTGTTTGTTATTTTTTTCTGTGGATACAACCATGTTGGGTGACAATTCAAATGAAGGCTATCGAAAGAAGTACATTTAAAAAAACAAAACAAAACATTGTACAGTGAACCTACTGAGAGTCAAGCATGTCCTTGTTGAAACGTCATTGGCCATCTAGGTGGACGAAATGTAATCAAGCAAGATCTACATCATCTACATCTACATATAATTAGGTCGGTAAAAATCTTAAGATATCACACCAACCGTTAAAAACTAAAATGAATGTTAAAAATGTTAAAAACTAAGATAAGAATATATATTGATAGGTATTGATAGGTAATATATATTGATATTCTCAAAATAACTTTTTGACGCCATTACGAATATCATTCATTCTCCAAACGTATAAAACTGG
Source organism: Oculina patagonica (assembly GCF_052425735.1). Lineage (NCBI taxonomy): Eukaryota > Metazoa > Cnidaria > Anthozoa > Scleractinia > Oculinidae > Oculina > Oculina patagonica. The sequence goes on from NC_135768.1 coordinate 17,648,033, forward strand.
GTTGAGTGACGAAGACAAAAATAAGAGCAACAAGGAGAAACCGAAGGCCACAACCAATTCTAAGCGCTCGCCCAGAATAAGATACACCACAGTAGAGATAACAAAAGGCAAGAAACAGAGAGAAAATAGCAATAAAATGTAAAGAATGGAAACGACAGATTTCTTGTATTTCGCTAAGTCTATTGGCGGTTGACCAAAATTCTGAGATGTTTCGTTCGCTCGGACTTGCTGTTGATGATGACGAATTATCCGGTAAACGCTAAAATAAGCAAATGCCGTGATGACAAAGCAAAATAAAACCATGATCATAAGCGCAAAATAGACCTCACGTTCATAGGTTTCCTTAAAGCCGACGACAAAACATCGTAAAACTACCATTGGAATTGGTAGAAGCAAAATTATTGCTACTGTTAGACACCCACGATGCGATGTAACCAAGGATCGTCGAGACATGTGCATCCATCGTTCAATGGATATAAGCGTTATAAAGAGAACTGTCATGGAAATGAAGTAGGTAGCACTCCCATTAGCAATTCCCCTTAAGGCGAGAAGAAATGTTGGCCTGCTGCAAACTAGGTGAGGTTGTTTTATGTAAATAAAATTGGCTGCAACAACGAAAGGCTGGGCGATGAGCCCTGTACACAAGTCTGTGATTGCTAATCCACTAAGAAGAATATGGAATGGTGTTCTAACAAATGTTCTCTTCCAAATCGCCGCCAAAATCAGTGCATTTCCCACAACTGCCACGGGTGACAAAACGGCAACTAAAACATTGGTCACAAAAGTAACTACGTAAAAGAAAGATTCATTTTTCCAGTTGTCGCCGCTACACGATAAGGGAAACCATTGTTGTTGAGACGAAGTGTTACTAAACATGATTGGGCGTATTTTTCTACATGAACGTCTGTAAAGTAATACGTTTTGCTGGAAAACCTCACAGAACATGAACCACAGTTTTGACCTGTTATGCAAATTTACCTACATTAAGCTACTGAACTAGATTATTTTATCCGCCCTGTTGATGGACCGTAAACAAAGAGCTCTCAAATCTTCCGCCTGATAAAATAAATAGTGACGTTAGACACTTTACTGGTTGCAAAACAAGATGTAAATCGAAAATAATCTATTGTGTGGTCGTTTATTTGTTTCCGTCTTGGTTTTAATAGCCTGAATTTTGCATTAATAAACTAACTCGAAACATGGTGACAAAATTGTACCAAACGTTCACAGATTCTTTCTATTAGTTTTCATGCCCTGAGATCGAAGGCAGGTACTAACTCTGTTAATAAAATGAAGCTCCGATTGTAAACAATATAACCGGGAATTATAATTATAAATACATTTTCTCTGATGTTTAATGATTTTTTTTTTCTGTCCCGTAAGGTAAACATGATAACCTATCATCTTATCTAATGAAAAACGTAATGAATATCAAGGCCAAACATTTCAAGACAACATTAAGAGCCGCATCTCTGCCCTTATTGCCGTGCCCCATTCATAATCGCTTTAATTTTTAGTGCTAGTTGCACAAACATATCGGTAAAAACAACTGTTCCTCGTCGAAAAAATAAAATATTTTTTTGCTACTATTAGGGGAAATATTTCTTTCCTGCAATTATGTTTCCACGGTTCCTAAAAGAGCTCATTCAAATTCGATTCACTGCTGCAGTATTATAAAAGGAACATGTAAGTAAGCAAAGGGATATGATGATAAGATCTAGATAATAAGAATAGCGTATAACAACAAAAAATAGGAAAACCTGATCGCTATCTCGACATGAAAGCCTGTTAAAGATTTCTCGAGAGAAAATAAGTATTAAATACTAGCACGCAACCAACAAAAGACGCGATCGAGAACATCAATTTGCAGTTGTAAGAATTAATACAAGGCTTTGTACATGTGTTATTATGTCGAAAACAAAAATAAATACAGTTCAATGATCTGAAAAAGCCTATACGAAATACGAGGACACAAAGATATTAATACGCCAAGTCATAAGCACTTGTGCCAACTCAGTGTTGTAGTGTTAGAGACCTCTTCTATGCATTGCCAAGGAGACTGATTTTATTTGAACGAGAACTAGCGAGAACTGGGCGTCCTTCTTGCAGCAAACTCTAAGTCATCACATTATTTGATAAACTTTACAAAGAATGTGCACCACATATGTAGTTTTCTGGTAATACATTTTCTAGGGAGAAAACAAACAAAACATTCCTCATCCCTCAGTGATAAAAGCAATTGTGTTTTAGCATAAGACACGATCAGTATTTTCGGAAAACCGCATTCCATTAAAAGTAACGTACAATTCCCGTTAGTGAGATCAAAGAGTTCCTTGTAATTTTCATTGGTTACCACTACACAAAAGTTGTCTAACGCCATTGCGAATATCACTCATTCTCCAGAGGTAAAGACCTGGATTGAGCGAAGAAGACAAAAATAAAAACACAACAGAGGCCTGTAAGGCGGCATATGCTACTCCTAACCTCTTTTGGCTTAGACTCACATAAACCACACTAGTGACAATATAAGGTAAGACACTGACAGAAAATAGCAAAAGGATATATAACATCGAGGTCACAGATTTCTTGTATTTCGCTAAGTCTATAGCCGGCTGACCAAAATTCTGAGATGGTTCGCCAGCTTGGACTTGTTGTTGGTGACGACGAATGATTCGGTAAACTTTAAAGTAGGCAAATGACGTGGTAAAGTAACAAGATACTATGCTTGCCATGAGTGTAACTCTCATGTGATACTTGTAAGTCTGTTTACTATTTGCTAAGACACGAAAAACAAGACAGGGAATCGGAAGGAGCAACAGAAGGATAACAGTGAAATATCCGCGACGCGATGTAACCAAGGATCGTCGAGATGACATGTGCAGCCATCGCTCAATGGACATAAGTGTTATAAGAAGAACCGTAAGGGAAATAAGGTAGATGGAACTGCTTTGGCCGGTTGTATTTAAGATGCTATGAATCAGCGACATATTGCACTGTACACCATGGTTTGCTATGTACATCAAAGCAGTCGCGACATAGAAAGGCTGAGCGATGAGTCCTGTACACAGATCAGTGAAAGCTAATCCACTCAGAAGAATATGGAATGGTGTTCTTGCAAATGTCTTCTTCCAAATTGCTGCCAAAATTAATCCATTTCCAGCCACTGCAACCGGTGATAAAACGGCAGTTACAATGGAAGTCGAGAATAAAACTTTGTTGAAGTAAGATTCGTTCTCACGGCTATTATTCTCTACCGAGTTACAAGGAGTGGAAACATTTTGTCGAGGGGAGAAAGTCGTGTTATTGAACATGGTCTAGCTTCTTTCATGAACGTCAGATTGGCTAACTTGCCAAGTTTGTCTCCATGAAGTTGAACACACTGGACAGCTTTTTACACTTTGACTGTGGTTTTAATTAAACGCAGTGAAAATATGGTTTCACCTGGTGATATTTCCTAAACCTTTATTGTGTACTTTGATTAATTTTTGTTTTCATTACTGCTGACTTATATTCATAGCATTAAATATTCATTTAACTTTTTTGATTAATTTTTCTTGCAATAAAAACGAGTTTTTTGTCTTAAACTAATCACCTTTCCCAAGGTATACAGACTAAATTAATTTCAACATAGAACATGAAAAAATGAGTTTTTCAATTTCTCTTTTCAATTAGAGCCTAATATAAATTTACTTCGTGAAAACTTTTTTAAATTTATTGAAAATATAAAGCATATTTAATCTCAGATGTACAAGAGAGGGGGGATGCAACCTCCGTAAGGTTTTTTCGAAAAAAGAAAAAAAGGGAGAGCATTTACTCTACAATGCTATCCCTTGCAGAAATTTTGAGATGTCAATCATGTGTCCATAATATTGGACGTTGCCATGGCAGCGTCATTATTACAAGCAGATGTTGCCAAAAGTCGTCATTTTTATCATTTTTCTTTATTTTTCCAGTTTTTTTAAAAACAGAGTTGTACAATTTGATTACCTTTACATTCCATGAGTATTCTGGCCTGATTTTGTTTCAATTTTGGGCTTTTTTTACATTCTAAGAAAATGGTGAAATCCAAGATGGCGGATCTATGATGGCTGCTCCAATGACATCACCTGACGTCATGTGACGTCACAGCCAACAAAAATAGTGCCATCTTGTAGAGTAAGCTACGGGCTTTCTACTCAGTGCAAAATAATTTCGCCGCGCCTTGATAGAACAAAAACTCTGGCGAGAGGTTTCATACACCGCCACCCTTGTACGATGTTGGGGGTATGAATTTGCTTGTACGTCAGAGGGTTAAGATGAACCCCTGGTTCGGGAGTTTGCACAAGCACTCCTCTTGTTATTGATATTAAATTACTTACGTATTGACTTACTTATTTACTTATTTACCGACCGACCGACCGACCGACAGACTGACCGACCGACTGACTAACTGACTGACTGACACACTGACGTACTTACTTACTTACTTACTTACTTACTTACTTACTTACTTACTTATTTACTTGCTTGTTTGTTTGCTTGCTTGCTTGCTTTGCTAGCTTGTTTCCTTGCTTGCTTACTTACTCATATGTTAAGGCTGCGTACGAGCCTAGTGACCCATCAGGTCGGAGCTTATCCCGGCTTCAGAAAGGCCACCGCGTCTCCCACTCCCTCATATATTAAATAGTCTTTAAAAGCAGACTGATACTAAATGGAAATTGCAACTCCGCATTTTCCGAACTGCAATAACGAGTTCAAAACATATGCAGAGGCAATTTCCTGACAATGATATTGTAACCTGCGGCCTAAAACTGATTTGCACCCATGGCGGGTGTGTTGTCTACCGTTCTTGCAGTACAAGGTGGTTTGCAACCTTTCCATGTATGTGTCGACTTATGTTCGAAAGAGACGCCAGTGTGAGACCATTAAAAAAAAGGTATTGATTGGTAGTTTCCTTGTTTTGCTTTTCGTTGTTTTGCTTTTCGTCGAATGCAATGAACTAAGATCGAAGTCTGACTAAGTAGCTCCCTCAGAATAACTGTTTGACGCCATTACAAATGTCATTCATTCTCCAAACGTATAACCCTGGGTTGAGTGAAGAAGACAGGAATAACAGCAACATGGACACACGAAAGGCGATACCTAATTCTGAAGGATTTCCGAAGATAAGATAAAGAACACTAGAAATAAGAAACGGCAGGAAACAGGCAGAAAAAAGCAGTAAAATGTAAAGAATCGAGACGACAGATTTCTTGTATTTTGCCAGGTCTATTGCCGGATGACCAAAATTCTGGGATGTTTCGTGTGCCTGTACTTGCTGTTGGTGATGACGAATTATTCGGTAAACATTAAAATAAGCGTATGCGGTGGTAATAAAACAAAGGGACATCAGCGTCATGATGGTTATAATCACCTCCCGTTCATAAGTTCCTCTTAAGTCGAAAACTAATCGTAAAACGACCAAGGGAATTGGTACAAGCAAAACCATTGCTACTGTTAGGCACCCACGATTCGATGTAACCAGGGACCTTCGAGACATGTGCAGCCATCGTTCAATGGATATGAGTGTTATGAAGAGAACCGTGATGGAAATGAAGTAAGTTGCACTCCCATTAGCAATTCCTCCTATGACGAAAACTAATGTTGGTCTTTCGCAAACTAACCTAGGCTGTTTTGTATAGATTAAAGTGATTGCAGCAACGAAAGGCTGGGCGATGAGTCCTGTACACAAATCAGTTATTGCTAATCCAGTCAGAAGGATATGAAATGGTGTTCTTGCAAACGACTTCTTCCAAATTGCCGCCAAAATAAGCGCATTTCCCACAACTGCCACGGGTGACAAAACGGCAATTAATGTGGATGTGAAAATAGTAACTGTGGTGAAGAAAGATTCGTTCTGCCCATTGTCACCAGCCAAGTTACAAGAAACGGGAAAGGTCTGCTGTTGATTGGAAGCGTTACTGAACATGGTCTGTGTTTGTTCACTGATGAACTTCGGTAACTTAATCAGGTTTTCTGGATAAACCTCCGTGAAAGTGAAATACAGTTTTGAGCTAAAACGCAAATGTTACCTACATCAAGGTTACAAACAAAGTTGTGTCATCATCCAAGTTGATGGACTGTAAACAAAAACCTCTTAAGGCTTCGGCCTGATAAAACAAATTGTGGTGTTGACCGATTTTTCTTCTTGCAAAACAATGCAAATCAATCAAAACTAATCTATTTTATTCGGTCGCTTTTTTCCATTTTGATTGATTTGATAGCCTGACTTTCCATTAAAGAACTAGCTGAAAACAGTCAGATAATGGTGACGAAATTGTACCAAATGTTCAAAGTCATTTTCTATCATTTTTTCCCTGAGAGGGCAAGTACTAACTTTGCTAAGTAAATGAAACTTCGCTAGTTAACGGTATAACTGGGAAATATAATTATAAATAAATTTTCTTTGACGTTTTTAATTATTTTTTTGGTCCCTCAGGGTAAATATGACAAACTATCGTGTCATCTGATAAAAATTGTACTGAATTTAAAAGTCAAAAAAGTTAAAACAACATTAAAAGAGTCATATATCTTTATCATATTTTCTGTTTTTACTGTGCCAAATTCAAATTCGCTTTTACTATCAGAATTAGCAGCGGAAACGAATTATTTAGAAACAAATATTGCTTTTAGGAAAAATGAAATGTTTTTGTGTTGCTATAGTTTCAAGTTAAATGAACACCACTGCAGGATCATGTAAGTAAGCGAAGGGATAGGATAAAAAACAAATAATAAAATTTAAACAGCAAAAACACAAAAATGGGTCTAAAAACGCTTTCTTGACAGAAAAGACAGTAAGCGACTTCTCGAGGGGAAAATAAAAATTTAATGCTAGCACATTCAACAAAAGACGCGAGGAAATTAATTTACAGTTGCACAAGAATTAATGCAAAGTTTTTTTACAGGTGACATAATGTCGAAATCAAAAACAAACAAAACAAGCGAGACTGGCATAACATACTGCTTAAAAAGGCTGAACTTTAATCTCACAGCTACATATAATTTTACCTAAATGGCAACAATCTGTAGCGAAGAAAGTATCAATAACTTTCTTGCATCCTACAAAACGCACAAAATATATAATAAAAAGGTCTCGAAAAGTCTATACGAAAAACGACATGACAAATCGTTCATTTACAAATCTTGAAAAATTATAGCTGCGCGTATTAGAGAACCGAATGATGAATTTTCCTTTAAGTTAACTGAAAGCTGCAGGCTAGATAAATTATTTGCAATGCCACGGAAGAATGACTTATTTTTAACGAACACGTAGCAAAAATCGCACGTATTTCTTACAAATAAACTCTTAGTTAAAACGACATTTTATCACTGAAGTTTCTAACAAATGTGCACCACATACTTTGTTGTCTCGTAACGTACACATTTTCTCGGAAAATAATAAATAACATTCCTCATCGATCAAACGGTGTATTAAAGTTTTCAGCGTAACACCACGTTGAGCTTAGTTAGAAAGCAACATTTCCTAAAAGTATAAATCTCTTCACCGAGATCAAAGTGTCCTTTACAATATTCATTAGCTACCCTCTGCACAACAGTTGCCTCACTCCATTGCGAATATCGTTCATTCTCCAGAGGTAAAGGCCTGGGTTAAGAGACGAAGACAGAAATAAAAGCGCAATAGACGCCTGTAGGACTTAGACTTAGACTTAGATAAACCCCACTAGCGACGATATAAGGTAAGAAACAGATAGAAAACAGTTAAAGGATATATAACATCGAGGCCACTGATTTCTTGTATTTCGCTAAGTCTATTGCCGACTGACCAATTGCAAATTGCTGAGACGTTTCGTTTGCTTGCACCTGCTGTTGGTGATGTCGAATAATTCGGTATACTTTAAAATAGGCAAATGCCGTTATAAGATAGCAAGAGAGTACGCTGGCCATGCTTGAGACCCTCGTGTGATCCGTGTAAGTCTGTTTATTAATTGACAACACCCTGAAAACGATTACGGGAGTGGGAAGGAGGAGCAGTATGATGACAGCGAAACATCCGCGACGCGATGTCACCAAGGATTGTCGAGATGACATGTGCAGCCATCGTTCAACGGATATAAGTGTTATGAGGAGAATCGTGATGTCAAGACAGTAGATAGCACTGCATTCGCCGATTGTGTATATGGCGATAGTGAGTTTTTCCGTATCCGCGTCACTTAGCATAGAGTTTGTGGAATGCATCAAGGCTCTTGCGGCATAGAAAGGCTGGGCGATGAGCCCTGTGCACAAATCGGTGAACGCTAATCCACTCAGGAGAATATGGAATGGTGTTCTCACAAACGTCTTTCTCCAAATTACCGCCAAAATAAACGCATTTCCTGCCACTGCAACTGGCGATAAAAGAGCGATTAAAATAGAAGTTGAGAAAAATATATTGTCAGATTCTCTTTTCAGCGATATTGACATCATCCGAGATACAATGAGTGGAAATATTTTGTGTAGGGGAGAAAGTCATGTTACTGAACATGGTCTATCTTCGTACGCGAACGTTGATAGTCAGATTTGCTTGGGTCAGAATACCTCGATGATGTTCAACACAGAAGGACAGCCCTTCACACTTTGTCTGTGATGCTCAGTTTTATTGCTATTTTTAATTGAAAGTAGTGTAAATTACATATGGTTTCACCCAGTGACATTTTAATTATGATCGTTCTTTATGAGTTTTTTAGCAATAATTTTTTATTCAACTTTCTTATATATTTCTCTTACACTGAAAATATGTTCGTTTTCTTAGTTGAACCATTTCCCAAAGTACACAGACTAAATTAATTTTTACATGAATGAAATGGATTTTTGAATTGCTCTTCAAGAATGCAACTTGAAAGAGACAGCTCAATAAGACGCCAGACAGATTAACTTCCTGGAAAGGATTTAAATTATGTTGAAATATAAACAGTGTATGTTATTAAAATAGTATTAAAGAACAAACTGAGACTGAATTAAAATTACAACTATACACATTCAAAACTTTCCAGCTGCGGCTTTTGATTCAATTTCCAATAATGATTCACATATTATTTCTCTCAACATTAACAATGCATTGTCAAGCAGACAGGTGATGAGAATACAGTCATCAATAAGGAATAAGTTGCTTTGGTAATCAGAAGACGAACTTGATTTTTAAAAATCATATCACATTTGCTTTAATTTGTTGATAGATATTTACTGTCAAATTGTAGGAAACCACAAAATGTTGCGAAATCCTTCTTTCTTGATTTACTTAAAAACGCTCTTACAGGTTTTTGTGAAATTCCAAAAAATGAATAGCAAGAGTCAATCTAGATTTCGTGAAAATCAGGCTTCTTTAAAAACAAAAAGAGATCGACAATCGTTTCTATGGTAACCACTGTTACTAAGAAACCAGTAAAAAATCACACTTTGGTCATTTGTGATCATGATAGTGTAGTTTGGCAAAAATCTAAGATTGCCTAGGGCTAAAAAAACTACGTTTTTTACTCCTTTTAAGGAGACTCGATGTAGACACAATCGGCGAATGCAGTTTTTTAAGAAAACTCTGCTGTAAGTGAAACGATCGTGACACAATTTGGCGAAAGTTTTATGATATGTACGTTGCAATAAATGAAACCAGAAATAGCTATGATTCCTTTTCGCTGACATTAATTGACAAACAGTACAGCAAGCGTTCTATTTATCAATTCATATTAATCGAGACAAATAGCAAAATATGATGGGAAGTATACATAGTATTCATTATTTCATACGAGCTACGTCTGTATCAAGCAGGTTGTTAGTTTGATGCCGAACGGAACGCAGTTCAATGAAGTTCGATTTTTTATGTGCTAATCTTAGTTTCACCGAAAAACTAAAATGTCAACCGCCCGTAAAGACTAAAGCTTTTATATTATTTTAATTACTCCCATCACCGTGAGACACAATTTGGTTGTCCAACAACGGAAATTACAAAAGCAAGTGTAAATACGGTCGTCTAAACATGAAATACAAGCTGTCAATGCAAAGTCTTAGTAACTCTTGATGACCATTCACTGATCCAGTCTGATTTCTTCATTTCTATTGTCACTTCGTAGCCCGTTTTAAAAGACAGCGACATTGAATTAACTGACCCCCCGCTTATTTCCACTCAGTAAAGTGCTCAATAAGATGTCAAAGAGAACTCACTTATTTTAATTAATTTATTTTGTACGTCTTGATTATCATATAAATGAAGTCTCCAATAAAAAGAAAACTTGGCCGAAAATAATAACAAAGTCATTCGCAATAGAAAGCAAATGAATCGATTGACAACGAAAAAAAACACCTCATTCATTGCGCTGTTCTCACAGTTTTCCTGTGATTGCTAGACATGTTCAGTAACACGACATCCTCTCCTTCACAAAACTCTGCCATCGCAGATTGGACTAGAAGTTCGGCATGGTTAACTTTTAAACTTGCAACTGCTATAGTTTTCGCTGTTTTATCACCGGTAGCAGTAACTGGAAATGCGCTGATTTTGGCAGCAATTTGGAAGAAGACGTTCGCGAGAACACCATTCCATATTCTTCTGAGTGGATTAGCGTTCACTGATTTCTGTACAGGGCTCATCGCCCAGCCTTTAACTGCCGCAGACACTTTGTTCGAAGCAAGCAGTCTGGAAAAAGAGCACGTTACAATAGACACAATCGGCGAATGCACTGCCATCTACTTTGTTTCTATCACGGCCCTTCTCATCACACTCATGTCCATTGAACGATGGTTGCACATGTCTCGACGATCCTTGGTTACATCGCGTCGTTGCTGTGTCACTGTTATCACATTGTTACTGATTCCCATTCCTGCAGTTATTTTCCGCGTTTTAGTGAACGAAAATGAAACTTATGAGAAACATATTTATATAACGACTATGGCACTGATGTTCATTTGCTATCTAACCACGTCATTCGCCTATTTCAAAGTTTACCGAATTATTTTTCATCACCAACAGCAAGTCCAAGCAAACGAAACATCCCAGAATTTTGGCCGACAAGCAATAGACCTGGCGAAGTACAAGAAATCTGTGGCTTCCATGTTGTATATTCTATTGTTATTTTCTCTCTGTTTCGTACCTTATATTGTCTCTGCTGGGGTGTTAATAAGTAGACCAAAATCTTTTAAAACATTTGTGGCCTTAAGGGTGTCTTTCGTGCTTTTATTTTTGTCTTCTTCGCTCAATCCAGTTCTTTACGTTTGGAGAATGAATGATATTCATAATGGCGTGAAACAGTTGGTCTGCAGAAAATGATTTTAACTGAATTAGGGAATCTCATCTCGGTGACGCGGATTGTATGAATAGTACAAGTTTATAATATAAGTATTTTATCTGAAGTTTTCGAGACAAAATAAACCCCCAAAATAAACAAAACTTTCTAATTTACAGCAAATACCTTAATTACCATATTGGAGTTTTACCGTGTAGGGAAAATTGTCACGTTTATTTTGTGTGTGTTTTGAAGACACGTGGGCCATACTTTTTTGTCTCGTTTAACAAATATTTCAAGAAAAAAATCCCATCACGTTTGTGGACCTATCATAGGCTTTCGTTGGGCGAAATATGAAGAATGTTGAGTTTTCATCATGTGTCACTTACTTTCGACTTGGGTCGGTCTTAGTGGACATTTGCTCTCAAATTGTTTTTATCAGATACCGGAGACGGCAAAATAGACTATTCAAAAAAACTGTCGTCCAAATTATTTTTCGGTATCTATTGTGGGATTGTTCGTTTGAGATCTTCTGAGAAGTATTTTTCAAGTAGTACTGTTTATTACTATTTTTAGTATGTGTATAAAACCCCACTGTGTGATCACTTGAATAAAAACTGTTGAGCAGTCCTATCATATCATTTCTAAGGGTTTTTGTTTACATTTTAGTATTATCAGTAAAGGGGACTGACTTATTTACTACTTTATTTAGAACTTCAGTTACAAATTAGTTAGTTTGTACGTTGTGGGAAAGTCTTATGATATTTACACTGTAATAAATGGAACTAGAAATATCCTTGGTTTTTTTTCCCCTTCACATTAATTAAAGAAAAGGTACATCAAACATTCTTACTAATCTTTTCTTACTAAACAAGCGAATGAAAAGGCAAAATATGATGCGATGTACACAGAAATTTCATTTTTTCGTCATACTAGCTACATATGTATGGAGCGGATTGCTAGTTTTGGTCGACGGGACATGGACCATTGATGTGATTTCTATGTGATAATCTCATTTTACCCCAAACGCAGACAACGGCATGCCCTAAAGACGAAAAAGCTTTCATGTTACTTTACTTTCATCATCAAATGGCAACATTTGATTGTCCACCATCGGAAATTACAAAAACCAATGTAAATACCGTCATCTAAACACGAAATAAACGCTGTCAGTGCAAATTGCCAGCAACTCTTGATGTACCTTGCGATAAGAGGCGGACATATTCGCAGTTTACTCTCAATGACCATTTCCTGTTTTCTTCAGTTCAACTGTCAGTCAATCACCCTTTATAAAAGACAGCAGCATTAAATACAATGAACTGCATGTCCCCACACTAATCTTCAATATAACATGCTCAATACGATATCGAACAGACCTCCCCTAAAAAATTAATTTATTTTGTACATATTGATTATCATATAAAAGAGGTTTACTGGGCCAATAAATAATAAAAAAGCAATTAAATATAGTAAGCAGGTGAAACGTTTGACATTAAAATAGGTTCCAACAACTGGAATAAAACACGTTGCATTTGTTTCGCTGCATTGTTTCGCTGCATTGTTTCGCTGCACACGTTTCGTTGCATTGTAAAGACATACCCTGTTCGCGCAGTTAAGCAGTGAGTGCTAGTCATGTTCAGTAACATGATATCCTCTTATTCATTCAATTCTATCAGCGGAGATTATGCAACAAGTACGGCATGGTTAAAAGTAATTTAGTATGTATACTTAAGAAAATGCAATTAACTGTAAGAAAACAAACATATTTTCAGCACAAGAGAAACAAATGAAAAAAGTTGAATGAAAGATTAATTACAGAAATAAAAGTCAGCAGTAATGAAAAAATCATAAAAAGAACATTCACTAAATGTCACCAGGTGAATCCAAATGTCATTCACACTACTTTCAGCTGAAAATAGCAACAATACTGAGCAACACAGATAAAGCGTGAAGAGATCTTCTTCTGTGTTCAACCTCATTAAGGGATACTGACACAAGCTTTTTTAGCGTTCGTGAACGAAGCTACACCATGTTCAGTAACACGACTTTCTCCCCTCGACAAAATGTTTCCACTCCTTGTAACTGGGTTGATGACAGCAGTCCTGAGGACGAATCTCATTATTACAATCAACTTGTTTTCTCAACTTCTGTTATAATTGCTGTTTTATCACCGGTGGCAGTGGCGGGAAATGGGCTGATTTTGGCGGCAATTTGGAAGAAGACGTTCGTAAGAACACCATTCCACCATTCAAGTGGATTAGCGTTAACTGATTTGTGTACAGGACTCATCGCTCAGCCTTTAGTTGCCGCGGCCATTTTGATGTACGAAGAAAACCTTATAGCTGAGCACATTACAATATGGACAATCGGCGAAAGCTGTGCCATATACTTTATTTCTCTCACGGTTCTTCTTATAACACTCATGTCCATTGAACGATGGCTGCACATGTCTCGACGATCTTTGGTTACATCGCGTCGTTGCTGTTTCACTGTTATCATACTGTTACTGATTCCAGTTCCTGCAGTTATTTTCCGCGTTTTGGTGAACGAAATTGAAACTTATGAAAAACATATTTACATAATGACTATGACACTGATGTTGTCTTGCTATCTTACCACGTCATTCGCCTATTTCAAAGTTTACCGAATTATTCGTCGTCACCAACAGCAAGTACAAGCAAAGGAAACATCCCTAAACTTTGGCCGACAAGCAATAGACCTCGCGAAGTACAAGAAATCTGTGGCTTCCATGTTGTACATTGTAGTATTATTTTCTTTCTGTTTCATTCCTTTTATTGTCTCTAGTGGTGTGTTTATTAACGTACCAATAACGTTTGAAACAGTTGTGGCCATCAGATTGTCATGGGTGTTTTTATATTTGTCTTCTTCACTCAACCCAGGTCTTTTCGTTTGGAGAATGAATGACATTCGTACTGGTGTGAGACAGTTGTTCCACAGAGATAGCTAAGGAAAATGATGCTAACTGAAGGACTCTGGTTTGTATGAGATTGTACAAGTCTATAATATAAGTAATATATTCAACGAAGATTTAACGTCAGAATTCTTTTTGGCATTCCAAAAATCGATCACTGACCTACAAGGAAACGTCGAGAGCTAAGGTCGTTTATTAGGTTCATGTATGTGAAACGCAGCCTGTATACTGCTGGGATCAGCAATGTCCGATGTGCCATGTTTTGTGTTAGCAAAAGGTCACTTTTTTGTAGTTCTTTATCGTATGGTGCAATTTTCTCCATTCTAAAGTGTACATGTAAAATTGTGATATATGTATATTAACAGTGTATAAAAAGGAGGATTTTGATGAGATCAGTTTATCCCTGTACTCGCCACGAAGGCTTTTAAGAGGAAGAAATCTATCTCTGAAACGACACGTTTTCTCGATGCACAGCAGATGAAATGGAATATAACTATTTTTAACTCCAGCTGTTTCAAAAATTGAACAGAGCCAGTTTTGCTTTAGAAAGTTTAATTTAGTCACAGTTTGGCTCGTACATTAATTTTATATATAATTGTTTATGTTTTTACATTATCAACAGCTACACCAGGTTGATCAGTGGTGTTATACCAACTACAATCTCATTCTGGCCAAAGCTTCGTTTAAAATTTATTTTAGTATGTAGACTCTTTCAGTAGAAACGTCTGTAAATGAAGCCAGACTCAATATGAAAATTGAAGAAAAAACTTAATCACAAAGGAAATCTTCTTTGCAAGAAAAGGGACTAGAAATAACATTGGTCTAGGTGCACCATCGATAGAAACGACTTGGAATCAAAATGGAACCTGGTGAATGAGAAAATTGAAAAAAAAAAAAGATAAAGAAACTCTACTGTAGGTAAAACGATCATGAAACAATTTTGCGAATATTGCATGTGCGGTGTAATAAATTGGACCAGAAATATCTATGGTTTCTTTTCGTTGACATCAATAAACAGAACAGTACAACAAATAAACGTTCTTCCTAATCTGTTCATACTAAACCAACAAATAGCACAATATTATAGGAAGTATACGCAACATTCATTTATTTTGTACGAGCCACATATGTATAAAGAAGGTTGTTAGTTTGGTGAACGCGACGTAGATCATTGAACATTTTGAAAGTTCCATTTTTTTATGTGCTAATCTTAGTTTCACTGCAAAACTTAAAGGTCAACTGCCCTAAAAGACGAATAGGCTTTTGCCTTACTTTACTTCCATCACTGTAAGGCACAATTTGTATTCCACCGATGAAAGTACAAAAGCAAAGGTAAACAAGGCCTTCACATGAAATAAAAGCTGTGAATGCAAACTCCTAATAACTCTCGATGACCATTCACTGATTTCTTGCTTTCTTCATTTCAATTGTCAGTGCGTAGCGCCCGTTCTATAAAACAGCGACATTGAATAAACAGTCCCACGATATCAAACAAACATCCCAAATTTTAATAGATTTGTTTTGGACATATTGATTATCATATCAAAGCTGATTCGAAAAAAAAAACTGTGGGCCAACGGAAATTAAAAAAGAAAATGTAAACATGGTCGTCTAAGCACAAAGTAAAAGCTTTCAATGGAAAATCTTGTAACTCTCGATTTCCTGCTTTCTTCTTTTCGATTGTCAGTTCGTAACCACACGTCGATTTCACTATGAAGTGCTCAATGAGATATCAAACAGACCTCCCTCATAGATTTCATTTATGCGGTACATGTTGATTATTGCATTACATAAAAGATGCCTCCAATAAAAAGGAACTGAAGAAGGCCAAAAATAATAGCAAAGTAATTGGAAATAGGAAGCAGGTGAAGCGATTGGCATTGAAATAGGTTCTAACAACTGGATGGTAAAAATATTTTTATTGCGTAACAAAGACGTACCCTGAGCGCACGGTTAATCGGTGAGAGCTAGACATGTTCAGTAACACGACACCCTTTCCTTCTCACAATTCTACCAATGCAGATTGGACTACAAATTCGGCACAGTTAACTTCTGCTACAGTTATCGCTGTATTATCACCGATAGCAATCGCTGGAAATGCGCTAGTTTTGGCGGCAATTTGGAAGAAGGCGTTTGCGAGAACACCATTCCACATTCTTCTGAGTGGATTAGCGTTCACTGATCTGTGTACAGGACTCATCGCTCAGCCTTTCAGCGCTGCAGCCACTTTGACGAAAGTAGCAAACCCTACAGTACAGTACGCTAGGTCGCTGCTTAATATCACCTTAGACACAATCGGCGATAGCAGTGCCGTTTATTTTATTTCCCTCACGGTTCTTCTTATAACACTCATGTCCATTGAACGATGGCTGCACATGTCTCAACGATCCTTGGTTACATCGCGTCGTGGATGTTTCATTGTTTTTAATCTGTTACTGATTCCCATTCCCATAGTTGTTTGTCGCGTTTTAAGTAATGGGAATGAAACTTATAGAAGATATATTTTCATATAAACTATAACACTGATGCTGTCATGTTACCTTACTACGTCATTCGCCTATTTTAAAGTTTATCGAATTATTCGTCATCACCAACAGCAATTACAAGCACGCGAAACATCTCAGAATTTTGGCCGACAAGCAATAGACCTGGCGAAGTACAGGAAATCTGTGGCTTCCATTTTGTATATTGTAGTGTTATTTTCGTTCTGTTTCATTCCTTTTATTGTCTCTAGTGGCGTGCGTATTAGTGTACCAAATAATTTTGAAATAGCTGTGGCCAACAGGGTGTCAAAGGTTCTTTTATTTTTGTCTTCGTCACTCAACCCAGGTCTTTACGTTTGGAGAATGAATGATATTCGTAATGGTGTGAAAAAGTTATTCTGCAGAGATAGCTAAAGAAAATGATGTTAACTGAAAAGCTCTTGTGTCTCCGTGACGTGGATTGTTATATATTTTACATGTTTTTTACATGAGTAATGTTTTCGACATAGTTTTAACTGCCCAGTTGTAAAATAGAGAAAACTTCCTTGATTAACAAAGACTGTTTGATTTTACTTAATTTTCTTGTAAAGATTTAGGGTATTTTGCCTCTTCGGGCCCACTGCAACGTCTGGAAATTAGAAAAATAGGCATTTTTCGAGCCGCTGTCAAATATTTCATTCGCATCGCACACTGACAATTTTTGTATCAATTTGTTCATAAACAAAACTAGTTCTCTAAGAAAGTATCAAGTTTTCTTTAGTTTTATCTGAAAAATGCGAAATCAAGGATATAATGACCACTACTGATCGGCATCGAACAAAGGTTGAAAATATGACCTTGATTTAGAAGCGAATGATATTTTTATTTCGGGACCTACCTGATAACCCTACTCTACACAGTCGAAAAGTGTGGTCCTTTAGTGGCTAAAATGTGCAATATCACATGTACGTTTTCAGTATTCCAAAAGTCATAACCGTTTGTATCAGCACATGTGCGAGTAATAACGACGATATAAGCCGAAATGTCGTTATTGCTCGCACATTTGCTGATATTAGCTAGGTCCCAAAATTGAAATATTCGCTTCTAAATCAAGGCACGTCATTTTTCAACCTTCGTGCGATGCCTATTAGAACTGGTCGTTATATCCTTGATTTCGTATTTCCAGATAAGTGGAGGAAAAACTTACACCTTTCCTAGAAAACTAGAAATGTTTATGAACAAATCGATATAAAAGTTGTCGGTGTTCGATGAGAATTAAATATTTGACAGCGGCTCGAAAAATGCCCATTTTTCTAATTTTCCTGACGTTGCAGTGGGCCCGAAGAGGCAAAATATTTAATGGTTCCTAACGCGGTCAGAAAATCATTTTCAATCAAACCGAATCTGTTTTAGTTCTAGCCTCAGTAAAGTCTTTCACTTGCCAGAGTTTCAGGCAAAATTATTTTTTGACGCGAATTTGAGTGGGTGTTTTTCAGAAAGACAGCCTCTTAATTACTTTGAAACCGCAGAAAGATGCAGATGAAAATGATTGAAATTATTTTGTCGCGATCATGTGACAAGAAACAATTTGAGTCTCCAACGTTAGTCGTAACACAATGACCTTGAGCTCCCTGGAGTGGAGTACTTCTCAAAATGAAGTTACTGGGGAGTTTCCGCCCAACTCACACACTCACTCGATCCTCTTCGTGCCCTTGACAGGAGACCGCCACTGCTGCCTTTTCTTTGCCTTCTTTCTCAGCTCTCCCCAGCTGAATCCGCTTGCCCGCATCTCTTTTTCAACTGTCCGTCGCCAGGTCTCTTTTGGTTGTCCCCTTGCTCTTTACCCGGATGGCTTCCAGTGCATAGCAACTCTGGCAATTGCTGATGGCTTTGCTGATGACTTCTTCCTAAGGACATATCCGATCCAGCGCCTCCTTCTCTTCTTCACCTCAGAGCTGATATTGTTTGTTGAGGTTGCCCGGCGTAGCTCAGCGTTCGAAATGATGTTAGGCCAGAAGATGTTCAGAATGCTGTGTAGACTCCGACAGAGGATCCTTTTTCAGGTTGTAGGTATATAAAAGGGTAGGGATTTCACGAGGTGGAGTTTACAAAAGGGGTAGGGAAAACTATCATTTAAGAAATTGTAATTGATGTTTATCAAAATTTTTAAAATAGTGGACTGTGATGAAATTGTCATATTACTGATAATTCCAAAGACGGCATTGTAAGATCAATAAATTCCTGAAAACGACACATTCGATAAATGCACAGAGGAAAAATTGCGATTGCACTCTCTTGTACTGTGATTTTATTAGTTTTAAAAATAACAATAACTGACTTCCTGCTTAGAATTTTAATCTCGTTGAAAATTTAACATAACATATATTAATTAAACTCTGGATACAAACGGAGACTTGATTAAAATCCAAACCAGTAATTTTGCACTTCTTTTATTTCATTCTCAAGATTAGTCAAAATCAAATTTTTCCCTACGATATCAATACATTATCAAGAAGACAGGTTATGAGATTTAAACAAATCTCCAAAATTCCCAAAATATATGATAATCAATAAGGGATTGATATTTTGAACCTCGGACAAAACATGGTAGTTAAGATTTCAGCCGGTCATCCTGATTTCTGATTGAGTTAATCGACTTAAACTCATGGTAGTATGAAAAGGATAAAGTTGAGTTTTTTTTAATCATCATCATCATCATCATCATCATCATCTCGAACAACTCGGCGTCATGACACTAATAGTGGGAGCATGACCCGTCAATTTGCCCTATCTGCCGCCATAAACTTTAGATTTTGACGATCCATTCATGCCAAATTGGCATCCCGCTCCACGGTGTCTCTCTCTGCACCGAGTGCAATACCTTCCCCTTCCTCGCTTGCCAGGCCTCCATTCCAATAGGCCTTTAGGGAATCCCTCATGACTCCTACGACTGATATGGCGTTTATTTTATTGAAGAACTTTAATTATCATAAGAAAAGGGAAAATATACAATGGAAAATTTATATAAGTTACAACTGGGAGCGTGAAGCTACTAATTTGATTAATATTTAGCTGGAAATTCATAGGTAGTTTGGATGATGACCGGAAGCTTAATATGCCAAGGAATTTTTCTATCTAAGTTAAAATAAATTGTTTCAAGTTTTCCCATGGTTTTTTAAATATTGAAAACTGCTAAGATAATAGAAGTCGACACTGCTCTTCCATGAAATAACCTATAAATGCAATAGAACACTTATTAAAATTTGTTTTAAATCTAGATCACAATAAAAAAGCTAGCTTATTATATGAAACAGTCGTCTGAGTTATTCTTCTGGGTAGCCAATATGCGACCATGTGAATGAAAACTTACTTACTTATTTATTTTTAGCAGTATTCTATTGCTTAATATGCTTAACAAGGTGAATATAACTTGGTCTGTTAACCATTCAAATAAAAGCTATTGAGCAGTACTTCAATGTGGCACTGTTTATTATGCTGTGCAAGATGTTTCTAATTATTATGTTTGTCGATAAAACCTTTAGTGTGACCATTCGAATAAGATCTTTTGGGCAATAGTATTCATTTGGTACTGTTTAATTTTGCCAAACAAGATTCTTTACTGCATTACGAATATCATTCATTCTCCAAAGATAAAGGCATGGGTTAAGTGAAGAAGATAAAAACAAAAGCATCACAGAGATATTACCGGCTGCCGCTATTGCTGAATTTTTACCTAGACTGAGATACACCCCAACAGATATAATAAAAGGCAGAAAACAGAAACAAAACAGAACTAAAATATAAAGGATTGATGCTACAGATTCCTTGTACTTTGCCAAGTTTATTGCCGGTTGACCAAAATTCTGACTCGGCTCATTGCTTTGCACTTGAAGCTGATGACGACGAATAATTCGGAACACTCTAAAATAAGCAATTGTGGTGACAAAAAAGCAAACCAAAAGCATTGTTGAATTCATAATACTAAACTCGCGCCCATAGGTTCCATTTATGTCGTATAAAAGTCGAAAAACAACCAAGGGAACTGGAAGAAGCAGCAGCGCGCAAACTGTTAAATATTTCCGACTCGATGTAAGCGAGGATCGTTGAGACATGTGCAGCCATCGTTCAATAGACATGAGCGTTATAAGAAGAATCGTGATCGAAATAAAGTAGGTTGCACTGCCATTAGCAACCGCCTCTATGGTAACATAACGCCAGTCGCAAATTACTTCATTGTTGGCTAAGAACATCAAAATTGTGGCAGTGTAGAAAGGCTGAGCGATGAGCCCGGTACACAAGTCAGTGAGCGCTAAGCCACTAAGAAGAACATGGAATGATGTTCTCACAAAGGTCCTCTTCCAAATCGCCGCCAAAATCAACGCATTTCCCGTCACTGCCACCGGTGACAAAATAGCCATGACGATAGAAGTTGAAAACGCACTCGCTTCGTAAGAGTAAGATTCGTAAATATTATTATCATCTTCAGAGGTACAGGGAGTGGGAAAACTTTGACGAGGAGTGGAGGTTGTGTTATTGAAAACTGCCTTCATGAAGTTTCGCATTTAAATGTCTGCAGTCACATCTACTTTGTAAACGAATTCAAATTGAACCCAGCACAGATGACCACCTTTTGCACTTCAAAAGGCGAAAGAGATGTTTGCTTGAAACCTTGCTGGCGTTTTAGGTGTCTGCGTATCGTTTCACCTGCTGCTTTGTATTTAACTACTTCTTCAAATTTGTCATTCATTCTTTTATTAAAATTATATTACATGTATGTTAACTACTTTTTGCGCCTCTGTTCTGCTGGCAGTCTTGGATCTAATAAGACAAAGTTGTCTTACCGATATCAATAATATTAGATTGATTTTGTTTTTGGATAGACGTTTTGCTTCCAGACCTAGCTTAGAACTTTGTGCTAAGTAAATAAGGGTGATAAACTTAAGATATGACTTGCAAATGTACCAGTATAAAGGTTACAAACGAAACTGTTGCGTTAAAGAAATTAAGGTGGCCCGCGGGTATTTATGAGGTTGGCAGTTCCCTTTTTTAAGCGCGTTATAAAACGGGAAAACGTGAAGCGATTGCTTATATTTTTGAGAATCTGAGAGAATAATGCTTAAACTATATAAAATGATAAATTTTATGGCGATCAAACGCGATTTGTTTAAGTTATGAGCGACTTTCGAAAGCCTTCGTTTTTAATAAAAAGCGATTATTTTTGAAATGCCACGGTGAAGTTTTTTGTAATTACCCCAAAACGCTGCCAAACAGTTGAAGTTTACTCACAACAACTTACAGAAAAATCCACTCCGTAGATTTCCTGAACGAGAGACATCTTTATTTCGCCTTTAAAAACTGTTGTGTTATGCGTCTGACTTGACCGTCGCATAAATGTGATATTTATAATAATAACCCAGTACCAGCCAGTTTTGAGGCTAATGTCACCTTAACCTTGTGTGTAAAAGTTAAAAAGATCGTGTGTTAACATCAAATGTTAGCAGTCAATAAAGATGGATGATTTTCAGCCGAATGTTTGAAAATATCAAACAAATGACGTTATTTCAAATTGCGAAAAATTTGTCGATTTGTTTTGCATTTTTTTTTTAAGCTGAAGCTAGAACAGGATATTGCAAAGGTTTGTACCGAGTTTCAGCGTATTTCATTCATACGGTTTGAAGAATTTCGGTTGCAAAGTCAGGTACATTTGCTTTCTAAGTTCTAGTCGCTTTGTTAACCCCGCATTTCGAATGAAATTATACTGTTGTTTTCGAAGAGAGGTGTTACTTTCAAATTCCGCATGATCTTCTGCCACTTGGAAGTAACGCAGCTTAAAATAGTTACTATCTTCTGCCATTAGGGAATACATTTGCAGGAACGGTAATTGTCATTTTTGTAGTAACTATTTTAAGCTGCGTGAAGCTTCGTTACGAAGTTCGCAATTTGATTGACAACTACGTAAAGAAATTCCCAAGTTCGCGGCGAACTTCGGAAGTTTCAAACAATCTTCGCAAACCGCTTGTCAAAAGTTTTGTGAAACGCTCTGTAATTTTGATTTGTACTTTACGATGAAAGGGAACTGTTTCCAACAAACTACTACGAGACCTTTACTTTGCCATTCGCTGGGGACTCGTGTAAAAGCCCGAAGTATTGATGTAAATTGATGAATGAGTTATATACATTTAATCCTTCCTTCCTTCCTTCCGTCCGTCCTTCCTTCCTTCCGGCCGTCCTTCCTTCCTTCCTTCCTTCCTTCCTTCCTTCCTTCCTTCCTTCCTTCCTTCCTTCCTTCCTTCCTTCCTTCCTTCCTTCCTTCCTTCCTTCCTTCCTTCCTTCCTTCCTTCCTTCCTTCCTTCCTTCCTTCCTTCCTTCCTTCCTTCCTTCCTTCCTTCCTTCCTTCCTTCCTTCCTTCCTTCCTTCCTTCCTTCCTTCCTTCCTTCCTTCCTTCCTTCCTTCCTTCCTTCCTTCCTTCCTTCCTTCCTTCCTTCCTTCCTTCCTTCCTTCCTTCCTTCCTTCCTTCCTTCCTTCCTTCCTTCCTTCCTTCCTTCCTTCCTTCCTTCCTTCCTTCCTTCCTTCCTTCCTTCCTTCCTTCCTTCCTTCCTTCCTTCCTTCCTTCCTTCCTTCCTTCCTTCCTTCCTTCCTTCCTTCCTTCCTTCCTTCCTTCCTTCCTTCCTTCCTTCCTTCCTTCCTTCCTTCCTTCCTTCCTTCCTTCCTTCCTTCCTTCCTTCCTTCCTTCCTTCCTTCCTTCCTTCCTTCCTTCCTTCCTTCCTTCCTTCCTTCCTTCCTTCCTTCCTTCCTTCCTTCCTTCCTTCCTTCCTTCCTTCCTTCCTTCCTTCCTTCCTTCCTTCCTTCCTTCCTTCCTTCCTTCCTTCCTTCCTTCCTTCCTTCCTTCCTTCCTTCCTTCCTTCCTTCCTTCCTTCCTTCCTTCCTTCCTTCCTTCCTTCCTTCCTTCCTTCCTTCCTTCCTTCCTTCCTTCCTTCCTTCCTTCCTTCCTTCCTTCCTTCCTTCCTTCCTTCCTTCCTTCCTTCCTTCCTTCCTTCCTTCCTTCCTTCCTTCCTTCCTTCCTTCCTTCCTTCCTTCCTTCCTTCCTTCCTTCCTTCCTTCCTTCCTTCCTTCCTTCCTTCCTTCCTTCCTTCCTTCCTTCCTTCCTTCCTTCCTTCCTTCCTTCCTTCCTTCCTTCCTTCCTTCCTTCCTTCCTTCCTTCCTTCCTTCCTTCCTTCCTTCCTTCCTTCCTTCCTTCCTTCCTTCCTTCCTTCCTTCCTTCCTTCCTTCCTTCCTTCCATCCTTCCTAAAATTACCTACAAAAAATATTTTAAGAGGAGATTTGTAGAAGAATCCGACAACGGCCGGTAATGCTATGGAAAATTGTTCGCTTATCCTTTGCATGAAGGTAGTCCTTATTAAAACTAAAAACGTTATGTTGTTTTTTTCTTCAAATATTTTTATTTTTCTGAGAAAAACGAAATTTTTTGATTTGACATCTAGACTCGTCTAGACTCGATTGAGAGGGTACAAATTGGGTTGAAAATTGACCATTTTCAATCGATTCGTATATCAAAACCATCACGCGCAGAAAAAAATAAATACAACCGGTCTATTGCATGACTCTTCCTTGTCCAAATAAGCATAGTTTCAAGAGTTTTGGTTTAATCTAATTATTTTACGGTAATCAAAACCAGACTATTCTCACGTGAAATGAAAGTCGGTCGGTCAAAAGAATCGTCATTTTCACTATGTGCCTTATCTCACAATTCCTTGAGATAAATATATTTTAACTGTAGAAGGATGATACTTTCAAAATTTTTAAAGTTTTGTCTGGGTAAATGATTAAGAGCAAGTTTGTAGAAGAATCGAACAAAAATTGTTTTTTGCGGCAATTCTTAAAATACAGGGATTTCGCTCATCTTCTGCATGAAGGTAGTCCTTATTAAAACTAAAAACGTTATGTTGTTTTTTTCTTCAAATAGTTTTATTTTTCCGAGAAAAACGAAATTTTCGATTTGACATCTAGACTCGTCTAGACTCGATTGAAAGGGTACAAATTGGGTTGAAAATTGACCATTTTCAATCGATTCGTATGTCAAAACCATCACGCGCAGAAAAAAATAAATACAACCGGTCTATTGCATGACTCTTCCTTGTCTAAATAAGCATAGTTTCAAGAGTTTTGGTTTAATCTAATTATTTTACGGTAAACAAAACCAGACTATTCTCACGCGAAATGAAAGTCGGTCGGTCAAAAGAATCGTCATTTTCACTATGTGCCTTATCTCACAATTCCTTGAGATAAATATATTTCAACTGTAGAAGGATGATACTTTCAAAATATTTAAAGTTTTGTCTGGGTAAATGATTAAGCACTTGTCAAAAAATTATTCAAAATCGTACAAAAACGACACAAAATCACGCAAGCTTTCGAATGCGTGACCAAAAGTATTACCACCGTATTTGTTCTTTAAATCAATTTAGTCGCAACACTAGCAATACCAAGGCATAAAGCATAATAAATATGTTCACCTTTGCTTGATTATGATATCCTGTCCCATGCAATACGTTTTTTCCTGTCATTTCTTCAATGGCTTCCCGTTCAGTTCGCATGCCGCTTGTCGAATCCGTCTGCGACTGGTGAATTTGAAGCAACCACCGATACGAGTTTAACCAAATATGTATCGTCATGATTAACAAGCCCTTTTTGTGTTACTTGATTAAGCCATATTTCAGGTTATAGCCGGCAAAGCGTTTTCGATAAGCCACTTTGCAGTGCCTGTTGGCCCCGTTATTATTCCAAGTGAAGTATAAATTTGCATACTTTCGAGACAAGCGTGACAATTTTTTATACTTAGGGGGTGGGGTGAGGAAGGGTCTTAAATTTTTAGATGAATCAAATGTTTGAAAACGTTTGGGGATGAATTGTTACAAGCTAATACCGTATTTTACATGGGGATGTAAAAGAATTTCACAACGTCAAACCTGACCCCACGGGAACAAGGATACCAGTTTTCTGGAATATGACATTTGATATTTCTCTTCCTACATCTCTATCTCCTTTAGAAGTCTTCCCTTTACTGTGATAAGCAATCTCGTGAGGAACTTTGCATGAACTTGAACTTTTTCGCCATCCAATTCCAAGCTCGGATCGATGAAAGGGACAGATAGTAAAAGCGCTAACATCCTGTTGCTTGTTAAAGATACCTGGTGTTAATGGCGAACAGGAACTTATTCTCCTTAGAGCATGCTCTAAGGAGAATAAGTTCCTGTTCGCCATTAACACCAGCAAAAGACCAGAGGGACTTATGATTTTCTATATCATTGTTACATGAGCAAAGGGACCTCGGTTATTAATTTACTTTTATCGCGTCGATCATACGAGCAAGGACTGCCAACTATCGTTTTAAAAGAACAAGAAACTTCCATGAGACACCAAGTGCAGCGAGAACATGTGGAGTTTCCAACAGTTCACCAGACAACTGAAGGAAAAAGCACTTTACGGGGACTGTGTTGTGCCGGTTGCTCCACAAATGGTTCGTGAGAAAAAAGAAATCATTCAAACATCTATAATCGAGTTTAGTAAATTACATTAGTCTCGTCTCCTAAAAGTAAACAACGTGAATTCTCGCACACACAAGGTCAATTATTTTACTTTGTTGTTTTGGAGAATAATAAAGTACATAACTGAATTATATGGTTTTTATAGAAGGAGCAACCAGCAATTAGTAGATTATAGACTACCACCAAACCGGAAACGAGAAGCAAACGACTTTTAGAAAGTCTAAATTTAATAGATTACAACACTTTTTCCTGACAGCGGCTTTTTGTCAATACTTTTACGGGTTTTCTCTCTTTGATTTTGAGCGTAAGCAGAACTTATAAGTAAAGTAAATCACGTAGCAAATACGAGTTTGTGACAATTCATCCCCAAACGTTTTCAAACCATTGATTCATCCAAAAATTTAAGACCCTTCCTCACTCCACCCCCTAAGTATAAAAAACTGTCACGCTTGTCTCGAAAGTATGCAAATTTATACTTCACTTGGAATAATAACGGGGCCAACAGGCACTGCAAAGTGGCTTATCGAAAACGCTTTGCCGGCTATAACCTGAAATATGGCTTAATCAAGTAACACAAAAAGGGCTTGTTAATCATGACGATACATATTTGGTTAAACTCGTATCGGTGGTTGCTTCAAATTCACCAGTCGCAGACGGATTCGACAAGCGGCATGCGAACTGAACGGGAAGCCATTGAAGAAATGACAGGAAAAAACGTATTGCATGGGACAGGATATCATAATCAAGCAAAGGTGAACATATTTATTATGATTTATGCCTTGGTATTGCTAGTGTTGCGACTAAATTGATTTAAAGAACAAATACGGTGGTAATACTTTTGGTCACGCATTCGATTAAGCTTGCGTGATTTTGTGTCGTATTTGTACGATTTTGAATAATTTTTTGACAAGTGCTTAATCATTTACCCAGACAAGACTTTAAATATTTTGAAAGTATCATCCTTCTACAGTTGAAATATATTTATCTCAAGGAATTGTGAGATAAGGCACATAGTGAAAATGACGATTCTTTTGACCGACCGACTTTCATTTCGCGTGAGAATAGTCTGGTTTTGTTTACCGTAAAATAATTAGATTAAACCAAAACTCTTGAAACTATGCTTATTTGGACAAGGAAGAGTCATGCAATAGACCGGTTGTATTTATTTTTTTCTGCGCGTGATGGTTTTGACGTACGAATCGATTGAAAATGGTCAATTTTCAACCCAATTTGTACCCGCTCAATCGAGTCTAGACGAGTCTAGATGCAAATCAAAAAATTTCGTTTTTCTCAGAAAAATAAAAATATTTGAAGAAAAAAACAACATAACGTTTTTAGTTTTAATAAGGACTACCTTCATGCAAAGGATAAGCGAACAATTTTTCATAGCATTACCGGACGTTGTCGGATTCTTCTACAAATCTCCTCTTAAGTACTTGTCAAAAAATTATTCAAAATCGTACAAAAACGACACAAAATCACGCAAGCTTTCGAATGCGTGACCAAAAGTATTACCACCGTATTTGTTCTTGAAATCAATTTAGTCGCAACACTAGCAATACCAAGGCATAAATCATAATAAATATGTTCACCTTTGCTTGATTATGATATCCTGTCCCATGCAATACGTTTTTTCCTGTCATTTCTTCAATGGCTTCCCGTTCAGTTCGCATGCCGCTTGTCGAATCCGTCTGCGACTGGTGAATTTGAAGCAACCACCGATACGAGTTTAACCAAATATGTATCGTCATGATTAACAAGCCCTTTTTGTGTTACTTGATTAAGCCATATTTCAGGTTATAGCCGGCAAAGCGTTTTCGATAAGCCACTTTGCAGTGCCTGTTGGCACCGTTATTATTCCAAGTGAAGTATAAATTTGCATACTTTCGAGACAAGCGTGACAGTTTTTTTATACTTAGGGGGTGGGGTAAAGAAGGGTCTTAAATTTTTAGATGAATCAAGAGGGTCCTGAAGGGGTAAAATGGGAACTGGGATTTGCCTATTTTTACTGGGATTTACCTATTTTTTCACTGGGAAAATGGGATTTAGGTCACTGGGACTGGGATTCGGAAACAAAAAATGGGAATGGGAAACGTGTCAGTATATGACTAAACCTTCATATTTTGTGCTCTTTAATGTTATGTTCTTAAAGTCCGGCACTGAATAGTTAAAACACTGAAAACTCTGAAACGAAAGGACCGCACTGAACGAGTTTTCATCATGTCTCGATCAATTTTCGTGTAAGTTAAGTTACTCAGCGGAACAGCTATGACTGAGCATCGGCACAAACATGACAAATGAAATATTTAAAAGAAGTGACAGCAAGTTGTTGACAGTCAGGGTAGTGGTTGGTACGGGATAAAAACTTGATAGCTTTAAAAATTCTATTATTCTCTACAAGACAAACCAACAAATGAAAAGTGATGTCCTCAACAATATTAGTGATAATAACTAGCAGAGCATGATTTTGGATAGTCCAGTCCTTGAACTATCCGACAAGACAGATATAATGCGCTTGAGACCAGATTTTCCACGCACTGGGAATTTCACTGCTGGGACTGGGATTTAGACAAAAATTAGGCTGGGAAATGGGATTTGGGCAAAATTTGGGCTGGGAAATGGGATTTGGTACCCCCCCTTCAGGACCCTCAATCAAATGTTTGAAAACGTTTGGGGATGAATTGTCACAAACTAATACCGTATTTTACATGGGGATGTAAAAGCGCTAACATCGTAAAAGTAGTAAAAGCGCTAACATCCTGTTGCTTGTTAAAGATACCTGGTGTTAATGGCGAACAGGAACTTATTCTCCTTAGAGCATGCTCTAAGGAGAATAAGTTCCTGTTCGCCATTAACACCAGCAAAAGACCAGAGGGCCTTATGATTTTCTATATCCTTGTTACATGAGCAAAGGGACCTCGGTTATTAATTTACTTTTATCGCGTCGATCATACGAGCAAGGACTGCCAACTATGGTTTTAAAAGAACAAGAAACTTCCATGAGACACCAAGTGCAGCGAGAACATGTGGAGTTTCCAACAGTTCACCAGACAACTGAAGGAAAAAGCACTTTACGGGGACTGTGTTGTGCCGGCTGCTCCACAAAT
Source organism: Oculina patagonica (assembly GCF_052425735.1). NCBI lineage: Eukaryota > Metazoa > Cnidaria > Anthozoa > Scleractinia > Oculinidae > Oculina > Oculina patagonica. Next base: position 17,677,305 of record NC_135768.1, read on the forward strand.
GGTTCGTGAGAAAAAAGAAATCATTCAAACATCTATAATCGAGTTTAGTAAATTACATTAGTCTCGTCTCCTAAAAGTAAACAACGTGAATTCTCGCACACACAAGGTCAATTATTTTACTTTGTTGTTTTGGAGAATAACGAAGTACATAACTGAATTATATGAATATACATTTTGGTTTTTATAGAAGGAGCAACTAGCAATTAGTAGATTATAGACTACCACCAAACCGGAAACGAGAAGCAAACGACTTTAGAAAGTCTAACTTTAATAGATTACAACACTCTTTCCTGACAGCGGCTTTTTGTCAATACTTTTACGGTTTTTCTCTCTTTGATTTTGAGCGTAAGCAGAACTTATAAGTAAAGTAAATCACGTAGCAAATACGAGTTTGTGACAATTCATCCCCAAACGTTTTCAAACCATTGATTCATCTAAAAATTTAAGACCCTTCCTCACCCCACCCCCTAAGTATAAAAAACTGTCACGCTTGTCTCGAAAGTATGCAAATTTATACTTCACTTGGAATAATAACGGTGCCAACAGGCACTGCAAAGTGGCTTATCGAAAACGCTTTGCCGGCTATAACCTGAAATATGGCTTAATCAAGTAACACAAAAAGGGCTTGTTAATCATGACGATACATATTTGGTTAAACTCGTATCGGTGGTTGCTTCAAATTCACCAGTCGCAGACGGATTCGACAAGCGGCATGCGAACTGAACGGGAAGCCATTGAAGAAATGACAGGAAAAAACGTATTGCATGGGACAGGATATCATAATCAAGCAAAGGTGAACATATTTATTATGATTTATGCCTTGGTATTGCTAGTGTTGCGACTAAATTGATTTAAAGAACAAATACGTATATACGGTGGTAATACTTTTGGTCACGCATTCGAAAGCTTGCGTGATTTTGTGTCGTTTTTGTACGATTTTGAATAATTTTTTGACAAGTGCTTAATCATTTACCCAGACAAAACTTTAAATATTTTGAAAGTATCATCCTTCTACAGTTGAAATATATTTATCTCAAGGAATTGTGAGATAAGGCACATAGTGAAAATGACGATTCTTTTGACCGACCGACTTTCATTTCGCGTGAGAATAGTCTGGTTTTGTTTACCGTAAAATAATTAGATTAAACCAAAACTTTTGAAACTATGCTTATTTAGACAAGGAAGAGTCATGCAATAGACCGGTTGTATTTATTTTTTTCTGCGCGTGATGGTTTTGACATACGAATCGATTGAAAATGGTCAATTTTCAACCCAATTTGTACCCTCTCAATCGAGTCTAGACGAGTCTAGATGTCAAATCGAAAATTTCGTTTTTCTCGGAAAAATAAAACTTTTTGAAGAAAAAAACAACATAACGTTTTTAGTTTTAATAAGGACTACCTTCATGCAGAAGATGAGGGAAATCCCTGTATTTTAAGAATTGCCGCAAAAAACAATTTTTGTTCGATTCTTCTACAAACTTGCTCTTAAAATCAATTTAGGCGTAGGCATGCATAGTGCACTTACATCAATGATTTTTGGCATATTTTTAGCTGTCTCCACAGAATAGCTGTTTGACTCCATTTCGAATATCAATCATTCTCCAAACGTAAAGGCCTGGGTTGAGTGACGAAGACAAAAATAACAGCAACGATGCCAACATATTGACGGCATATAGTTCTGGATTATAACCTACAACAAGACCTACTCCAGCAGAGAAAATTAAAAGTAGAAAACAGAGAGTAAATAACAAAAGAATATATAACATTGAAGCCACAGATCTCTTGTATTTCGCGAGGTCTATGTCTTGTCGACCAAAATTCTGAGATGTTTCGTTTGACTGCACTTGCTGTTGGTGATGGCGAATAATACGGTAAACTTTAAAATAGGCGAATGATGTAACAAGATAACAAGAAAGCATTAACGTTACTATTGCATTATTCCAGCCAAGTACATAATGATCATGATCATTTGTAGTGGCTAAAGCGCGCAAAACAACAAGAGGGACAGGAAGGAGCATCAATATGGTAACAGTAAAACATCCACGACGCGATGTAACCGAGGATCGTCGAGACATGTGCAGCCATCGTTCAATGGACATAAGTGTTATAAGAAGAATCGTTATGGCAACAGAATATGTGGCACTCGCTTCGCCAATTACTCGCAATGTCATTACGAGTACTGGCTTTTCCCTGGCAATCCTCGGGTTTGCTGAGTACAGAAAGGTGTTTGCAGCAGCGAAAGGCTGAGCAATGAGCCCTGTACATAGATCAGTAAACGCTAATCCACTCAGAAATATATGGAATGCTGTTCGCACAAACGTCTTCTTCCAAATTGCCGCCAAAATCATCGCATTTCCCGCCACTGCCACGGGTGATAAAACAGCAATGATGGTGCAAATCGACAAAGTAAACGCACATAAGAAAAAATGGCATTTTCTTCCTTCAACATCTATGCTACAGGCGGTGTAATAATTTTTTGGCTTGGAGCAAGTCGTCAAATTTGCCATGGCTTCAGCTGGTTTCATTCTAAGGCTTTCGAAAAAACTCCGTCTCTTGTGTTGATTTCAATTAAAAGAAGCCTCAGTAGTTCAACCTTAGGGATGTAATGATCATAATAATAATAATAATAATAATATTTAATACTTATATTGCGCTTTTTCTATAAAAATATTCAAAAGCGCATTACAATAATTATTATTAAACTAAATTAAAAAAGTTACACAATAAAAATGAATTTAAAATTACAATATTTACATATTAAAATTTCCAGAGTAATAGTGAAAGGTAGTAAAAAGTAAAATTTAAGAATCACAATATTAAATCAAATGAATAACAAATCTAACTAAAAGCCTTTCAAATACAAGCAGAGCTGTGTTCTATTGTTCTGGCTTTTTTTAATTGATATATTTTATCATATCATATTACTGCTGCAACAAAGAGGCCCCATCCCCATTTCTGATTATTGCAGATAATGAGAACTTCCGTTGTTTTGAAAATAATTTTAATGAATTTTCATCCATTTGCTTTAAAGTACAACAACCTTTTTAGCAGTGTTGTTTATAACTTTTTCCCACGCCCAAACTATATACTCTCTGATCAGCACCACCAACTGAATATATATTATTTTAAAGGGACAATTATGACAGCATAGCTTAAAGGATTTTTCGAAAGTAATTTCAAAAAAATGATAATATGATAGTAAAAATTTTAATTAATTTTCACCTTATTTGATTTCAAAAACAATTATTAATTCATTTTCTAAAAATAGGCAAGTAAAATAAGGAAATTTTATTTGTTCACCAAATTATACGTCTTCAGCCTAAGCTAAACATCGTTTTTAAAAAGGATTTTAATTAAGAAACAAGAACAAAATATTCCTCACTGTATTCACGCCAACGACAAAGAGTGATCGAAAGCATGTGGAAAATTACTTTCATTAAATTAAAATAAACTGATTCCTATGAGTAGTCATTTATTACACTGCTAAAAAGGCTTTTGTACAAAGCAATGGGAAAGAAATTCATTAAAATCGTTTTGAGAAAAGCAAAGCTTTGACTGTCAACATAGCAAATAGGAAATGACCTGAGGCCCTTTTGGTCAGTCTTCAAGTAATTTATTTTATATTGCTGTTATTTTGAAGCTATTCAACATATTTTTTGTTAGTTTTGAACCATAATTTATCTGCAAGTCACAATAACTCACACTGGAAAATATTAATTTTTTGACATAGCAAATGAGATCAACTTAATAAAAAAAGTTCCCTTCCGTGCAATACTAGCCATGTATTACTATCTGCATGTAGATAGCACTGATAAGATATCAGAAATGAAATCGAGGTCATCGTTCTTGCACTAATATAACCATTTTTTGGACCAATCAAAAATTCACTCAAATAATAAAGAAGATCATTCGAAATATTAGTGGAGAATCCTTCTTTGCTTGCTCGCTTGCTCATTTTTGCTCCTTTACTATCGCCGTCATCGTTCTGAAAAAGCAGTTAATATGTGCAATAATACCACTTGTTTGCCTCATTTTCGTTCTATCGAATTCAAATTTTAATTTTGCAACATCAACGGTGTTCCACGAAATCACAGTACTGCTGTTACAGCAGCGACACTCTCAATTTCTATTATGATCGCCATAATGTCACCGCTAGCAGTGGCGGGAAACGCTACGATTTTTGCGGTAATTTGAAGAAATCCGTCTCTCAGAACTCCTTCATACATTTTACTCTGCGGATTGGTGCTAACCGATCTTTGCACAGGACTCATAACTCAGCCTTTTTATGTTGCAGTCTACTGTATCTGTTTGGATGCAGAAAGCCATGGTTCATCTTTTTTTAAGACCGCAGTAGCTATTACCATTAGTAGTGGGAACTTCTTCGGGTTTGTCACCTATAACGCTTATGTCGATTGAAAGATGGCTGTACATGGCTCGTCGATCCTTAATTACAAGACGTCGAGCTGGTTTACTGGTTGTTGCCCTAATGCTCACTCTCCTTCCCTTACCACTCGCCTTGTTTCGATTGTTAGACGCTCACAAAGCGAGTCATGGACATGGACCGAATATCGGAGTTTTTATATATTTCCTGATTTGCCTTATCACCACATGACATTTGCTTATTACAAAGTTTTCCATATCATCTGTGAACATCAACAGCAGGTCCAGGCAAGTGAAGAGACTGGTCATACTGGTCAACCAGCAATAGACCTGGCAAAATACAAAAGATCCGTCTTTGCGATCCTATATATCTTAGCTTTATTTTACATCTGTTACTTGCCGGCTACTGTTATAGTTGGGCTGTTTGTGTACTTAGATGATCACGCTGGTTTACATTTGCCTTTTCAGTTGACGATGATGCTGTTGTTTTTGTCTTTATCGCTTAACCCTTTCCTTTACGTTTGGAGAATGAACTATATTCGTGCTGGTGTTAAACAATTTTTAAGAACAGTACTCTGTAGGAAAAGTGATATAGAAGTGCTAGTTAAGCTTTGATCAATCAAGCAGAGTCTAGTGCGCAAGTGCATTAGTCTCAAAAAGCAGTCATTTTCTCAGTTATCAGAAAATTTTGTAGATGTCAGATCTGAGATCTCACCTATCAGTTAAAATGAACGAGTTATTTCTTAGCGCTCGATTCTGTTTCATGTTTTTATGTTTCCAGCTTTGCCAACTTCAATTTGATAACTTATCATTTGCGAAATAGCGTGTATTTCGTTTTTGAACATGATGATTTAACTTGGCACCTAAAAGCCCTTTTTAGGAGAACACAATAATCTCTTTTGTGCGTTTTTCTAACCTAAAATCACAATTTCATATTTTGTTGCTCAAGTTCCGTGTGAGAGGTATGTAAAAGCGAAAGTCCTGTCTTAATCGCTCAATCATAATTCGCCCAGAGTCCCATACATGACCGGTTTAGAGGGTTGTTTTAGAACTATTTGATGAAGGAGTTTGAGTCAAATTAATTTTTCTTTTTACGAAATAATAATAATTTTGCCTGTGAGCAAATCAGTGAAATGGATAAGTGGATAAGTCAGGAGGACAAAACGGGGTTAAAAAGAAGCTGTTCCACAGAAAAAACTGTTCTTCATGCACTTCCCAGCTCGCTGAGAAAACGCACAATTTCTAACGAACGAGTCATCAGATTTTCATGAAATTTTACATGTTATACTTTATTAAGCAAGAAAATTGCTTACAAAAAAAGCCAGCCAGATGGGTTCAATGTTTTTTTCTCAGTCAGCTGGAAAGTACATGCAGAACAGCTTTTATGTGAAACAGCTTCGTTTTGTCCTCTTGATAAGTGCACTTTATCTTTGGTATTCTAATGAAGACAAAGTTTTTCACTCGTAATGCTAGCTTGAATTCTTTGATTTCTCTTATCGTGAGTTTGGGCTGCCCATGATTTGTCTTGTTTCAGGAGGTAAGGTATATTCAATGAAAATATGAAAATTTCTAAGCCATTCTATAGAAAGTCATACCCTAGCCACTAGAAGCCGAAAACGATAAACGGATGTAGATAGTATAACAAAGTTTTCTTGAAACTAAAAATGTATGCCTTTCACACTTAGCCGGCTGTGTCCCACCCGTAACGCTGAAAAAGGGAATTATGAATTAGAGAAAATATCATTTGTTTTTACGAAATAAAAACAATTTGCTCGATCTGTCGCCCCGCATTAGCGAAAGTTGTAGAGATTCATTTATTGATTTACATATTTATTTATTTATTTTCAGTGAGAGGGGGAATTACTTGCTCGTTTTCCTTTCCTCGTACTTTGGGCCATATGAAAATTCCCCTCAGGCCGCTTATGCAATAGATGCATTTTCCATCTTCCCAGTTGTTTCAGGCATTCACCGTTGACATCAATAAATTTTAAAATTCAACATGGTGGGGTGCTTGTATTTCTTGCCCTCAGCTGATTTTATTAGATAATCTTGCCACGGATATAACCAACCTTCAGCCTATTTATTAACATGTGTTTGTAGATATGGTTACTGCCCGGTTCCCTATCCCTCATGGTTGTTGATTGATCAACAGTTTGATTATTTGAGTATTAATGAAGATTGATGATGTTGTTGTGTACCGACTCTCATTGAAATTGCAAACAAGGATATGTTTTGGTTACTCTTTATTTCAATTCAGAGGCTTAGTCAATTGTTGAATTATTTCTATGACAGAAGCAGGGAGTTTCACTCCTTAGCCTCTATTAATTTAATTATCTTTAATAGCCTCTAGTTCTAATTTTCTTTTATAGCCTCTAGCCATGATAAGGGTCACATTTTTGACACCTCTCTCCGCGGCACCTCCATGTACAAACACAACGCAAAATTCTGGTCCGGTCATGTGAGTACCAAAAAGCGTAACAAGTCCCCCCGCTAGCACAGGCTTTTTTGTTTGCTTGCCATGTGTCACACTCTAGGAAATTAAAAAAAAAATGTTAAACTGATTTAAAATTTTGAAATTTGAAAAGTTTACAATAAATACTTGTCCGCCTTATAAACCGTGCGCGTGTCCCATATTAAGAAATAAAGGCGTGAGGTCTCGTGGTATGGAATAAGCAGAGCAAAGTTCTTACAAAATAATGAAGTAAGACTGATATAAAAACGGGAAGGTGCCTGTTAACATCCACCCGCTCCAATCCAGAAAAACCGACAAAGGGCCCTGTCCTGGACAGTTTTATGATAATACTATACTGACTATAATAATAATAAATACTAATAAATACTGACTACTTTCATACGTTAACCCTCGGAGTACATGCAAATTCATAGCCCACTGTGGTACAAGAAACTGAGAGTTAAGTGGGTTGATGTAATCTCTCTCTAAGGTTGTCGTGCTATTTATGCACAACGAAATTACTTTGCATTCAGTAGAAAACGCTTGGCTTTCTCAACAAGAGGACCTATTTTTTTTGTTAGCTATGACGTCGTATGATGTCACGCGTCATTAGAGCCGCCATCTTAGACCCGCCATCTTGGATTTTACTATTTTGTAGAAAGTCAGAAAAATAACGGAAATTCAGTGATACAAAATCAAGCCAAAATGCTAATAGCATGTTTAATTATATGAATAGTACTTTTTGTTTCAAATAATCTAGAACAATTAAAGAATTACGTGAATAATAAATTTTTTTTGCCAAACTGATGGATGTACTTAGTGCTTTATTTTGTTTGATCGCATGCGAACAAATTTGTCCAAACTACATAATTTCTAAAGTTCACAGTGTCCCCAGTTATTTGAAGGTTTTACCTTCGGCTATACATCTCACGACACTTCAATAAAATTATTTATTGATTGATTGAGCTATAAACGATACGATAGGATGAATCAACCTTACTTGTTTAACTAGGTATTACACACACTCGATTTACAAGGATTGGAGGAGAGCGAAAAGACTTTTTCTTAATCGCAAAAACGCGTTAAAAGCGTGCTGAAGGAGCATTTTCCACCGGTGTGCCGACCTAAATCACTCTGACATACTTTTTGAATCATTATTATAACATTCTGCGGGAGAAAGTTATAACGCAACAAGATTTTTAGGATAAATATATTTTGCTTACTTTTGCGATAGAGCTGGCTGCCAAACGGCGGAGAACCTCTACCTTCAACAGCTGATATACGAAGAACATAACAAGAGACAAGATAAAATTAGTAAAAACAAAGGTAATAAGATTTCAAAGATAAATATGTATCTACGTAATTGCGCTTAATTGCGTTCTTGATTTACATTAAAACGCTGAATTAAGTCAAGGTAACGGTTAAAAAGATCGGTACACACAAGGCAACACTTTCATGCGACTTGTCCCCGCCACAAGTCCCTGGGAATTTTTCAATAAATAAAAAAGACAGCACGTTTTATTTGAAAGAAAATCCTCGCTGCCGACGCGGTTAGTCCAAGGAAACAAATTTATTTCCTTCATTTTGGGCTAATAAGTAGCCATTATCTTAGGTGGATAAGAAACCTGATGTAGTTTGTTTATTCCCTTCACGAGTTCTTTATTTTCAGAAAACAAAATGCGGTTCTTGCCTCGATCCAAATTGGCCAGATTTAAACCCGAAATCATATCAGGGGGCTTATAATCGCAATATTTTATTTATTTCATTACAGCGGGGCTAGGGGTTTATAAGCGGGGAAAGTGGTTATAACCGGCATTTTACGATTGTTTGTCAACAAGAAGTCAAATCGAAGCTAAAAAGAGATATATCCAGGTCGACGTTGTTAAGCGCGAAATGTGTCTTAAAAGGAAATTTTTGCTGCCGACTACAATTTTACTTGTTTCCATACACGGATAAGGTGTGCTTGCTAAAAACCAAATTCGTTTTCCAAGGAAATAAACCAGTATGAAGAGACGATACTATCTTTAATTATTGCCATAGAATATCAAATGCTTATATAAGACACCAAGTTCGTGCTCGAAAAAAACAGCGTGAAAGCACAAGAGAAATGACATGATGTTTTGACTTCCTTTTGTGGATAAGTCTAGCCCATCCGGTATCACAGAACCCGTGAACGTTTTAACTGATAAAAAATACTTACGCTTAGAATTGGTTGTCAAACATGGAAAAAGAAAAAAAGGAAAATAGAAGACCAATCCATTATAATCAATTTATTTCAACTTACCCCCAATGCCAAGCATCAATAGGACAAAGGACAGGACCACAAGAATCTTCATAGTTCACAAGCTCTTGGACTTCTTTTCGAAACTCTTTCTTAACTGCCAACTGGAACTTCTGGGATAATCGGATTTTGCCGTTTCTTTACCTATTTGCGAAAATGGATTAATCTCGCATCAATGATCTGAAGAATCCACACTCCAAGTGGATACATCAGATCATATCTAAATCCGGATTTTTAAGATTCATGATCCGTGCGATTCGAAAAAAGTACATTGACCCAGCGGTCTTTGCTGCGAAAAAACATGTTCGCTCTTTGTAAACACTGCAAAAACGGTAAGTTTTCAGGCGCGTATTTCGATCAAAATACAAAAATAATTCACGATAAAAGGAAACGCTAGCTTGATCAGTATGAAGTGTCATTTTAAACTGGATGCAGGTTTTTCCAAAAGTTGTATCCTTTTGAAATTGTCTTGAGTGAAGTTTGCATTGATCATTTTGCAAACATTCTTCGCTCTCAGATGGGTTCTCGCCATATTGTGCATGAGGGTAAAGAAGAATTACTTTAACGTGTGATTTTTGTGAAAGATTTTGTATGCTGGAATGATTTTAGCTAGGATACATTAGACAGAAAATAAATTTGTGCTGATGTTTTATGTTCTGTGCAAAATGTGTTGATCAGAGTTTACAAGGTTGCCATGACAGAAAGTACATTTTCGGATTCTTTGTTTCTTTGGGAGCAAAGTTTCCGTATGATCTCAGATCAATGATCTTATTTTGGATTTTTCCAAAGAAACGCACCTTAAGACCACAAAGTAGGGGCGACGGAGCAGGTTTGTTATTTGTTACCTTAAAAGATGATTGTTTAAGTTCAGAATGTCTTTGTTGACATTTGAGTTTCAAGAATACAAAACGTGACAATCTAAAAGCACTTAGTAAATAAGAAAAACAGTAAACGTCAAATTAAATGATGTTTCAAGAGAACACTTTCTTCTGACAGACGAAACGTTTTATCGAAATTTCTTTAACATGGCGCCAATTGTTTGTTTACTATTACAAGCGACACGAGGAAAGGCCATTAATATTGCGTATCTAACAAAACTGATCTCTAGCCGCTAATATCTTTTGCTTGAATTAAAAAAAAATGCTATTGGCAAAATGGTTTAGTTTAATCTTGACGGAATAGATGCTTCATCTAATTTCATCCATTCATGTAAAAGACTTTTGTAGAACAGCCTGACTGTTCAGGCAATGATAAACCGTGATTGAAGAAAGCTGGATTTTTCAGTTTTTTTTTGTAAAAACAAGATGACGGATTCGTCGCACATAGCGATTAAACCGAAACGAAATAACCACCTAGTGCACCTGGAGAGTGGTAATGTGCTGAGGTGGATTGAGCACCTGTATCTGCAACTGTTTTTATTCATAACACTATCTTTAAGCACGCTATCTATAGGGCTCGGCGCTCTTTAAACATTGTAACTGCCGTTCGACTTATATGAGTAAAATTCGTTTTGCTGCCTTGTTATTTTATTTTACAAAACTAAAGGGCACGGTTTTCAGCAAGACTATTCCTCATATCCTTGTTTGGTATTATGCAGAAAAAAGCGTTCAAATGTATTTCTCAGGCGTTAGAAATGAAAACAAGTTTCAAAAGTGACTCACCGCAATGTGGCTTTCTTGTTGTTTTTCTCGTACGTCTAAGCATTCGTGACTTGTAAGCTCTCTTGCGATCGGTGGCTTTCTGTGTTTTATGAGTAAGTAGTAACTATAAGATGTAAAATTGACATCTGTCAAGTTGGAAAATTGTGCCTAAGTGCTTGTTACAACTATCGGCACGTGCTGGCGTCAGACGAGCAAACAGACAGAGCATGTACAGTTGCATTCATCTTGGGTTTCTTAATATTCCCGTAAAATTTCGCCTAGTTGAAACAATTTAGAAGTACTTAGTACAAGGAATGTAATCATATATAAGTTTCATGCCGAAGTGCGTTTGAAGAAAATACTTTGCCTAAGATACGTAAATTTGTATCAAAATGCGCCATGGTTTAAGTTTTATCTTGACGCAATAGATGCTTCATCTAATTTCATCCATTCATATAAAAGACGTTTGTAGAACAGATACTGTTCAGGCAATAACAAACCACGATTTAAGAAAGCTGGATTTTTTTTTTTTTTTTTTTTTTTCAAAAAAGATGACGGATTCGTCGCGCATAGCGATTTAACCGAAACGAAATAACCACCGCACCTGAAGCGTCTGAATGTGCTAAGGCGGATTGAGCACCAGTATCTGCAACTGTTTTATTTCATAACGCTATCGTTAAGCACGATATCTGTATGACCCGACGCTCTTCATAAAATATCCGCTTTATCAGTGTAACTGTACTCGTCTTTATTGGTGCACACTTTGCCTGAAGGTAAAGTGAATGTATAAAGAATGTATAGAGCTCTTTTCTATATTACATATCTTATGAGTGGGTTTTCTACGCGTTTAGGCGACTATGGCGTGATTGGAGTTTTCAGTTAATGCCCTCTTGCACCACACCAAAACAAATTCTCAAGACGAGTTAACTCGAGAGACAGAGTAATGGCATTGCACACAAACATGGTGCATGAAAAATTAACATGCTTTATCTGAGTTGTAACACACAGAAGGGCAAAAAAGCAAAAACAAAAATGACTCACGGCAATGTGGTTTTCTTGTTGTTTTTCTCGTTCTTCTAAGCCTTCGTGACTGGATAGCTCTCTTGTGATCGGTGGCTTTCTGTGCTTCATGAGTAATAAGTAACGATAAGATGTAAAATTGACATCTGTCAAGTTGGAAAATGGTGCCTGAGTGTTTGTTACAACTATCGAGACGTGCTGGCGCCAGGCGAGCAAACAGACAAAACGTGTACAGTTGCATTCATCTTGGGTGGCTTTCTTAATAAAATATCGCCTAGATGAAAGAAAGGCAAATTTTCCTTATCGTGTCAACCTCAACAAGAGCATGAATGGCCAGAGGAAAATATAGCTACTAGTAATCAGTGTTCTTTTTCTATTTTTAAGTCTAATGCTATATGGAAATTAAATTTTGCGTTCAAAGTCAGCAAAATTAAAAAAAAAAAAAAAAAACATGCCAAAGACAATAAAGTAGGGATGACGAAACAATTGTTACCTGGGAAGGCAATTGCTTCAGTCAGAATGCCTTTGTTGGTATTCGAGTTTCAAGAATACAAACCCTAACCATCTAAAAGCACTTTGTAAATGACCAAAAACATTTAACGTCTTATCTATAACAAAATAAGTTCTAAATGATAATAATAAATTGGTTGTTTAAAGAAAGCACATTTGGGAAACTTTCAAGATGTCGGTCATAATAGAAACCACACTGAATTGTCGGTCACGAGAGATGTTGGTTTTCAGTGAAGTAGAGTCAAAGCTCCAGTATACGGACCGGACACCCAAAGGAAGAAGAAAAAAGTGTCTGTAAATGGAGCAAGCCGCTAACGGGAATGATTGAAATAAACAAATCAATACCAACCCCCTAAACCAACACGAATGAAGCTAACATTAACAGTCTCGCTGATTTACAAACGTTTGTTAATGAGTTTCCTATGGAACTCATATTATCTGAGTGGACCATATTAACCACGTACCGGATTATTACATCTTACTAAATTAATGAGTTTCCTACGGAACGCACATTCTCTGAGTGTAGCGTATTAACCACGTGCCCGATTACTATGTCTTACTGGTGTGGTGAGTTCCCTATGTAACTCATATTATCTGAGTGCAGCATATTAATCATGTGCCCAATTATTATGTCTTACTAGGGTTGTGAGTTCGCTATGGAACTCATATTATCTGAGTGTAGCATATTAACCACGTGCCGGATTATTATGTCTTACTACGGTGGTGAGTCCCCTATGGAACTCATATTATCTGAGTGTAGCATATTAACCACGTGCCCGATTATTATATTTTTATACTAGTGTGGTGAGTTCCCTGTGGAAGTCATATTATCTGAGTGCAGCATATCAATCAGGTGCCCGATTATTATGTCTTACAAGGGTGGTAAATTCCCTATCTAACTCGTATTATCTTAGTGCAGCATATTAACCACGTACCCCATTAATATGTCTTACTAGAGTGGTGAATTCCCTATGTAATTCATTTTATCTGAGTGCAGCATATTAACCGCGTGCCCGATCCTATATATCTTAGCTTTATTTTACATCTGTTACTTGCCGGCTACTGTTATAGTTGGGCTGTTTGTGTACTTAGATGATCACGCTGGTTTTCATTTGCCTTTTCAGCTGACGATGATGCTGTTGTTTTTGTCTTTATCGCTTAACCCTTTCCTTTACGTTTGGAGAATGAACTATATTCGTGCTGGTGTTAATTTAAACAATTTTTAAGAAAAGTACTCTGTAGGAAAAGTGATATAGAAGTGCTAGTTAAGCTTTGATCAATCAAGCAGAGTCTAGTGCGCAAGTGCATTAGCCTCAAAAAGCAGCCATTTTCTCAGTTATCGGAAAATTTTGTAGATGTCAGATCTGAGATCTCACCTGTCAGTTAAAATGAACGAGTTATTTCTTAGCTCTCGATCTTGTTTCATGTTTTCATGTTTCCAGCTTTGCCAACTTCCATTTTATAACTTATTATTATTCAACACATGCGCGCGCTGCCCAAATATGGTCAAAATGTTAACGATATCTGTCATCCGTACATAACAGATATCCTGCGATATACGTAGGTTGGGAAGATTCGTCCGAAATCTTGTAAAGCGGTCCATAATTACAGTTTTTCTTTCTGCAAAATGTGTTTCGTTGACGATTTGTTGAATAATAAAACAATTATCCTGCTCAATCTTGCGGAATATCGTCTGATTTTAGCCAACTCGGCCTACGGCCTCGTCGGCTAAGTATCAGGCGATATTCCGCGCGATTTCGCAGGATAATTGTTAATTATTTGCGAAATAGCGTGTATTTCGTTTGTGAACATGATGATTTAACTTGGCACCTAAAAGCCCTTTTTAAGAGAACCCAATAATATCTTTTGTGCGTTTTTCTAACCTGAAATCACAATTTCATATTTTGTTGCTCAAGTTCCTTGTGAGAGGTATGTAAAAGCGAAAGTCCTGTCTTAATCGCTCAATCATAATTCGCCCAGGGTCCCATACATGGCCGGTTTAGAGGGTTGTTTTTGAACTATTTGATGAAGGAGTTTGAGTCAAATTAGTTTTTCTTTTTACGAAATAATAATAATATGGCCTGTGAGCAAATCAGTTAAAAATAGTAGAGTGGATAAGTGCATTTTATCTTTGGTATTCTAATGAAGACAAAGTTTTTCACTCGTAATGCTAGTTTGAATTCTTTGATTTCTCTTATCGTGAGTTTGGGCTGCCCATGATTTGTCTTGTTTCAGGAGGTAAGGTGTATTCAATGAAAATATGAAAATTTCTAAGCCATTCTATAGAAAGTCATACCCTAGCCACTAGAAGCCGAAAACGATAAACGGATGTAAATAGTGTAACTACGTTTTCTTGAAACTAAAAATGTATGCCTTTCACACTGAGCCGGCTGTGTCCCACCCGTAACGCTGAAAAACGGAATAATGAATGAGAGAAAATATCATTTGTTTTTACGAAATAAAAACAATTTGCTCGATCTGTCACCCCGCATTAGCGAAAGTTCATTTATATATTTTCACATTTAATTATTTGTTTTAAAAACTTCCATTTGAAAACTTCCCTGAGACCGCTAATGCAATAGATGCATTTTCCATTTTCCCAGTCTGTTCAGGCATTCACTGCTGACTTCGGGGTGCTTGTATATTCTTGCCCTCAGCTGATTTTATTAGATAATCTTGCCACGGATATAACCAACCTTCAGCCTATTTATTAACATGTGTTTGTACTGATTACTGCCCGGTTCCCTATCCCCCATGGTTGTTGATTGATCAACAGTTTGATTATTTGAGTATTAATGAAGATTGATGATGTTGTTGTGTACCGACTCTCATTGAAATTGCAAACAAGGATATGTTTTGGTTAATCTTTATTTCAATTCGGAGGCTTAGTCAATTGTTAAATTATTTCTATGACAGAAGCACGGAGTTTCACTCCTTAGCCTCTATTAATTTAATTATCTTTAATAGCCTCTAGTTCTAATTTTCTTTTATAGCTTCTAGCCATAAGGAAACACTTAATTCGGGTAACATTTTTCACACTTCTCTCCGTGGCATCTCCATGTACAAACACAACGCAAAATTTTTCTGGTCCGGTCATGTGAGTACCAAAAAGCGTAACAAGTCCCCCCGCTAGCACAGGCTTTACTGCTTGCTTGCTTTGCTGTACACTCTAGGAGATTAAAAAGAATGTTAAACTGATTTAACATTTTTAAAAAGTTTAAAAGTTTACAATTAATACTTGTCCGCCTTATAAACCGTGCGCGTGTACCATGTTAGGAAATAAATATATAATGAAGTAAGACCGATATAAAAACGGGTAGGTGCCTGTTAGCATCCACCCGCTCCAATCCAGAAAAACCGACAAAGGGCCCTGTCCTGGAAATTTTTATGATAATACTGACTACTTTCATACGTTAACCCTCTGAGTACATGCAAATTCATAGCCCACTATGGTACAAGAGAGGAGAGTTAAGTGGGTTGATGTAATCTCTCTCTAAGGCTGTCGTGCTATTTATGCACAACGAAATTACTTTGCATTCAGTAGAAAACCCTTGGCTTACTCAACAAGATGACTTATTTTTTTAGCTATGACGTGATATGATGTCACACGTCATTAGAGGGGCCATCTTAGACCCGCCATCTTTGATTTTACTATTTTATAGAAAGTCAGAAAAATAACAGAAATTGATATAAAATTAAGCCAAAATGCTAATGGCATGTTAAATTATATGACTAGTACTTTTTGTTTTAAATAATCTAGAAAAAAATAAAGAATTATGTGAAAAATGAAATTTTTGACCACACTGATGGATGTATTTAGTGCTTTATTTTGTTTAATCGCATGCGAACAAAGTTGTCTAAACTACATAATTTCTAAAGTTCACAATGTGTTCAGTTATTTGAAGGTTTTACCTTCGGCTTTACATCTCACGACACTTCAATAAAATTATTTATTGATTGATTGAGCTATAAACGATACGATAGAATAAATCAACCTTACTTGTTTAACTAGGTATTACACACACTCGATTTACAAGGATTGGAGTAGAGCGAAATGTCTTTTTCGAAATCGTAAAAACGTGTTAAAAAGCGTGCTGAAGGAGCATTTTCCACCGGTGTGCTGACTAAATCACTCTGACATATTTTTTTCTGCGGGAGCAAGTTATAACGCAACGAGATTTTAAGGATAAATATATTTTACTTACTTCTGCGAAAGAGCAAGGTGGTAAACGGCGCAGCACCTCTACCTTCAACAGCTGATATACGAAGAACATAACAAGAGACAAGATAAAATTAGTAAAAACAAAGGTAATAAGATTTCAAAGATAAATATGTATGTACGTAATTGCGCTTTATTGCGTTCTTGGTTTACATTAAATCGCTGAAGTAAGTCAAGGTAACGGTTAATAAGGTCGGTACACACAAGGCAACACTAGTCCCCACCACAGGTCCCTGGGAATTTTTCAATAAATAAAAAAGACAGCACGTTTTATTTGAAAGAAAATCCTCGCTGCCGACGTACTTTAATCACTGTCCTTGAATCTTTTATGCTAACTACGAACCAAATTGTTCCTTTAGGTTTCCTGACAGGGTGCAAAGGGCTGGTCCATGGACCTGGCTCCATGTTATGTATACGTTCCCCCCCCCCCCACCCCCTTCAACCCCCAAAAAACTGACGTATGTAGGAGGAATATTGCATGGCCTCAGTGGCAATGCGATAAAAATTGACTAATTACTTCTAAGAGACTTCCGCGAAGATCAAAAACGTTCAATGAACAGTAAAAATCTTGCTTTGGTACATCTTCACGTTTTGTTATTATTTATTATTTTTTGCAAAATAAACTTACTACTTGCTGAAAATATGAAAACTTTAATAGGTGCCCAGCCTCGAATAGCGCCGAAATCGAATAAGCGCTTACTCTCAAGGTCCTAAAATGTATTAAGTGCCAAGGGCGCTTAATCTAATAAACACGGTAAAACAGTATTATGATGAATGGACTATTTTCAGCAGTCTTCCTGTTAGTATACAACATACTGTATGGGGTCGAATAAACTAGGCGCATTACTATCCGATACTAGTGTCTTTAGTCTTTTCGTCTTCTTTGCATTTTGTAACATTTCTCCGAGCGAAATACGACTGTCTCATTGTCATTGATCTTATATGCTTACTACGAGCCAATGAAAATGCCCCTTTAAAAGTCATGAGAGGATGCATATAGTTGGTCCTGATTGTACGCGGTTAGTGCAAGGAAACAAATTTATTTCCTTCAATTTGGGCTAATTAGTAGCCATTATCTTAAGTGGATATTCCCTTCACGAGTTCTTTATTTTCAGAAAAATAAAAAAAAAAAAATGTGGTTCTTGCCTCGATCCAAATTGACCAGATTTAAACCCGAAATCATATCAGGGGGCTTATAATCGCAATATTTTATTTATTTCATTATAACAGGGCTTGGGGTTTATAAGCGGGGAAAGTGGTTATAACCGGCATTTTACGATTGTTTGTCAACAAGAAGTCAAATCGAAGCTAAAAAGAGATAAAGGACATTTTTGCTGCCGACTACAATTTTACTTGTTTCCATACACGGATAAGGTGTGCTTGCTAAAAACCAAATTCGTTTTCCAAGGAAATAAACCGGTATGAAGGGACGATACTATCTTTACATTAAAGAATATCAAATGCTTATAAGAAACCAATTTCGTGCTCGAAAGAAACAGCGTGAAAGCACAAGAGGAATGACATGATGATTTGACTTCGTTTTGTGGATAAGTCTAGCCAATCCATCACAGAAACCCTGAACGTTTTATCTGCTAAAAATATTTACGCTTAGAATTGGCTACTAAACATGGAATAAAGAAAAAAAAAACAAGGAAGATAGAAGACCAATCCATTATAATTAATTTATTTTTTTTTTTCAACTTACCCCCAGTGCCAAGCATCAATAGGACAAAGGACAAGACCACAAGAATCTTCATAGTTCACAAGCTCTTGGACCTCTTTTCGAAACTCTTTCTTAACTGCCAACTGGAACTTCTGGGATAATCGGATTTTGCTGTTTCTTTACCTATTTACGAAAATGGATTAATCTCGCATCAATGATCTGAATAATCCACACTCCGAGTGGATACATCAGATCATATCTAAATCGGGATTTTTTGGATTCATGATCCGTGCGATTCGAAAAAAGTACATTGGCCCAGCGGTCTTTGCTGCGAAAAAACATGTTCGCTCTTTGTAAACATTGCCAAAACGGTAAGTTTTCAGGCGCGTATTTCGATCAAAATAAAAAAAATAATTCACGATAAAAGGAAACGCTAGCTTGATCAGTATGAAATGTCATTTTAAACTGGATGCAGATTTTCTAGAACAGCCACCGTGTGCCTACGAAAATTGTATCCTTTTAAAATTGTCAAGAGTAAAGTTTGCATTGATCCTTTCTGCAAACATTCTTCGCTTTCAGATGTGTTCTCGCCACATTGTGCTTGCATGAGGCTAAAGAAGAACTACTTCGAAGTTTGATTTTTGTGAACGATTTTGTATGTTGTTATGATTTTAGCTAGAATACATTAGACGGAAATTAAATTTGTGCCGATATTTTATGTTCTTTCCAGTGTTTACAAGGTTGTCATGGCAAAAAACACATTTTCGGATGCTTTGTTTCTTTGGGAGCAAAGTATCCGTATGATCTCAGATCAATGATTTTTTATGTTGGATTCTTCCAAAGAAACTTCAAAGTAGGGATGACGGAGCAGGTTTGTTATTTGTTACCTTAGAAGATGATTGTTTAAGTTTAGAATGTCTTTGTTGACATTTGAGTTTTAAGAATACAAAACGTGACAATCTAAAAGCACATAGTAAATAAGAAAAATAGTTAACGTCAATTTAAAAGCTGTTTCAAGAGAAAACTTTCTTGTGACAGACGAAACGTTTTATCGAAATGTATTTTATGTTGCGCCAACTGTTCGTTTACTATTACAAGCCACGTGCACACGAGAAATGGCCATTAATATTGTGTATTTAACAAAACTGATCTCTTGCCGACAATATAAATTTTTTTGCTTGCATTAAAAAATAAAACTGCTATTGGCAAATTGGTTTAGTTTAAAGGGACACTGGCAACCAGAATACATTGCGGGCACGCTTTCGTCGCGGCAACAATTTCTGTATTACAGAAATTCGAAAACTTGACTTTCGAATTTGGCCGCCATTCATACCCTAGTAAAAATTTGGGAAATGAATGTAAGGTGCTAAGGAGGAGCCCAAAAAAAGAAATGAGGTGCACAGTTCATTGCATGTGAATAGAGTAAAATGATCGAATGGATTTTTTTTGTGCTGCGTTGTTAACTTTTTCTGGGAATTCTGGTCGGCGATTCTAAGAAAACGTTTGACTCGAAAACAGCTTTTTAAAGCTGAGGTAGCAGTACAATCAACTGGGTACAGTACATGCAAAGATTTTTCTCGACTTTCAAGAAGTGACATAATATATTTAAAAACCGCTCTATGGTTAAACTGACTGAGAGTAGAGGAAAAGTATTGACCAAATCGATTCAATGAAGACGAATCGCTCAAACAACAACAATTATCCAAGTCCAAAAGTATATTTTCCGTCCGGGAACATTGTTGGGAGTCTAAAATGTGAAATCTTTAGTTCAAAGGCTAGCTTTAATTTTCGCTGAACTGTTCTCATTCATAGTTGGATGCTTACTTTGATTTTAGGGCCGGATTTTTTTTTTCTTCAAGAAACACGCATTTGAACGACAAATGAACCGCACGCCAATTTCCTGCAATTTCGAATTCTATTTTTTAGCGAACGACAAAAATCACAACGAAGTCGTTAACTAATAACACATTGTTTAGTGTCTGCAAATTTGAAAGCTTCGCCTCTGTTTGTTGCATCTATGGCCGAGGTCGGGGCAGCTTTGTTGTTCCTAAACGGTTTGACATTGCTGCCAAATATATACGGAGTTCGCCGAGCACTCAAGCTCGAAGGTCGCATCTCTGCAAACACAATTGCGGTGTTTTCCGCTTTTTCGGCTGCGAAAGTTCTTGCTTTGGCATGTCTGAAACAAGCCAACGTAAAATAGATCTTTCTAATTATATTTCTGTTTGAATCGTGAACGAGAAAATAGATCAAAACAATTTTACCGGTACCGAAGTAAGAATTTTTTTGCGACTCATGATCATGCTTGGATGATTAGCTTGCGCGTGTGTTTGACACAGAAACGAGCAAACGATAACCCGGATAATAATAACAACAGATGCGCGCAAAGGACACTGGTTGCCAATGCCCCTTTAATCTTGACGGAATAGATTCTAGAACAGACTGACTGTCAGGCAATAATAAACCGTGATTGAAGAAAGCTGGATTTTCTTTATTTTAAAAACGATGACGGATTCGTCGCGCATAGCGATTTAACCGAAACGAAATAACCACCTAGTGCACCTGGAGCGTGGGAATGTGCTAAGGCGGATTGAGCACCTGTATCTGCAACTGTTTTTATTCATAACGCTATCTTTAAGCACGCTATCTGTAGGGCTCGGCGCTCTTTAAACAATACCCGCTTTATCATTGTAACTGCCGTTCGACTTATATGAGTACAATTCGTTTTGCTGCCTTGTTATTTTATTTTACAAAACTAAAGGGCACGGTTTTTAACAAGACTATTCCTCATATCCTTGTTTGGTAGTATCCAGAAAAAAGCGTTCAAATGTATTTCTCAGGTGTTAGAAATGAAAACAAGTGTCAAAGGGACTCACCGCAATGTGGCTTTCTTGTTGTGTTTCTCGTACGTCTAAGCCTTCGTGACTTGAAAGCTCTCTTGTGATCGGGGGCTGCTGTGTTTTATGAGTAAGTAGTAACGATAAAATGTAAAATTGACATCTGTCAAGTTGGAAAATTGTGCCTAAGTGCTTGTTACAACTTATCGAGACGTGCTGGCGCCAGGAGAGCCAACCGACAGACCATGAACAGTGGCATTCATCTTGGGTTTCTTAATATTTCCGTAAAATTTCGCCTAGTTGAAACAATTTAGAAGCGCTTAGTACAAGAAATGTAATCATTTATAAGTTTCATGCTGAAGTGCGTTTGAAGAAAATACTTTGCTTAACATACGTAAGTTAGTATCAAAATGAATGTTTATATGGAGTGCGCCATGGTTTAAGTTTTATCTTGACGGAATAGATGCTTCATTTAATTTCATCCATTTATATAAAAGACGTTTGTAGAACAGATATTGTTCAGGCAATAATAAACCGTGATAGAAGAAAGCTGGATTTTTTTTTCAAAAAAGACGACGGATTCGTCTCGCATAGCGATTTAACCGAAACGAAATAACCAGCGCACCTGAAGCGTTTGAATGTGCTCAGGCGGATTGAACACCTGTATCTGCAACTGTTTTTTTTTTTCATAACGCTATCTTTAAGCACGCTATCTGTAGGGTCCGACGCTCTTTATAAAATATCAGCTTTATCAGTGTAACTGTACTCGTCTCTATTGGTGCACACTTTGCCTAAAGGTAAACTGCTCCAAAAAGATCCTAGAATGTATAGAGCTCTTCTCTTTATTACATGTCTTACAAGTGGTTTTTCTGCGCGTTTAGGCGACTATGGCGAGATTGGAGTTTTCAGTTAATGCCCTCTTGCACCACACCAAAACAAATTCTCAAGACGAGTTAACCCGAGAGACAAGGTAATGGCATTGCACACAAACACGGTGCATGAGAAATTAACATGATTTATATGAGTTGTAACACACAAAAGGGTGAAAACCAAAAACAAAATATAAACAGGTAGTTAAGTATATATTTGAGAGAAAAAAAGGTAGTTTAATATAGGTAGTAGAACCAAGAACCAAGATTTCAACATTTAATTATTAGCAGCCAAAGGAAAATTATCAATAATTTACCATGTATTCACACAAAATAACAGTATTAAAATATCATCAATGAGTTTTACTTTCGTTTAAGCTTTCTTTGAAGGTTAATCGGGCTTTATTCAATTATGAAAGTTCAAAAGAACCCGATTGTATGAAAACGGTAACAACTTGTCGCTCTTCTCTGGATGTATCTTTTCTAAAGAAAACATCAAGCGGAAAATGCTTTGGTCTCCTCAGTATCAGATTCCAATAGAAAGAAATTCTAGTATGAAACATTTCCATCTAAATTGAAGATGAACGATGTTACTATCGAATTTATATTTTCTGCCGCTCGATTTTCTATCAGTAAAAATACATTTTACAGCCTTGTTATTTTATTTTACAAAACTAAAGGGAACGGTTTTCAACAAGACTCTTCCTCGTATACTAATGTTTGGTATTATGCAGGAAAAAGCGTTCAAATGTATTTCTCAGGTGCTAGAAATGGAAACTAGCTTCAAAACTGACTCACCGCAAAGTGGCTTTCTTGTTGTTTGTCTCGTACGTCTAAGCATTCGTGACTTGTAAGCTCTATTGTGATCGGTGGCTTTCTGTGTTTTATGTGTAATTAGTAACGATAAGATGTAAAATTGACATCTGTCAAGTTGGAAAATTGTGCCTAAGTGTTTGTTACAACTATCAAGACGTGCTGGCGCCAGGAGTGCCAACCGACAGACCATGTACAGCGGCATTCATCTTGGGTTTCTTGAAACAATTTAGAAGCACTTAGTACAAGGAATGTAATCATATATAGGTTTCATGCCGAAATGGGTTTGAAGAAAATACTTTGCCTAACATACGTAAATCACGGTATCAAAATGATTTTTATATGGCGTGCGCCATGGTTTAAGTTTTATCTTGACGGAATAGATGCTTCATCTAATTTCATCCATTCATGTTAAAGACGTTTTTAGAACAGACTGACTGCTCAGGCAATGATAAACCGTGATTGAAGAAAGCTGGATTAAAAACAAAGATGACGGATTCGTCGCGCATAGCGATTTAACCGAAACGAAATAACCACCTAGTGCACCTGCAAGCGTCGGAATATGCTAAGGCGGATTGAGCACCTGGATCTGCAACTGTTTTTATTCATAACGCTATCTTTGAGCACGCTATCTGTAGGGCCCGGCGCTCTTTAAACAATATCCGCTTTATCATTGTAACTGTACTAGTCTTTACTGGTGCACACTTTTCCTCAAGGTTTAGTGTTCCAAAAAGATCGTAGAATGTATAGAGCTCTTCTCGTTATTACATGTATTACAAGTGGTTTTTGTACGCGTTTAAGTTTCAGTTGATGCCCTCTTGCACCACACCGAAACCAAATTCTCAAGGCGAGTTAAACCGAGAGACAGGGTAATGGCATTGCACACAAACACGGTGCATGAAAACTTAACAGGCTTTATCTGAGTTGAAACACACAAAAGGATGAACAAACAAAAAATATATATATACACAGGCAGTTAAGTATATAAATGAGAGAAAGAAAAGTAGTTTAATATAGGTAAAAAAAAACAAGAACCAATGTTTCAACGTTTAATTATTAGCAGCCAAAGGAAAATTATCAATAATTTACCATGTATTCACACAAAATAACAGTATTAAAATATCATCAATGAGTTTTACTTTCGTTTAAGCTTTCTTTGAAGTTCAATTGGGCTTTATTCAATAATGAAAGTTCAAAAGAACCCGATTGTATAAAATTACTACAGAAAACGGTAACAACTTGTCGCTCTTCTCTGGACGTATCTTTCCTAAAGAAAACATCAAGCGGAAAATGCTTTGGTCTCCTCAGTATCAGATTCCAATAGAAAGAAATTTTAGTATGAAACATTTCCATCTAAATTGAAGATGAACAATGTTACTATCGAATTTATATTTTCTGCCGCTCGATTTTCTATCAGTAAAATACATTTTGCAGTCTCGTTATTTTATTTCACAAAACTAAAGGGAACGGTTTTCAACAAGACTTTTCCTCATATACTGATGTTTGGTATTATGCAGGAAAAAGCGTTCAAATGTATTTCTCAGGTGTTAGAAATGGAAACTAGCTTCAAGTGACTCACCGCAAAGTGGCTTTCTTGTTGTTTTTCTCGTACGTCTAAGCCTTCGTGACTTGTAGGCTCTATTGTGATCGGTGGCTTTCTGTGTTTTATGCGTAATTAGTAACGATAAGATGTAAAATTGACATCTGTCAAGTTGGAAAATTGTGCCTAAGTGCTTGTTACAACTATAGAGACGTGCTGGCGCCAGGAGAGCCAACCAACAGACCATGTACAGTTGCATTCATCTTGGGTCGGTTTCTTAATATTTCCGTAAAATTTCGCGTAGTTAAACCATTGAAAAGCACTTAGTACAAGGAGTGTAAACATGTATAAGTCTCATGCTGAAGTGCGTTTGAAGGAAATAATTTGCATAAAATATGTAAATTTGTATCAAAATGATTTTTATATGGCGTGCGCTATGCTTTAAGTATTATCTTGACGGAATAGATGCTTCATCTAATTTCATCCATTCATATAAAACACGTTTTTAGAACAGATACTGTTCAGGCAATAATAAACCGTGATTGAAGAAAGCTGGAATGACGGATTCGTCGCGCATAGCGATTTAACCGAAACGAAATAACCACCTAGTGCACCTGGAGCGTGGGAATGTGCTAAGGTGGATTGAGCACCTGTATCTGCAACTGTTTTTATTCATAACGCTATCTTTGAGCACGCTATCTGTAGGGCTCGGCGCTCTTCAAACAATGCCCGTTTTATCATTGTAACTGTACTCGTCTTTATTGGTGCACACTTTGCCTGAAGGTAAAGTGCTCCAAAGAGATCGTAGAATGTATAGAGCTCTTTCTTTATTATATGTCTTATGAGTGGTTTTTCTACGCGTTTAGGCGACTATGGCGAGATTGGAGTTTTCAGTTAATGCCCGCTTGCACCACACCAAAACAAATTCTCAAGACGAGTTAACCTGAGAGACAGAGTAATGGCATTGCACACAAACACGGTGCATGGAAAATTAACATGCTTTATCTGAGTTGTAACACACAGAAGGGCGAAAAAGCAAAAACAAAAATGACTCACCGCAATGTGGTTTTCTTGTTGTTTTTCTCGTTCTTCTAAGCCTTCGTGACTGGATAGCTCTCTTGTGATCGGTGGCTTTCTGTGCTTCATGAGTAATTAGTAACGATAAGATGTAAAATTGACATCTGTCAAGTTGGAAAATGGTGCCTGAGTGCTTGTTACAACTATCGAGACGTGCTGGCGCCAGGCGAGCAAACAGACAAAACGTGTACAGTTGCATTCATCTTGGGTGACTTTCTTTATAAAATATCGCCTAGATGAAAGAAAGGCAAATTTTCCTTATCGTGTCAATATCAACCTCAACAATAGAATATGAATGGCCAGTACAGAGGAAAATATAAATACTAACAATCAGTGTTCTTTTTCTAATTTTATGGCTAATGCTATATGGAAATTAAATTTTGCGCTCAAAGTCAGCAAAATTAAAAAAATATATATACAACTTGACAATAAAGTAGGGATGACGAAACAATTGTTACCTGGGAAGGCAATTGCTTCAGTCAGAATGCCTTTGTTAGTATTCGAGTTTCAAGAATACAAACCCTAACCATCTAAAAGCACTTTGTAAATGACCAAAAACATTTATTGTCTGATCTATAACAAAATAAGTTCTAACTAATAATAATAAATTGGCTGTTTAAAGAAAGCACATTTGGGAAACTGTCAAGATGTCGGTCATAATAGAAACCACACTGAATTGTCGGTCACGAGAGATGTTGGTTTTCAGTGAAGTAGAGTCAAAGCTCCAGTATACGGACCGGACATCCAAAGAAAGAAGAAAAAAGTGTCGGTAAATGGGGCAAGCCGCTAACAGGAATGATTGAAATAAACAAATCAATACCAACCCCTAAACCAAAACGAATGAAGCTAACATTAACAGTCTCGCTGATGCAGTTTACAAACGTTTGTTAATGAGTTCCCTATGGAACTCACATTATCTGAGTGCAGCATATTAAATAGTAGCCGGATTATATTGTCTTAGTAGGGTGGTGAGTTCGCTATGGAACTCATATTATCTGAGTGGACCATATTAACCACGTACCGGATTATTACATCTTACTAAATTAATGACTTCCCTACGGAACGCACATTCTCTGAGTGTAGCGTATTAACCACGTGCCCGATTATTATGTCTTACTAGAGTGGTGAGTTCCATATGGAACTCATATTATCTGAGTGCAGCATATTAACCACGTGCCCGATTATTATATCTTACTAAGGTGGTGAGTTCCTTATCAAACTCATATTATCTGCGTGCAGCATATTAACCACGTGCCCGATTATTATGTCTTACTAGAGTGGTGAGTTCCATATGGAACTCATATTATCTGAGTGCAGCATATTAACCACGTGCCCGATTATTATATCTTACTAAGGTGGTGAGTTCCTTATCAAACTCATATTATCTGAGTGCAGCATATTAACAACGTGCCGGATTATTATGTCTTACTAGAGTGGTGAGTTCCATATGGAACTCATATTATCTGAGTGCATCATATTAACCACGTGCCGGATTATTATGTCTAACTAGGGTGATGAGTTCGCTATGAAACTCATATTATCTGCGTGCAGCATATTAACCACGTGCCCAATTATTATTTCTTACTAGGGTGGTAAGTTCCCTATGGAACTCATGTTATCTGAGTGCAGCATATTAACCACGTGCCCGATTATTCCATCTTACTAGGGTGGTAGGTTCCCTATCGAACTCGTATTATCTTAGTGCAGCATAAGCATATTAACCACGTACCCGATTAATATGTCTTACTAGAGTGGTGAGTTCCCTATGTAACTCATGTTATCTGAGTGCAGCATATTAACCACGTGACGATCCCGATTATTACATCTTACTAGGGTGGTAGGTTCCCTATCGAACTCGTATTATCTTAGTGCAGCATATTAACCACGTACCCGATTAATATGTCTTACTAGAGTGGTGAATTCCCTATGTAACTCATTTTATCTGAGTGCAGCATATTAACCGCGTGCCCGATTATTATGTCTTACTAGGGTGGTGAGTTCTCTATGGAGCTCATATTACCTGAGTGCAGCATATTAACCACGTGCCCGATTACTATGTCTTACTGGTGTGGCTAGTTCCCTATGGAACTCATATTATCTGCGTGTAGCATATTAACAACGTGCCCTATTGTTATGTCTTACTAGGGTGGTGAGTTCCCTATGGAACTCATAATTATTATCAGAGCGCAGCATAAGAACCACGTGCTCAATTGTTTACTAGGGATATTATCTGAGTTCAGCATATTAACCATTCAGCCGATTATTATGTCTTACTAGGATAAATATTGCGAGTTTCTTATCGAAGACATATTATCTGAGTGCAGCATATTAACCACATGCCCGATTATTATGTGTTACTAGGGTGTTGAGTTCCCTATGTAACTCATTTTATCTGAGTGCAGCATATTAACCGCGTGCCCGATTATTATGTCTTACTAGGGTGTTGAGTTCTCTATGGAACTCATATTACCTGAGTGCAGCATATTAACCACGTGCCCGATTACTATGTCTTACTGGTGTGGTGAGTTCCCTATGGAACTCATATTATCTGCGTGTAGCATATTAACAACGTGCCCTATTGTTATGTCTTACTAGGGTGGTGAGTTCCCTATAGAACTCATAATTATTATCAGAGTGCAGCATAAGAACCACGTGCTCAATTTTTTACTAGGGATATTATCTGAGTTCAGCATATTAACCATGCAGCCGATTATTATGTCTTACTAGGGTGCTGAGTTCTCTATGGAACTCATATTACATGAGTGCAGCATATCAAACACGCGCCCGATTATTATGTCTTACTAGGATTGCGAGTTTCTTATGGAAGACAAATGATAAAGTAAATAGATTAGTTATACCCACTATTAATTTGTTGAAAGATATTTTTGATTAAAAATATTTAAAGGAGCTATGACAGCTATGTCACGATGTTTAATGTAGTAAAGAAGTAAAAAAAGAAAAACAAATGAAACTATGCTCCGATAGTTGCGATTGGGAAGGATAAAGACAGATTACGAGCAGTGACAAGGTTGCCGATAGCAAAAACGGAAGTGATGCTGGTGGTGGCAAGATAACCTTGCCTGTAATTTCTCCGTCCTGTTACTGAAGAGACTATCATTATTTTTTGCTATCCTTTCTTCTGATAATTATCACACAGTTTCTAGTTGAGATTTTTAACTATGTTATGTTCATTTAAAATATTTGTTTCCTTTCAATCAATCAATAGTCGTTTAATGTGTCATACACTTAGCAATAAGGTGTGACATTGCAGAAATGTCACACCAGCTAGTTTACAGGTATTCGACCTAAATTAGTTAAGAAAAAAAATAAAAATAATGATAATAAGTGAATAAATAAATAAAATTATATAAGTCAGGATGATGAGATAAAATCTAAAGTAATTATTATATATACAATATGCTGTACAATAAATGAGTCGATACTACTAAAATTAGGTTAAAAGGCCCGAAAGGTCAATTTTCATTATACTATTTTTTAAGGCCTTAAGAGATCTGTTGGTTCTGTACGAATCTGGAAGTAAGTTCCACAGCTTTGGCGCTAGGCAACGCCATGATTTGAGGCCGTAGGTGGTGGTGTTGACCCTTGGCTGTTTCAGGATGTCGGTTCCTCTCAGATCGTATCTGACGTCTCTAAAATCCAATAACTTTTTAATGCTCTTGGGAGTGTGATCGTTATTAATTGCTTAAAAAACCGTACAAACTATTTTTGCAAGTCTTTGACTTAACAATGAGGGTAATCCTATCTTATTGAGCAATTCATGGTAATGCGTTTGTTTTTCACTAAACACGAATCGGAGGACACGTTCGTTAACTGTTTTAGTGGCATGCCTGTAAATTATCTGTCTCCTTAAGATGTGAAGCTTGCTGCATGGCCACTATACACAACATTCATATTTACAATTTTTCAAGACCAACGTTTGCTCGTTTGTTTTCTGCATAGCAGTGGGCAAATGACACCAACGAACATTTCATCACGCCTATGCGCGAATGATAATGATAGGTCTTTTTTTTGTTCAAATTCTCAAAATTCCAATCCGATAAATTACTCTAGTTTACTCCAATCTCCTTTTGATCGCCATCTTCAGCATCTTTAGATGAATGTGATGATTGATCCGATTCATCCTTTTTCTCTAAATGACATCCATCAGTTGTCTTTCCACGTAATTGTATGCTGGTGGTTTACTTCTCCAAGACAAGACATGCACATGTTGTATTCCCTACAGAATACCACTCTCTTTACAAGTATGTCATGTTACACAAGTCAGTTAGATGAGTCTTTATGTAATTTTGCAGAGAAGTTGATCCAGCAGTTGCCTCACTTCGTTACGAATATCGTTCATCCTACAAAGATAAATGAGGTTAGGGTTTAGGGTTAGGGTTTTACCTGTAAATCTAAAGGATTGTACTTAAACAGCGAAAGTCCAACAAATAAGAGGAGGGGCAAAACACTTAAAAAAAGCAAACCTAATATGTACAGGATTGTAAACACGGATTTCTTGTATTTTGCCAAGTTGATCGCCGGTTGACCAAAATTTTGAGACGAATCATTTACTTGCTGTTGATGGCGACGAATAATTTTGAAAACTTTAAAATAAGCAATCGGTGTGGCGATAAAGCAAAACAGTAAAATAATGAAGGAAACTGATTGCGATACAACGTTCGTAATTTGCTTTAAGATGTGCACCAAACGAACTGCTACCATTGGTATTAAAAGGATCGATATAATAGTCACGACGAAACAGCGACGGCGCACGTTGAGCAGTGACCGACGAGTCATGTGCAGCCATCTTTCGATGGACATAAGCGTTACAAGTAATAAAGTTAAAGAATAAAAGTAATTCGAACAGCCAGCGGCAATAGCTATAACATAAGGCAGCAAGGATAGCTGGAACGCTTTCATTTCCTGTGACAACTCTAAACAAATTAATCTGCCTGCAACATATATAGGCTGTGTGATGAGTCCTGTACAAAGATCAGTAAAAGCCTATCCGTCAAGGAGAATGTATGAAGGTGTTCGCAGGGTCTGGGTCCTCCTAATTGCCGATATGATCAAAATGTTTCCCACTACTGCTATCGGTGGCAGAATGGCGATGACGACTGAAGTTGAAAGAGTTATCGCGTACAAAGTGAAGCTGTTGTTTCTTACGACACCTCCATAGTAACAGAGATTTAAAGCATCATCTGCAGGAGAGAAAGTCGAGTTACTAAGCATGTTGGCAAGATTCAGAGTGCGGCGATTAATCCTATATTTCCTTAATTGTGCTGTAGGATGTGTTTAGGTCTGTTTTCGTTGACACCCTCTTGCAAGCGGTTAAGCTTTTATGAACAGTGCTTGTTGATTTCAACTTTGAAAAACTTTGCAAGAGGTTCAGCAATTAATTTCTTCGCTGGGTAAATCCAATTCGTTCTGATAGTTCTTACAGTTATTCATATTAGCAGACGTGTGCCCAAAGAGTTTAGTTTTCTAAAGCCAAGCATTGTAGCCCTCTTGAACAAAGAGCTTTTCATGTCAATACCACTTTAATTATAACTGTTTAAGAAAGTAAAGGAAATTAATTGCAAGGATATAGTTTACTACCCCTCTTTTTCAATTAAAAATCTCAGCAGTCGTTATTTTATGATTTCTAAGAAATTTATTTTTATCTTACAGAAAGTTGAAAACACCCCTTTTCTTCCTGTCAGTTTCACTTTCCTGCAGAGACATGTTTAAATCCCTATTAAAAGTGCCCGTGAGAGAATAATTTTCTATTTTAACTATTTCCATGGCTCACGTTTAATCGCACTTTAAATTTTGTTAAATATTTTTTTTACAATATTAATGTGCTTTATTTCGTAAATGAAATAACAAGGTATATAGGCAGGTAAGCTGTTCTTGCTTGTCACTTGTTGAAAGAGCTTTTCAAGAACCTTATCTAAAGATTTTCCTGATGTATGAAGATTCCTTTCAAATTAAAGGGGGCTGCTAATGATCAATGTGATAATCGGTTGAACCCTCCTTGATCTCTAGATGACTTCCATCAATTGTCATAAGTGGTTTCCTCAATAAAACATGCAACAGTTGTATTTTCTACAGGATGCCACTCTTTGTACATGTACTTTACGTTACGAAAGTCATCAGCTAAATGCCTCTCTAGCTATCTTTGCAGAAAAGTTGATTCAGCAATTGCTTCACTCCGTTACGAATATCATTCATCCTCCAGAGGTAAATAAGAGGGTTAAGGGACGATGATAGGAAAGAAGAAATCATGGCTATAAGAAAAACTAACTGTAAATTAAATAGATTGTACTTAAATATTGCAAGTGCAACGAAACTGAGAAGGGGAAAAACACTTACAAAAAGTAAAACTAATACATACAGGATCGTAAACACGGATTTCTTGTACTTTGCCAAGTTGATCGCCGGTTGACCAAAATTTTGAGACGAGTCATTTACTTGCTGTTGATGGCGACGAATGATTTTGAAAACTTTAAAATAAGCAATTGGTGTGGTGATAATACAAAACAGTAGAATAATGAAGAAAACTGACTGCGAAACAAGGTCGAAAGTTGTATTTAAGATGTTCACCAAACGATTTGCAACCATTGGTATCAACAGGAACGATATTATTGACACGACAAAACAGCAACGGCGCACGGTGAGCAGTGATCGACGAGTCATGTGTAGCCATCTTTCAATGGACATAAGCGTTACAAGTAATAAAGTTAAAGAATTAAAGTAAGATGCACAGCCAGCAGCAATGGTTGCCAAATAAGGCAAGACGAGTAGCTGGGTATCATTCGTTTCATGCGATGGTTCCAAGCAAATCAATCTGCTTGCAACATAAAAAGGCTGTGTGATGAGTCCTGTACAAAGATCAGTGAAAGCCAAACCGCACAGAATAATGTAGGAAGGTGTTCTAAGAGTCTGGTTCCTCCAAATGGCCGCCAAAATCAAAGCATTCCCTACAGCTGCCACCGGTGCTAAAATGGCGGTTATAACTGACGTTATAAGATCCATCGTGTACAAAGTAAAGCTGTTATCTCTAACGACATCTCCGATGTAACAAAACTTTAAAGCATCATAAGTAGGATAAATAGTCGAATTACTAGACATGTTGGCAAGACAGAAAGGGCCGGCGATAACGAATGCTATATATCCCGGCTTAGCTTTCCTGTAGCATGGAACTTTACCTGCTTTCGTTACTAGTCTTGTAACAGATCAAGCTAGTTGATGGCAGCTTTGAAAAAGGTTCCGTAATATATTTCTCCACAGGGTATACCCAATAAGCTCTGATTGTTCTGATGGTAATTCATATAAACAGTCGGGTGCTTAAAAAGTTTAATTTTCGAACGCTGCGCATTGTAGGCTCTTTCACAAAGATATATTCTTTCCAATACCAATTTAATTATTACTTTTTAGTAAAAGACAGCAAATTAATGACAAGGTATTACTTCTCTTTCTCCTAATTAAAATCTCAGCAGTCGTTTTTGTATGATTTCTATGAAAAACATTTTCTTAAAGAATGTTTAAAACACCCATTCTTTTCCTGCTGTTTCAGCCTGTTCTCCTGCAGGGACATGTTAACACATTATTATACATGTACAGTGTAAGGACTGTAAGTGCCCGGGAAAGATTAATCTTTTGTCGTTACAGTTTGTATCTATATTGTATTGCACAAAGAGTTCCTCCATACAATTTAACGTCATGGGATAACTAGTAAAGCCCGTGACTAGCACCTGACTCTCCTTATAATGTTCGAATTAAACTGGAGTTCCATCTTTGACCAGAGAAATTGAATATATTTTTAACAAATTTCTGTATATAATCTGTTGTTTTTACAAAAGGTCATCCGTAGATATCCAGGCTTTCGAGTTTTCCTTATGCAAACTCCAATTTACATAATTTGTTATCTTTTAATACAATATGCCCTAGCTTATATTAAACAAACTACATCCAACTAAGATGTAATTAAAATAGCTAATGAGTTCCATTGATTTAAAAGTAAAATATCACAAAGAGAATTATACACAACAAAAAAACTTCAATTTCAAGTATGTCAGAATTTAGCAAAAATAATTCATAGATTCTGAAGGAAACGATAACAGCAAAATGGGGTCAGCACAGTTTCTTATGATTTTAAATACGCGTGCACGTAACGTGAATTAATTCCTGATCGGATATGCCGACGATACTTCTAATTAAACTTGCGAAAATAGTTTCCAGTTTGAAAATGCATTTAAAAATTAAAATCAATATGCACATGCATTGGAGTATTAATTAGTGAAAATACTGCCAAAATCAGATATGTATCAGATATGCACGTTTCTAAGTTTCCGTGTTATTTCTCATTAAAAACACATTCGTTGTACCATTTCGCTTAAATGTGATTTTTAACAGAACCAATACAGAATAAACGTTAATTGTTCTCTCGTAAACTAGGCTGCCGGGCTTCAAATTTATCAGTAAAATGAAATAGGTATGAAAGTGCAAAAATTGATTTAAATAAATAAATAAAAGAAATCCGTCGTTCCAAGCAATAGCCCGTCTTCGGTGGTAAATAACGTTGTCAAGGAAAACGCGTCAGAACTACCTTTTAAAAATAACGTTCAGACTTTTGTTCTTATTATCAATGTTTAAATCTATGAGTTTATTATTACGTTGGTGTTTTTATCAGTTTGCTAATGTCGCATAATTTCTTCTTATGGTCCATTAGTAAAATTCCACTAACAGTAATGAAGTGGCCGATAGAAACTGTCAGCTTATTGGTTAATAATTTCTTCATTTCCTTTTTTAACGTCAATTAGTTCTAAGTTCTTATTAGTGACACGCTCGAAGCTGTGTCAAGCAACCGATCGAGTGTACCTGTTGTTCTGCACGATTCACTTAAGTTTCTTCTGTTTTTCTTTCGATTCTACAGATATATAATTATTTAAGCGGTTGTCGCAAGTTCTGTATTGTTTGCTCATTTGCGTGGCTGTATTTAAGCAGCTGCAGAAACTATTTGCCAGATTATATCGTCAAATGTGCGAGAGTTCACGCATCACCACAACACAGCGTTTAAAACCTTGGCGGTTTGAGAATCTTTTGCTCTTGTCCCGTTTTTTCTTCATGTGATCAATTGAACGTACTTTGGTTATTCGCAACTTTAGGTGGAATGGAAACTGATATTTAACTCTCAGGTACGAATTTCTCTCTACACTTTCGTCTTTCAGTAATATCTTAAAAGATTCATTTACTATGATGATAAAGCATCATTTGTACTATATAATTGCATTTTGTTAGGATTACTGGTGCATTCAACTGACAGTTCCTACCATTTGATGCCGCTATGTTCGACAACGTTACGATTTCGTCCCCGCTTGCAAATGACTCGATGAGATTTTGCTCCTGGGCAACAGAAGATGTGACTACTGTTTCTTTTTATGCAGTAACTCTCACAACTACAATTATCATTGCTATTTTTTCTCCGGTGGCAGTGATAGGAAATGCTTTGACTATGGCCGCAATTTGGAAGAACCAGTCCCTTAGAACTCCTTCCTACATTCTCCTTTGTGGCTTGGCTTTCACTGATCTTTGCACAGGACTCGTCACTCTACCTTTTCATGTTACAGCCGAAATGATTTGTTTGGAGAATTCCCAGGCAGTCAAGAAACAGCTTATGCTCCTTCGCAGTTCGCGAGTTATTATGGAAGGCAGTGCATCGTACTTTTCCACTTTAACTCTAATACTTATCACACTTATGTCAATCGAAAGATGGCTGCACATGTCTCGTCGGTCATTGCTGACCGTACGTCGTACTTTCATTGTCGTCATAATAGTGTCGCTTCTTGTGATACCATTTGCAGTATTCCGAATGTTACATTTCTTAAATGGACATTCTGAAACCTTCTTCTACACTACAGGGCTTGTCATTTTGCTGGTTTGTCTTCCAACCACATCGATCGCTTATTTTAAAGTTTATCGAATTATTCGCCGCCACCAACAGCGAATTAATGGGAACGAACTGCCTCAGAATTTTGGTCGGCCATCAATAAACATGGCGAAATATAAGAAATCTGTAATCTCAGTACTGTATATTTTATTAGCTTTTTATATCAGCTATGTGCCTTCCGTTGTAATGGTCGGATTTTTTTCTCTTTTCATATCATCATTCTGTGTTACCTTTAATGTATAGGATATTTGTAATGTTTTGGCTTCTGTCTCGTTCACTTAATCCTCTTATTTACATCTGGAGGATGAATGATATCCGTAATGGAGTGAAGCAACTACTTTGCAAGAACAACTAGAATTTTACATAATAACATGGTGTCAAATGTGTATATTAACAGATTTTGGAAACGAAAAAAAAAACATCGTTAATTCTAGAAAAGAGTTGCTTCATTAAATATTTCAATAATAAGCAATCATTGGAATTGCTTTTAATCAGCATAATATTGCAATTTGCCAGTGGCGAGTAATCAAGAATTGTGATTTGTGACACATTGACAAACCATGATTTTTTGTATTAAGCGATTACAAATGAATTATGTTATTATTCACTGTCAGCTTATATTTCGCAAGCCCTGCACACAAGGTGAATATTTATTGGCATTTCCTTATTTGTAACTAACGTCTACTTGCATGCATTCAGGGGGAGGTGAAAACGATTTCGTCTGAACACTGGGAAACGTAACTACCTTCATTGAATTATCTAGAGCAGTTTTCAATTGAGTGTCGTAAAACCAAAACCAATGTAATTACTTCGGCCAATCACAAAAGACACGGACAATCCAGTGAACCAATCAAAACTCGAAGCAAATACATGTAGCCGGCACGAAGCGCGGGAAAACGTGCGCGAGCGAGTCACGATTGGTTTTGGTTTTGGTTCTGATTGGCTGAGAAAGTGGCGCGAGATTTTTAAGCCAATCACTAAGCGTAGCAATGCAAAACCAAAGCAAACGCAATTTACTTTCGACACTCAAGTGAAAACCGCTCTATAGCTATCAGAATAGAGATTGAGAATTCAATGTAAAATAAATGTATTTAGTGGTCTGACGAACAATAAAAAAAAACGAAGAGAAAATTAATCGACTAATGATTTATTATAAACCGGAATAAAGGATTGTCCATCTGATTAGAATCTATTTTGAAGTTTGGAGCCTTTTGAAAATATTCTCCTTTGCAAGTCTGCTGCTAATCGTGCCACAAAATCAGCCAAAGTAAGATAATCCTAAAAGTGAGGGTTTGAATATCATTTTTATTGTACGATACCTTATTTACTTTATTTATTTGTTGTGGGATGCAAATTCAAATATATATATATTTCACAGGGTGAAATCTTAACATACCCTTGATAAAGAAAATAAAATTAATAAAACCCCTTTTTGATTTATATATTTAAAAATATATATATATGTATAAATGAAAATTTGGACATATATATGCAAGCATGGTCGCATCATATTAGAATATTATAATTATCAAACAAACAATATTGATTTTAACTTCAATTTACGATTTTGATGGAAAAAAACGTTTCGTTTTCTTCCTTTTCCAAATTATTGCCTTAACAGAAGCTTACAAAAATAAATTTTAAATTAAAATGCACTTTTATCTTTAAGTCAAATCTCCTTTTAATTATCCAAACCTTAAGAAAACTGTACGTGAATGTTTGCATGCAAACCCTTTTTGTTTTTTTCCAGCTGTCCAAGTCTTTATTATTTGCCCACCTAGTGCTGATTATTTGTCATATTCTATATTATTACTGACATATACTAATGACTGATCTATTGCGATCAGATCTCGTTTTATACTTTCTTGTTTCTTGTTTCTTGTGGCAATAGACCCTTTGACTAGATACGTCTAGAACTCCTTCCTACATTCTTCTTTGCGGTTTGGCCTTTAATCTTTGCACAGGACTCGTCATTCAGCCATTTTTTATGTTACAGCGGAATTGATTTCTTTAGAGAAACCCGTGTGCCATCGTTAACGAGAAAAACAAAATTTAATAAGCTTGCTGGACTTCAGTTTCCATGCAAAATAATAATTGGTAATGGAAAGCAGAGCAAAACTACTTTGTAGTTTGGACGTCAACTAGGTGAAATTCAGACAGATCTATTTACTTTCTTTTAAAGAAAAGATTAAAACCTCCCTTTTATGACATGTCAGTACATTTACGTACACCTTTCCTTATATTATAATATTGTAATTTTCAAGAAAGCAAATTGAAGTAAAAACTTCAATTAAAAATTTTGGCGTTCAGCAAAGCTTACAAAAATATATTTCAAAATAAAATGCACTTTTGACTTAAATCCAAATCTATCTTTATTACCCTCTCCATTTAAAAGAATACGTGAATATTGCATGCGAACCGTGTTTTGTTTTATTCAGCTAGCTGTCATTGTTTTAATTATTTTTGCCACCTATGGTTGATTATAAGTCATATTCTTTAATAGTTCTGACCTAAACTAAAAAAAATCCATCAAATAAAAGCAGTAATTGAGTCCTATTTTCCAAGACTTGATTGAGTGACATTTTGCGATGTGAACTCTGATTATGCTTTCTTTCCTGAACATCAAGTTGAATAAACAGGGCGTATATTCTCAAACTTGAAGTCTGGATTCTCATACAAGCTTCGCTGAAGCTTCAATTGAAATTTAAAGTACAAGGTACACATGAATCCACTTTTTAAAATCTTTATTTTCACAGAGCTTACACTATTTTCATTCTAGTGAATAAGCGGCCAAAGTACTAATGTTTATGGGGGTTTATAGGTGCAAGACAAATTTAAATAGCTCACGGTTAAACTCGGAACTGAATGTCAGCAGTACGACAAAAATAATAATCTTCGCGCTCTCTCCTCGCACCTCCCCTTCTCCTTTCCCTTTGAACGCCGGCCACGCAGGCTAACTAAACTGCTGCGAAACTATAACAGGATCGCGAAACTATTTTCTATTGCTAGAAAGCAGATAATTTACTGTACTCTAATGTAATTTTTCCTGCCATGAGTAATGATTTTGCCCCGCTTAAAGTTTTCATGAGAAGTAAGTCAGATCTAGATCTAGAGTTATCTAAAGAAATAAGTGTGGCAATACATCAATGTGCCGTACAAAATGTTTTCTCGCATGTTTTGCATTGTTTTGACAGGTGAAAATATGTAAATTCCCTTCGTCAGCCTCAGTGAACAACCTTTTTAAATAACACGATGAAGCCACTCATGAACGGCTCATTCAGCTTTTGCTCCCTGGATGGTGTCACAAGAAACCACAGTTCTGTCTTTTACGCGGTAACCATCTCAGCTTCAGTTATCATTGGTATTTTGTCCCCGGTGGCAGTGATAGGAAATGCTTTGATTATGGCAGCAATCTGGAAGAACCCATCTCTCAGAACACCTTCCTACACTCTACTTCGTGCTTTGGCTTTTACTGATCTTTGCACTGGACTCATCACCCAGCCTTTTTATGTCGCAGCCGAATTGATTTGTTTAGAATCACCCCAGAACATCAACAAGCAGTTACCATTCCTCCTTCCTGCTGTAGGTATTTCCGCTGGTTGCGGTGTGTACTTTACTTCCTTGTCGTTAACGCTTATCACACTGATGTCCATTGAAAGATGGCTGCACATGTCCCGTCGAGCCTTGCTATCTGTTCGTCGTAGCTATTTCATCGCGACGGTGGCTCCACTTTTCCTGATACCAGTTGGAGTATTTACCGTTTTATATGTGTTAAAGAAAACGTATCGGCTCGTCTTGAGTATAACGTTGTTCGTTCTTTTACCCATTTGCATTATTAGCACATCGATCGCTTATTTCAAAGTCTTTAAAATTATTCGCCGTCACCAACGACAAATTCAAACAAATGAACTAGCAAATAATTTTTCTCATCCTTCAATTAACTTACAGAAGTACAAAAGATCTGTATTTTCGATGCTATATATTTTAGGAGCTTCTTACATAAGCTTCTTACCTCTTCTTCTCTTCGTTGGACTTTCTTTCTGGCTTAATTTCTCTCAAATAGAGTTGCTATATATAGTGTCTCTTATGTTTTTATTTTCTACCTCTTCACTAAATCCTCTCATTTACCTTTGGAGGATGAATGACATTCGTAATGGAGTGAAGCAGTTGTTAAAGCAACTACTTTGCAAGGACAACTAGAATTTTTGAAGATTATAATGTGTTATAAAGTATGCTCAAAGATGCCCGAGGAGGATAATGAAGATTAAATGGCAAGATAAGATTAGTAATAGAGAGCTACTGGAAAGGGCTAACGTGGAGAGGTTGAGTGAAGAGGTAAGAAGAAGGAGATGGCGATTCATTGGACACATCCTCAGACAACAACCTGACAATGATTGTGTTACAGCCCTGACATGGACCCCAGAGAGAAAGAGAAAGAGAGGCAGGCCAAAAACAACCTGGCGGCGCACAGTACAAAAAGAGAGGTCCAAAGCAGGGTGGCAGTCCTGGAAAGAGGTGCGCACTGCAGCGCAAGACAGGAATCGATGGAGAGCACATGTGGAAGCCCTATGCGCCAACTTGGCGCCAGGGGACAAGTGAAGTGAAGAATAAAGTATGCTGTTTTTACATTTCCTCTGTAAAATATTTCATTGTTGCTAACTTGTAAAATATTATTTCAATGCTTTTAGCTTGTAAAATATTCAAAAAGCGTTTCTGGTTTTGTAAAATATTTGTATTTATTTTTTTCTTTGTTCGTGAGCGGGCGGTATTCTACAAATCCTGCGATCTGATTGGTTCCGGGAGCGGGCGGTATTCTCCAATCCGGCCCTCGACAGCGGGCGGTATCCGTTGCGAGATGAATCGTCGAGTTTACTTTCCGCGCGAAATCATTTTGCAGCGTTGTACGAACGAACACATGAAAGATTTGCTCAGCAAAATCGAAATAGCCGCTCACCAACTGTTGTAAATGCGAAAAGACAGAATAGAAGTGGAATTAACCCTTTAACCGGCAATCGTACATATGTGTACGATAAACACCAGCAGTGATTGAAAAATCTCTAGCTTTTACATATCTGGGCACATGATAGTAATGACTGCTTTTTATGGCAAAGTGATAATTTCCATAGCTTTAAAAGCCAACTAACTGACTACAACTCTTGATTTCTGTTGCATATGGTTGTTTGTTCAGCAGCAAATCTGAAAATGCCCGTTTTCTACGTAACAGGACAACAACAAAAAACACACATCTTTGCCTCCATTTTTTTAATGAAAAAATAATTCTGACTTCAAAAATATACATTTGCAGCAAACTTCAACCCTATTCCCTTCCGTTCACCAAGGAAATTTCCCATCAATCATTCAGCAGACTCAGCAATTACTATTCGATTAGAGCTATGCTTGCAAACCTGTAATTTCCTCGTTGCTGACCGAAAGGGATGCTTGGGAAAAACAGTCATGGCGGCGGCATGAAAGGCTTCCTACCTTTATTCCATATATTTTTTATAAGTGTCGAGCCACCCAATCCTGCCGGCAAAATGTTGCACCGATTGCATTCTTTGGAAGTCAGAACTCGTCCAAAATGCCTTGGCAGGTCTTGGAATCCACCCACAGAACGGCCAGAGAGACAACTTTACCCATGAACCGCCATCTTTCGATTCGAATATTTCTGGCGTTCCAATCAAGACAAAATCATCTCTCACCTCTGGTTTCTTTCAGATGCTGGCCTCTACCCACCATTCTAGCTTAATGATGCCAGCCTGGGGGCTTCTGCAGTGAAAAATGACTCGAAAAATCACTTATAAACACAAAACGAGCCAAATCCAAGCCCAACAGCTCGCCTACGAAAGAAGCAACTGCCGACTACTGACGTCACAATAAAAATCTGAGCCCTCGGTGTTTCGAAACAGCACACATTTTTACTTGAACTTCTCATATG
Source organism: Oculina patagonica (assembly GCF_052425735.1). Lineage (NCBI taxonomy): Eukaryota > Metazoa > Cnidaria > Anthozoa > Scleractinia > Oculinidae > Oculina > Oculina patagonica. The sequence continues at coordinate 17,718,474 of NC_135768.1, forward strand.
CAATCACGAAGTTCTACAGAATGTATAAGCCCAGAAAAAACCTTTAGAAAGTCACAGAAATCTGCCGGTTAAAGAGTTAAGGAAAACAATAGAGGTCACGTGACCACAACTTTTAACATGACAGAGTGAAAGCTAGTGTTAAACCAAGCCTATAATGGTGCATGGATTAGGGTTGCAGGGTCAGGGCTTGTGGGTTAGGGTTAGGGTTAAGTTGTTGGGGTTAGGGTTAGATTTTGGGTAAGGGTTGCAGTTTGGGCCTGGGCTAGTCACGTGACCAGCACTCCTGCCACACTGGATCACCTTAGTTAAAGTAACTGTAGCCTTATGATTGCATTGAGCCCTAATAAAGTCTCTGGCCAAGCTACAATGTCAAATTATTTACTCCTCTTGCTTCAATTTTGTGCTGTGGTATAATTATAAAGGTTTTGAGGGGTATTGCCATCTGACCCTCCCCTCCAACTTCTTGTCCTGCGGTCAAGTTGACACAAAGATTTGCATGAGGACTGGTGTTGATGTGCTTTGCATTTTTGAGTCGTTTGCGAATTCGAAAGATGAATTGACCGACAAAAAATATTTTTGGTTAAAGGCCTCGAAGTTCTTCTAAAGGCGAGTGTTGATTTTGTTTATCGACAAATTAAGTTCTAGTTGATAGTTTGTTGAGTTTGTGGTTGTTTGTGCATTTTGCAATCATTTGCATGCCATTTTAATACGATAAGCTGCGCCGGTTTAAAACTTCAATTTTGAGTAAAAACTGTCTTTTTATCGGCCACTTCTTTGCCAAAACAAAACACTAGTTTCCATCATTCAAGAAAATGAGATTCGTTAATTAAAAACAGCCAAAATAATTCTCACAATATTGTGCCGTACGTCCAAACTTCGCATTTCATTCAGTTTCACTTTCGCACTGTTTATCACAAAATAATTATGCTGTGAATCAACGCAGAGCTTATTAATTCGTTAAATACAAGTGTGTATAGCTATACCGAAACTGTCTTTCCGTCAGATATTTTTTTTTCGGGAAATTCTCAAACTTAGCATCCTGCGAACAGAGTTTTTTATCAAAACATTCATCGGGAAGCCGGAATCGGCGTTTAGTTTTGTCAATGATAATGCTTTGGCTCGATTTTACATTTATGATTTATTTACTACTTCAACTTCTTTGATTGAATCTCTGTGCCCTCGGTCTTGGAACCGCCCGAGGCCGCAGGCCGAGGGCGGTATCCAAGACCTCGGGCACAGTTTTTCCCAATACGGACCTCCCGGCTGGTGAATAACCTATATATAGGTAATAACAGCGTCATAGTGTATAGACACTGAGTGAAACTCTTTGCTATCTAAATGTATTTCTGAATGACCTAATTATAAATTATAGTGTTCACAGCTGTTTCATGCATCAGTGCTCTTAACAAAGTCAATGCTTTGAACCCAGGAATATCAGCAGTTCGCATAGTGTGATCATCTGAGCACACTATACGAACTATAAATGCTTTTATCAAAAGTTGCAAGAATTATGTCAAATCCCATGCAGTGTTTTATCTTAAGTTTAAGGTGAACTGCTTTGTAAAATATGAAACATAATCACATCGGTTATAATACATGATGATTGATATGTAATCCGTAGCTCATAGCTTCAGCATGAACACGTTGTAGAATAAATCGTCGTCATCAAGTTTGATGCTGTAGATTTTGATTACATCCATAAATTACAAAACAAAGTACGGGTGATGTATTGGGTTCTATGATAAAGAAGCTCTTTTGCCAATTACGTACAACCGTATCTCATCACTTAAATAACCTTTACGAATTAAATGACCTTTTCAACCCTTTCTTGCCGCCAAGTTTATAGGAAACCGCCGCAAAATGCTCCTTATTTCTTGCTGTGTTTGTTAAATATTTATTTTTACGTCTTCTTAGTTACATTTTTAACACATCTCATCTAGCGTTCCACGCTTCATTCAACTCTGTTCAATAATTACTTGTTATCTAGTTCTCTTGACAAAAACATCGTCTGATCAACTGTCTTACTTCATCCCGAATATCTTTCATTCGCCACAAGTAAAGAAGAGGGTTAAGCGATGAAGACAAGAACACAAGTGTCACTGAAACAGTTACAAATGGAACAGTGAATTCATTTATCGGCCAAAATAATAATAACCCGAAAGAAATCACTATGGGCAAGTAACTTATGCAGAAAAGAGCTACAATATAAAGGATTGTGAAAACAGATCGCTTGTATTTAGCAAAGTTTATCGTTGGTTGCACCATATTTTGGGACAATTCGCTGACCTGAATTTGCTGCTGATGACGACGAATTATTCGAAAAACTTTGAAGTAAGCTACTGATGTTGTTGTAAGGCAAAGCAACAAAATTGACAAAGGCGTGAAAATATATCTACGATCATAAGTGTCTTGAATTACATGTAGAGTAATAACTAACGGGACAGGAGTTAACAACAGTATTGCAACTGCGAAACAGGCGCGGCGAACAGTGAACAATGATCGACGTGACATGTGCAGCCATCGCTCGATGGACATAAGTGTCACCATCAATATCGTAACATGAAATAAGTAAGTGGCACTGACATCGACAATAATTCTAGTTATCAAATAAGAGGTCGGCCAGTTGTTTTTGTCAAATAAGTTCATGTGAGGTTTTGTTAGGTAGATCAACCCCTTTGCAACGGAAGTAGGCAGAACGATGAGTCCGGTGGAAAGGTCAGTGAGGGCCAATCCGGCGAGCAGAATGTAAGAAGGTGTTCTGAATGACGGATTTCTCCAAATTGCCGCCAAAACCAGAGCATTTCCTGTCACTGCTACAGGCGAGATAAGGGCGAGTAGAACTGAAGTTGCAACATTTTCCCCATAAAAATCAGAGTTATAGTCGAGTCGAGGTCGTGTAGCTGAATTCGTCACGTTAGAGTAAATGGCAGTCTTGTCAATGGCTGAAAAGGAATGATTACTCTTCAACTTGCAAAACCGTGCTGTAAAATTGATACAATTTTGCAGATGTAGTGATGCTAATTTCACCTCCACTTTGTGTAAAGTACTTTAATGTAAAAGCTTTTTAGGCAATAAATGGTCTGTAGCAGTTTTTTCCAGTGCTGTGACGGTGGAAAAATCTTAAATTGGTTTAATTAAAAATGAATTTTTTTTGCTACATATTGTTATGGTTATGGTGGTTTACAATATTTGTCAACAGCGCCTCGCAAGAATTTCTCGCTTTTACAATTTTTGAAACAGTAGGGTGTGCAAAAAGAGAGGTATTTGCTTTTAATTGAATTGAAAATTGTATACAAAAGATTTATTGTCAGAATTCTTACAATAAGTACTCAGCTGCCTTAACTTTCACGAAAAGAGTGGTGCATTCTTATTTTTTTCTCTTACCAAACTGCGCTGCGACATGAATTAAGATCCATTCATCTGTAACTGCTGTGAATCAAAATATATTCTCCAATCGAATCTCCGCTAACAAAAACCTACCATAAGTTGACAAAATCATAGCCTCAACGGCATCCAAACGCTATATTTTATACCTCCCATAAGTAGATACTTTTTCTAACCCCAAGGATGTCAACTTAGGAGAAGTTAAACTGCAGTTACTTTACATTGATGTTTTCTAATTTTCCAATTTCGTCCTTCGGTCGTCGCAGTTTTCCAGCATCTTAATTAAAATAACCTGCGGAAGCAAAACTTTGAATTTGCTATCATTTGCATCTTCTTTTTTTCATTTCGTCGTAAAAGCGTTGTTGTCAAAATCCTGGTCATTAATTTAAAGAAGATTAGCAATATATACGATGGAACTTTTTAAAAAGCTCAGCTGTTTTCAGAATTCAAGAATGCTCGAATCACTGGTTGGTCTCTTTCCGTTTATTATTTAAGCTATTTAAGCGAAGAAAGTCATAGTTTTTTTTTTTAATTTTTCATTATATAAGACTAAAATAAAAACCTGCCGATAGTCCGATGATATCCGGTTAGATTAGTTAGTAAATGCGTAATTGGTTTCCATTCAAAACTAAGATCAGTTTCATCGATAAACTGCATGAGACAAGAGTGATTAAATTTGTTATAAATTGAAATCCTCCAAGGTATATTGTAATGTATGCTGGGTTTTGTTGGTTTCCGAAATCGATTATATCAAGCTGGGTCTGGGAAGAAAGATCAAGAAATCACTTATTAAGTCAACAAAGCGATTTTGATGAAATCGAAGGTCTTTTTTCTTTGGTCTGCACTATAGTGACCAACGTTGAACATGCACGATGCTGTAAGTGGCTGTCGAAATCACTTTTGCACAACATGCAGTGGAAATTCTGGCACACATACATGTGTAAAACGAAAACGGGAGCGCAATAAAATGCGCAGGTGCATCGGGATCTTGGTTCTTAGAACAGTTATTCAGAACTTGAACACGTTATTGGTTATATAACATTTTTTAAAACCTCAAAGAAAATGGAACACAATGTGCTTTCATCTCTAGAGTATGTTATTAATCAAATGAAGCAAAAAAACTTTTTAATTAAAAATGTCTTAAAATCGACAAAAGACAAATAATAACGACACCTTAGTTGAATACTTAACATGGCAATAAAAAAGTAGTCAGTTATATACAGAATTTCAAAGAGCTAAAATTTTTATTTGCGGAAAAAAAGGAAATAACACCTTACACAAGTTTATTTACAAATTAAACGCGAAAGGTGCTCATCTAACTAGAAACGTCCATTTTGGACGTAAAACACAACTGAAAATAAAATAAGCACAATTTAAGCTCAAACAATTAAGTTTGTTTATGTATTTAAATTACTTTTAACTTTTTAAAAGAATGATATTAAAGTGTCAAATACAGATCAACGCCGAAACACTTTTAAGAGAGAAATCCTTGATGAATTATGTTCTTTTCAACTAGTTGTCTTTATGGAATATTCGTTTAACTAATCGTTTTACTTCATCTCGAATATCCTTCATTCTCCACAGGTAAAGTAGAGGATTCAGTGAGGAAGCTAAAAATACGAGCATCATTGACACAGATTTCAATAAAAAAACGATTTGATTTTTCAAAACTAGCAATAATACAAGAGAGATAAAATAAAACCTAGAACCTAGGCAAATAACCTAGATAAAAAACAGAGAGAATGTAAAGGATGGAAAAGATGGATTTTTTGTACTTGTTAAAGTTTATTGCTGGTTGAGCAAAGTTTTGGGATGATGCGTTTGAGTGAATTTGTTGCTGATGACGACGAATTATCCGGAAAATGTTTAGGTACGCAACAGAAGTGACAGTTATGCAAACCAACAATAGTGAAATACTGGTGGCATGTCCACTAACATGCTCTGCAGAACCAAACAGGACTAACGGGATAGCAATAACAAAAAGTATTGTAACAGCAAAACAGGCTCGACGCACCGTCATCACAGATCGACGACTCATGTGCAGCCATCGCTCAACGGACATGAGTGTCACCATCAATAGTGAAACTTGATAAAAGTACTTGGCAGAAGAAGAACTGATAACACTTATTACTCTATAAAACGTTGATGCGTTCTGAGCCATTATCAGCTGAGGTTTCTCCAAGAAAATCAATAGGTTTGCAACATAAAATGGTTCGGTGATGAGACCAGTGCAGAGGTCCGTGAAAGCCAATCCAGCGATCAGAATGTAAGAAGGCGTTCTGAGGACCGGGTTTCTCCAAATTGCTGCCAAAACCAAAGCATTTCCAACCACTGCTACTGGCGATAAAATGGCGATTATAACTGAAGTTGAAAAGGTTACCGTGTAGAAAGCATAACTGTGTCTGATTGGACCATGTGGAAGAGAATAATTGGTCATGTTGTTGTACATGGTCAGCAAGCGTGTGCAGTGAGAGAGAGAAGGTATCCTAACAGTTCAAACCTACGTTGGTAAATGGATAAAGATCAAGTTTGGTAATTTATAAGTGCTGTTGCAATCACTTCGCCTAATTTACGCTGTTTCCTTCACCATTTGAGATTTTCTAAAAATAGTTTTATAACCAACTGGGCGTCGGAAATAGGCAGTCTGTACTGATAATTGATTTTTGTGTATAAAAAAATGGAAAATTATAGGACCTACGTCATGGCAATTATCATGTATATTCTCATCAGAAAGATCTTTAAAATCCAAGATGCTTCTTCTGAAGTTTCCTGTTTGCCTCGAAAAACGGCATACTGTTAATAACAATAACAAGTGTCAACAGCTCAAAAACCATGTGTGACGGAAAAGGCAATCTCTGTAATTGTTTTTTGTTGTACAAAAAAAAATCGAAAATTCCAGTCACAGCTGATTAGCGATATGCAGACATTTTCTAATAAGAAACATGTTTGAAAACCAACTGAAGATGTTTTTTCTTGTTTACCCAAGAGTAAAAAAATGTATTGAAAGAAGCTGAAATCGCTAGTGTATCCTCGCGTATTACCAGATGTATTCCCAAGAAGAATAAAGACAGTTATCGATCGAATAAAGACAGTTATCAAAGTCGTGGAAAAAGGGGGAATGGGTACCAGTCTTCAAACGTGATGACCCCTACTTAAAGAGACTATAGACCTGTCACTGTCCTCCCAGCTGTAGATAACGTGTTTGAGCAGCTTGTATTTAAGCAACTTGTGGGGATGTTCGATCAACGTTAAGGACAAGCCCTGACGGCCTATCGTAAAACTCATAGCTGCTAGACTACCCTTATTTATTTAATTGAGCACTGGAGATTAGCTATGGACAATAAACAGCTAGTAGCAATCTTATCTACAAATATGTCAAAGGCCTTCGACTCCATGCATCCAGCTCCTTTGCTGAGTAAACTCAAAGCATATGGTTTTGAAGAGAATCTCATCAATTTGTTACGCTCCTATTTATGTGATCGCTCCAACAGAGTAAAGCTGGCATCTCAAAAAAGTTCTTGGAAACAAGTTAACCGAGGTTGCCCCCAGGGATCAGCGTTGGGACCGTTATTGTGGAATATCTTTCAAAATGACTTAGTCTATGAAATCGCGATGTCACCAAAGATCGACGAGACATGTGCAGCCATCGTTCAATGGACAGTAGTGTTATAAGAAGAACTGTGAGGGAGATAAAGTAAATGGCACTGCTATCGCCGGTTGTGTTTAATGAGATATAAAGCACCGGCATGTCATGCTCTACTCTAGGGTTTGCCACGTACATAAAAGTAGTCGCAGCATAGAAAGGCTGGGCGATGAGTCCTGTACACAAATCAGTGAACGCTAATCCACTCAGAAGAATATGGAACGGTGTTCTCACAAACGTCTTCTTCCAAACTGCTGCTAGAATGAGCCCATTTCCCACGACTGCTATCGGCGATAAAACAGCAATAACGATAGCATACGAGAGGAGAATCTCATAATAGTAAAATTCAATCTCAAGTGTTTTGTTATCTTCTGTGTTACAAGGAGTGAAGAAACATTCTCTTGTTGTGTTATTGGACATGGTCTTGCTTTGCCCATAAAGGCTTGCAATCAAATTTGCTGTGTCGGTTAACTTCGATAAACCTGAAGCCAATTATTTGCAGTCAAATGGCGAATTTGACTGATTTCTTGGTCCTGCTCTTGTTAACTGCAGTACTGTAAATTTGTAAAGCAAATTTGGATAGATCTGTCTGCCTTTTTTAATCTTCGATCAGTATTTACAAATTTGAAAGTTAATTTGTTTTGTCAGAATTAACTATTTGCGTATGTTAACACTAGCTAAATTGTATTTTATTGTAATGAGGGCTAAATCAGGAAATGAACTCTTTAGATTTTTCTTAAAATTGTGATTTGTAGGAAAAATACAACTGCCAAGTCTGAAGCCAAATATTGACTTCCAGGAAAGAAATTTAATTATGTTTCAAGTTAAACAGAATAGATATTAAATAAATCATACCATGCAAACAGAGACTTAATCAAATTCCAAACTTGGCATTCATATTTTTTCTTTCTCTTTTATGTTTAATTCTTAAGAGCAAGGAACATCTTTTACACAGGCAGGGTCAAAGAGGCTATCCAAATAAAACTTCATCCTAACATCAATACAGACAGCGTAATTGAAATTCCTGAAGCATGAATACCTACGATCAGAAAAACACAACAGACATTCAACTACAAAGCGGACCTCTGAGGGAACAACATGTCAGTAAAAATAATAATGCGGATTGGAATGCATGCACCAATCACAGCGAACCAACGCGCATAAATAGCGACGCGTAAACAATCGACCTCATCGCCTGACGAAGACTAGCAGTATTGCATTCGAAACCTCGGGATCAACAATTCAATGCGATTATATTGTGAGTCGAACGAATAAACGTTCATTCCCACCTTATAACCATGATGAACAATATTCACATCTTTAATGACATCTTATTTCCTCTTGCACTATCCATACATTGTCAAGCAGGCAGTTGATTGGAGTAAAAGAAAAACACCATACACATTACGGGACTTTTTAACAGTTAAACCGTTAGTCAGTGAAAGCCGCGGACATACAAGAGTGGGGGGTGGAGGGGTGGGTGGGGGGGGGGGGGGGGCGAGATACCACCCTCTTGAGGTTTCCAGTTTTCAAATTGTACTTTTCCGGTGTCAAGGAATCTTATCTATCGAAGTTAAAATTATTTTAAAATTCCATACGTTGCTATAAATTTTTAAAACTGGTCGGCATTGCTCTTCTGGTGACCCATCAAACCTACTGTATTAGAGTAACTGCTATTCTATCCCCGGTTTCTAGCGTGATTGCAATTAGATTCTTAAAAAGAACTGTCGTTTAAGTGTTTCTTCGTTCTCTATTGTGCGACTATTTGTTTGAAATTTTTTGACCGTTATTTATCATGAGGTGCTGTTTATCATTATGCTTAACATGCCCAACATGCAGGCTTTAACTTTTAAGTTAAGACTGTGGATAAAACCCAAGTCTTTCAAGGGAAATATAATGGAACGAGATGCAGCATCCCTTCCAGGTCGTTGGTTTGTTCATAACTAGCAATGGTATATAAACAGTTCCTGAGTTTTGATTGGTTAACAGACAATATACCATTCTCTACAAATATAGTAGCTGATACGTGTTAACAAGAACAGCCGGGGGGCACATTTATTGCATTTCTTTGGGCGTTTTTAATAAAACGATTATTCCACTCGCGCTTGTTGAATATGATATAGTAATATCCAACGCGCGCTGATGGAATAATTATGGGTTAGAGACTGTTGTGAGTGTTTTGTTGACAAATACACGCACGCACTGGCCGCACAATGAACGAGAAAGTATTGAAAATTTCGAGTTCATTGTGAGGCCAGCAAGTGCGTGTATTTGTCAACAAAACACGAACGGACAGACTCTAACCCTTTTAATATACAATCTGAGTACACTGCAAGCGATCATCGACTTAACAACCTTCAAACAATAAGCTTTGTGTTTAAAAGTATTAAAGAAGTCTAGTAGTACATAATTACACGGGATAACATCAATAGTATAAAATTCACAAATAACCCGTACAGAAATAAAGCTTAAAATGGTTCGTAAAGTCGTCCATCAGCTGTGGTCGTTCATAAAAACAGCAGTGCAACAGTCAGCAAGTCGATGGCTTTCACAATCAAGCACCTACAAGCAAGTCAATCGCACACAAAAATATATTTATTGAGCTGCAGTTTACCTTTGAACATAAAAGCGCTTCAAGTTGTTATCCTCTTCGATTTTGTTTGGTATTGGATCGTTGATAATTTGAAGAATATATTTTTCTTCCACTTCTACAAGCCTTGAAGCTGAAGACATTTCAATAATGCACGATTTGTGTGCATTATTGTCAATACTGCACTGTCGGAGTTTGCTGACGACAGGTAAAGCAAAATCACGTGATCTATTTTAACCATTTGCGCGCGTGGATTTTGGACAGTGAACGAAGATTGTATATTAATTGTTAATTATCTGTCAATAACGGTCTATGAAAGGGTGGGGTACAGCCTGCCCGAATATAAAAATGAGTTTCTTCACCCCCTCATCCCTGGAGCCTTCCGTACATCGATTACTGACCTTCAAGAAGACTTGCAGTGACCAGGTTTTTTTATCATTTACTAGCTTCAGATGTGACACACGACCTGCATATTGCTAGGGTCAGCAACGACGGAAGTGTCTTGTCACAAATGGATCACATATTTGTCATTTATTATTGCATTGTTTAATTGACTTCACTGTATATTACATATATGTTTTAATTGTAATTTATGTTTGTTAAAATTGTTCAAAAAGCAGTCTTTTCTACTGTGATCTTGTCAGTTTTAAGAAAGGGAAGATACTTATAAAGTTTGATTAAATTAAGTTACATTTTTAAAAACTTCGGGTTTTTCCAGCTGTTTAAAAATTGGCTTCCTGCTAAGAATTTTAATCACGTTACAATTTTAACAGAATATATATTTTAGGATACGAAGTTTTAATGACAAAGACTTAATTAAAATCTCAACTCGACATAACAACGTTCTACCCTTTTTTCATTCTCGAAAGTATTCAATATTTAATTTTTCTCACAATATCAATACGCTGTAAAGAAGACAGATAAGATAATGAAAGTCGACCTTGGTCTTCTGATAACTCCTATAACTCATTTGGATTAGTATTTTCAAGCGTGAATGCACTGCCATAAAATTAAAAAGCTAGCTTATTTCATGCCGTTAGAAAGTTATTTTTCCGGGTAGCTTTTGTGCGAGATTCGAATAGAAGCTAACTTAATTAATTATTTTGAGCAGTATTCCTCATGTGGTACTGTTTATCATGCTGTACAAGGTGGTGCTAACTTTAAAAAGTGTGTGGATGAAATTGATTTCAAGTGTGTGACCATTGCATGTGGCTCGGTTTATTAAGCTGAAAAAGGTGGTTTTCGCTATTTAATAAAACACTAGGTGTGACGCATTCAATATTATGCTAAACGAGGTTCTTTACTGCATTACGAATATCATTCATTCTCCAAAGATAAAGACATGGGTTAAGCGAAGAAGACAAAAATAAAAGCATCAAAGACACATTATATGATACGGCTATTGCTGAATTGTTACCTAGACTGAGATACACCCCAATAGATATAAGAAAAGGTAAAACACAGAAACAAAACAGAACTAAAATATAAATAATTGATACTACAGACTTCTTGTACTTTGCCAAGTTTATTGCCGGTTGACCAAAATTCTGACTCGGTTCATTTGCTTGCACTTGTAGTTGATGATGACGAATAATTCGGAACACTCTAAAATAGGCAGTTGATAGGGCAAAAAAGCAAAGCAAAATCATTATTAAAATCAAGGTATTTAACTCACGTACATAGGTTCCGTCTATGTCATTTAAAATTCGGAAAACCACCAAGGGAAATGGAATGAGCAACAGCGTTCCAACTGTTAGACATTTACGACTCGATGTAAGCGAGGATCGGCGAGACATGTGCAGCCATCGTTCAACGGACATGAGTGTTATAAGGAGAATTGTGATCGTAATAAAGTAGGTTGCACTGCCATCAGCAATAGTCGCTATGGTAACATAATGTGTTGGCTTGTTGCAAATAGCTTTCTCAGTGTTGGCTAAGAACAAGAACATTCTGGCACTATAAAAAGGCTGAGCAATGAGCCCGGTACAAAAGTCAGTTAGCGCTAACCCACTCAGAAGACTATGGAATGGTGTTCGCACAAAGGTCTTCTTCCGAATTGCCGCCAAAATCAGCCCATTTCCCACCACTGTCACTGGTGACGAAAAGGCGATGACGAGAGACGTTGAAAACGCAACTTGGTAGTAGAAAGATCCGTAAATATTATTATCTTCCTCTGAGATACAGGAGGCGGAAAAACTTTGTCGAGAAGAGGAGGTCGTATAGTTGAACATTGTCTTCATGTAGCTTTTTAAACGTGTTCAGTCACATTTATTGGATCTCTCTGGGTAAAAGAGATCAAATTGATCATGTCGAAGAAGTTGACCTCTTTTTCCTTTAAAAGATAAATAAAATGTAAGCTTGAAACATCGCTGGCGCTGTTTTTTTTTTTTTTTTTTTTTTTGGAGTCTATTATGTGCGGTCGTTTCACCTGCTAATTTGAATTAAATTACTGATGTTATTATTTTCAAATATGTCATTCATTCTTTTAAAATTATATTACATATATGTTTATTATTATTTTTTTTTTTTGCCTTTGTGATTTGTGCCGAAGTTCTGCTCGACATGTATTTAGGCAAAGTTATCTTACCGTTGTTAATAATATATATTTTTGATTTTATTACTGGATATTTTTTTTAAATTCCAGACCTTCTCGTTTTATTGTAAGTTCAGATTTCATATTTTAAGATTATTATTTGCACTATTTACAAATATTGCACCAATTAAATTATAAGGAAATTTAGAGAAGGAAAATATCAACAAGGAAAATATAAAACGGAAGAAAGAAAACTTGATATACAGCATCAGTAAATTAAGATGCGCTGAGTGACCAAGAGGCAAATGATTATGATGATTTTTAGGTATGATTGGCTGAGGCAATTTTTAACTGTCAAAAATTTTAAAGACTGTAAATAAAACCGACAGCAGTAAACTGTGCCACTTGTTGGCGAAAGTCAATATTTTAAACCGTTGTCTTGCTGCCCTTGGAAGCAAATGAAAATGGAAATATTAGAAGATTTACTAGGTGAGTACAGTGTATCCGTGGGGGGCTTAAGAGTGCTTGGAAATACAAAACTAGAAATCAATCGTCCCTTGACCCTGATTTCCTGTGATGTTAAGTTATTATAAATAGTGTTCTTTTCAATCGGAAAATTTTCAGGCCCATGAAAATTAATAAATGCAAAGCCTGAATTACAAAGTCAACATTAACAAAGCATTTCATCTTTTTGTCACTGTTGATTAAAGCGGCAATGAAAAGGAGAAGAAAAAGCACTTTCCAACGGCTTGTGTGATTGATGTTTCCTGCAAGTCGAAATTTTAAAAGCGTTGTAGTGATATAATATATATTTTAAGGAATTTAGGGAACTTTCCAAAGTGTTTTACCGGGGAAAAAGCCTTTTTTCGGAAGTTCGCCGAATTTTGAAACTGTGCGACCGATGGGACTGCGAGACTCAATATAGAAACAGATTCCATAATGACTTGGTACCATGCCAGCTTTATTGACGGGTTGCCCGGCTAACGTTTGTACTAACCCTAACCATTTATACTACTTAGGGGAGGGGCACTGTTGATTTTACAAATCATATGTGAATGCTGACCTTAACTAGTTGACCAAATGACAAGCTTAAGGCAATAAAGTCATGTTTATCAGGGTCGTAACCAGGTATATGGGATCAGGGATCGCAGCCTTGGGATCGGGATCACAGCCTCGGGATCGGGATCATGGACCCGGGATCCCGGGTCACAAGTCATTGGATCTGGATCGGCCAATCAGATGGGATCAGAATGGAATCAGGGATCAAATGTTGCCACATTTTGGGGATCAGGGATCAAAATGTAGAGCTTAAATTTGGGTTCAGCGATGAAAAAATATACCTGGTTACGACCCTGGTTTATGCCTGAGCGTAACTCGAAAGTGTGAATCGCGCTTTGAGTGTCGGCTGATACTATCCAAAACGATTGCAAAAGCTACTCAGAAGGGCTTAGGATTATGCAGTAATGCTGATGTACATAATAGCTACAATACACTGAGATTAATATTTTATAGCTACCCCGTAAAAAATGCTTACTCCCTACACAACACTTTCTTTGCTCCATTACGGATATCGTTCATTCTCCAAACGTAAAGGACTGGATTCAGCGATGACGACGAGAAAACAAGTATCCCAGACACGAGTGATGCTATTGTTATTTGCAAATTATTACCAAGAGTAAGATACACCCACAAACATACAATGTAAGGTAAAAAACAGAATGAAAAAAGCAAGATAATATAAAGGATCGAGATTACAGATTTTTTGTATTTCACCAAGTTTATTGCCGGTTGTCCAAAATTTCTAGAAGATTCACTGGTTTGCACTTGTCGCTGATGACGACGAATAATTCGGAAAACGTTCAAATAAGCAATAGCTGTGGTAAAAAAGCAACCCAAAATCATTACTGTAAATGCAATACTCAATTGTCGTGTATAGGAACCATTTACATCGTTTAAAAGCTGGAAAACAACGAAAGGTATTGGAATTGGAAGCAGCATGATGACAGCAAAATATCCACGGCGCGTTGTAACCATGGATCGTCGAGACATATGCAGCCATCGTTCAACAGACAATAGTGTTATAAGAAGAACCGAGATGGAAGTAAGGTAGTCTACAATCGCACGAAAAACAAGGGTGATAATAACTATTTCCTGATTTGTAGCCATCTTTGGATTTGCCAAGAACATCAAAGTAGTCGCAGCATAGAACGGCTGGGCGATGAGTCCTGTACACAAATCAGTGAACGCCAATCCACTAAGAAGAATATGGAACGGTGTTCTCACAAACGTCTTCTTCCAAACTGCTGCAAGAATCAGCCCATTTCCCACGACTGCTATCGGTGATAAAACAGCGATAACGATAGCATAAGAGAAGAAAATCTCATAAGGGTAAAATTCAAGCTCACGGGTTTTGTTATCTTCTGTGTTACAAGGAGTGAAGAAACATTCTTTTGTTGTGTTATCAAACATGGTCTAGCCTTGCCATTGAATGCTGGCAATCGAATTTGCTGTGTCGGTTAACCTCGATGAAGCTGAACACAACATTTGCAGTCGAATGGCAAGTTTGACTGAAATACATTTTTCCTGAACCTGCTCTTTGTGAACTGAAGTACTGTAAATTGGTAAAGTAAATTTGGATCTGCCTTTTTTAATTATCAGTTTATATATTTTCCAAATTATTCATTTAACTTCGTTTACAAGTTTGATGTGAATTGTTTGTCAAAATAAATTACTTCCTTCATTTAAACAAAACTAATTCTATTTTAATTTAATGGTGGTTTTAACAGGAAATGAACTGATTAGATTTTTAAAAAAAATGTGATTTGTGGGAAAAATGCAACTGTTAAGCCCGAAACGAAATATATGTTGACTCCCAGGAAAGAATTTTAATTACTTTCAAATTCAAACAAAATATATATTAAATAAACCCTACCATGCAAACAGACTTAATTAAATTCCCACCTTGACATTCACAATCTATCTTTCTTTTTTTTTAATTCTTAAGAACAAAGAATACCTACCTCCTCTTTCTGTCCGTGCACTGACATTTTCAAGCATACACAGTGACGGGGGCTTCATATTTTTTAAAAGTTAAACCTCGGACGTACAAGGGGGGCAGGATGCCAGTGACAAGAAATCTTATCTACCAAAGTTAAGGTTATGTTAAAATTCCCATTGGCTACGGTGTTATAATTTCTTTAAACTGGATCGGATTATACCAAAAGTCCGCATTGCTCTTCTGATGACTCGACCGTTATTTTACTCTTATCTACTTGATAATGAACTCAAGATGAGTTCGAAACGTCGTGGCTTATTTTCGCTTATTTTTATACTTAATTATTACAGTGTATTAGTGAAAATGGTGCATGACTGAGTTACTGAACGTTCTCAACATAGCATCTCGGTTACATTTGCAAATAACTGCCGGGCGAAGAAGGTTGTCAGTTGACTTAAGTACGTGCTGCCACCTTTATATACAATTTGGTGGCTTACAAACGGAAATCTAAACAAGCAAATGACCGATACTGTGTAGATACCATCCCTTACTGGCAGAGCGCGACCAGTACACCGCGCCTGAGTTAAAATAGTAAATCGAGGCAAAATTCGTTTATTTTCATTGAAGCAAGTTCATTTATGCCTCCGTTTTTCGCCGTATCCCGATCTTCTTGTATATGTCGTTTGTTATTGTTTGTTTTCTCGTTTTAAATTTGCAGTACGCTGCTGTCTTCGCTCTTTGTATGTTGTACGTACAATAAACCCGATTCAACGATTATCATTGCTGGTGTGTTCGCTGCAAAACTAAATCAGAAGTAACGAGACGTACATAATTGAACAATCGATATCTGCCCTGTAAGAAAATACAGCAGTGAACAAAACTGCCACCATCCCTCAGGCTATTTGCTTTCTTAATAGAATACTATATCGAACACTCCAAGAATTCATGTACTGAGTAATAGTCGGGGTAGGAAATTTACTGTCATATTTGTTGTCCTCCAATACAAACATTTCTGCAATAAAAAGCAAACAGGGCAAAAAATAAATAAAGTAACAAAAAGTCAGCAGGTGAAACAACCTGCATCTAAACTCCTTTCTAAAAGTTCGGTTAGAAAAGCATCATCGTTTTCATTTCAGCTAATCTTCTTTTAAACGCTGAGCCACAATCAATACAAAAGTTTATTAAAAACTAAAATTTTGTCTTTGGTTATTTGACACTAACATGTCTTTCATATTCACTAAAACTTTGGCGTGCATTCAATAGGCGGATTTACCATAACAAAGGTACCCTATCTACACTGTTAAGTTTTGTTAGCTTTATGAAAGAAACCACTTACTTGATTATTGTTTATTTTTCCCTCCTCAAACTTGAAAGGTGGCCAGTTTTAATTCCAAGGTTTCATTCGCTTTTTTGGTGACTCACTTTTGACAGCTACGAGGTTGAGCAATCCCGGCATTGCCACTCAATATAACCAATTTACACAAAACTCTAAGAACAGAAGACGACTGAAATTGACGACAGCGCAGAAAAAGAAATTCTGTAATAAAAAGTAAACAAGTCAAAAAATTAAAATAATAACAACAGCCATTGAAAATAGGCACCTGGAGAAACGATCACGTTCTAACACTTGAAATTCAAAACATTATCATTTTCATTTCACAAGCCAGCTAAACCCGGGCAACCCGATTATCAAAGCTGAGCCATGTTCAATAACACAACATCGTCTCCACTATGTAGTGCCACAACGCTGGTTACGTTTTCAATCGCAACTTCTATCATTATCGCCGTTTTGTCGCCGGTGGCGGTAGCGGGAAATGCCTTGATTTTAGCGGCAATTTGGAAGAAAACGTTTGTGCGAACAACGTTTCACAGTCTTCTGAGTGGATTAGCATTCACTGATTTGTGCACAGGACTCGTCGCCCAGCCTTTCATTGCCGCACCCACTCTGATGTACCTGGCAAACGCAAGAGTGGCCAACAAAAAGGGATTGCTTAGCACCGTTACGGCAATCGGCGAGAGCAGCGCTATCTATTTTATTTCCGTCACGGTTCTTCTAGGAACACTCATGTCCATTGAACGATGGCTGCACATGTCTCGACGATCCTTGACTACATCACGTCGTGGATGCTTCACTGTTACAATTTTGTCGCTCATTCCGATTCCCACGGTTGTCTTTTGCGTATTAGGGCATGTTTATCAAAAACATAGAAGTTTGGTTACTATTTTAGTAATTACACTGATGTTCTTAAGTTATCTTACCACGTCATTTGCGTATTTTAAAGTGTACCGCATAATTCGCCATCACCAACATGAAGTACGTGCAAGCGAAGCATCCCAGAATTTTGGTCGACAGGCAATCGACCTGGAGAAATACAAGAAGTCTGTGGCCTCGATGATGTATATTGTACTGCTATTTTCTTTCTGTTTTATTCCTTATATTGTCCTTACTGGAGTCAGTCTTAGTCTAGAAGAGAATCTGGAAATGAATGCCGCACTTAAGGCGTCCGTTGTTCTTGTATTCCTGTCTTCTTCGCTCAATCCAGGTCTTTACCTGTGGAGAATGAATGACATTCGTAGTGGAGTGAAAAAATTATTCTGCAAAGAAGGCTGAACAAAATTTAAAAATATTCTTTCATATAGTTACATTGATCGCCCAACAACTGAAGTTTTGTAAATTAGAAAACATCCCTACTGTCTTATTACGACTTTACAAAAAACTTGAGGCAAAAATACTTGGGGCAATCAAACAAGTTAAGTGTGAGTGAAAGCTTTTCAAACGAAATAGATATTTGCAGTTTTTCAGTAAAGAAGCCTAAAACAACTAAGCTTTATGAAATGTAAATGACTCTGGCAAAACAAGCACCTGCGGGTACCTACCTTATTTACTCATTGAAATATCTGAGCACATAATCTACAAAAGTGTCATGAGGCTTATCTAAACAGAAACTGCTCTGTTTGATAGAAGTCCACTTTACCGTTTCGTCTATTCCAATAATGTAAGTTTCATATACCCGTTGTGATAAATACAGCTAGAAATATAACGAGTTTTTTTGTTGTTGTTATGAAATAACAAACACTACGGAGACCTTCTTCTTGTTCTATTCATCAGGTAAACCAACGAGAAATAGAAGGATATATACGGTAGATAAAGTTATTTCACAAGAGTCACATCTGTGTAGCAGGTTTTTTATGGTGAACGTGGACAATTTCAAAGTTTGATTTTTTTTGATCCGCTTTTCTCGCCAATAACAAAAAATTTGTTTGCTCCTAAATACGAAGAAGCTTTTACTTTACTTTACTGCCATTTCCGTAAGGCACAATTGGGTAGTTCATAAACGGAAATAATAAAAGCAATTGTAAATACGGCCTACACATGAAATAAAAGCTGCCAATGAAAATTCTTTGCAAGTTGACATTTAATAAATTGAGTTGTCGATGACCATTCACTTATATCCTGCTTTCTTCATTTTAACAGTAAGTAACCGTTCTAAAAGACGGCAAAATTGAACCCTCAATTTTCTACTACTTATTTTCACTTTAAAGTGCTCAATAGAATGTTAAACAGAACTCCCTTTATGGATTCGTTCATTTCTTACATTTTGTCAAGCTTGATTGGTTATCGGTGAAAAGATATGTCCAATAAAAATAAAGATGGGCCATAGGTAGTAATAAATAGGCAATATTTTCTGCGTTTTTCATTGCAATTGCCAGTGACCCGTTCTAAATAAATGCGAAATTGAACCCACAACTGTCAAACTTACTTTCACTATAAAGTGCTTAAAAAGCTATCAAACAGGATTACCTTATAGAATAAATTTATTTTGTACATTTTGTCACGGATAATCGATTGTCACTAAAAAGCTATCTCCAATAAAAGGGAATCTGGGCAAAAAGCAGTAATAAAATTTAATTAAAGATAGCAAGCAGGTGAAATTAAATGATTGACATTTAAAACTTAGGCTCTAACAACTGGAATTAAAATATTTGTTTCATTGCGTTGTAACTGCACACCCTGTTCTACCCAGAAAATGAGACTTGAAAGCTACCGAGAGTGAAACATGTTCAGTAACACGACATCCCCTCTTTCACGTAATTCTTCTATCGTAGGTTCGACAACGAACACGGCAAAATTAACTTTTGAATTTGCAACTGCTACGATTCTCGCCGTTGTAGCACCTGTGGCAGTGGCGGGAAATACGCTGATTTTGGCGGCAATTTGGAAGAAGACGTTTGTAAGAACACCATTTCATATTCTTCTGAGTGGATTAACCCTCACTGATTTGTGTACAGGACTCATCGCTCAGCCATTGAACGCCGCGGCCACTTTGGTATACGTAGCAAACCCTAGTGTAGAGAACGATAGGTCTCCTCTTATCACCTTAATCGGCAAATGCAGTGCCATCCACTTTATCTCTATAACTGTTCTTCTTATAACACTTATGTCCATTGAACGATGGCTACACATGTCTCGACGATCCTTGGTTACATCGCGCCGTGGATGTTTCATTGTTTTCATTCTGTTGCTAATTCCCACTCCTACAGTTGCTTACCGCGTTGTAGCCAACGTACATGAGACACAGTCAAGAAACATTGACATAATGGCTATTTCTCAGATGCTCTTGTGTTATCTTATCACTTCATTTGCCTATTTTAAAGTTTATCGAATTATTCGTCATCACCAACAGCAAGTACAAGCAAATGAAACTTCCCAGAATTTTGGCCGACAAGCAATAGATTTGGCAAAGTACAAGAAATCTGTGGCTTCTATTTTGTACATTGTAGTGCTATTTTCTTTCTGTATTATTCCTTTTATTGTCTCTTGTTGGGTGTTTATAAATGTACCAGTTACTTTTAAAACACTCGTGGCCCTTAGGGTGTCGCTGGTGCTTTTATTTTTGTCGTCTTCACTCAACCCAGGTCTTTACGTTTGGAGAATGAAAGATATTCGTAATGGAGTGAAACAGTTGTTCTGTAGCTAAAGAAAGTGATATTAACTGAGTGACTCGGTGACGTGGATTGTGGGGGATTGTACATAATATGACAAATCTAACGCCGAAGTAATTACCAGGCGAGTGCAGTAACGAAGGCTGTTGTTTTGAATTTGTTGATTAAGAAAAACCCGCGAGTAAGAACCTGATTTTTCCAGGTTAGCCTAAACAGATTCTTGCGTAGAATTTAATGGTAGTTAACACAAATTTAGGCTTTTCAGGTTCTTAATAGGTTTTTATTTTCTGAAGAAAATTTACATTGATGTTAATATAACTTTTAGTGTTTGTGTAAAAATGAAGCACTGATCATTTAGAATATGACATTATATACATGCACAGTAATGCTTTATTCAAACTTATTTCCCAAAGGTAAACATTTTTAATCAACGTTATATTAGAAAATAGAACCTGTTTCAAAATTTTAGGCCTAACAGGTTTTTATAAAAAATGGGGTCTAATTTGCAAATTTTAGCCTAACAGGTTCTTAATTCCTAGGTTCTTACTCGCGGGTTTTTACTGTATTAGTTTTTTCTGAATATTTGTTTATTTCATATGAAAACCTTGCTTGCTACCAGAGCTCTGAGAATTGTAAATAACCAAGAGACGAGAATGCTCCCTTGATGAGCGTGTGACGTAGATAAAATCTGAGTCTTAAACAGGAGCAAGAACAAATTGACCTTCAGCGCATCGAGCGGGTACTCTAATCTCTGACCCAACAGAGGCTATTTACTAGGTACATATGTGACACACGCCCTGCATACTGCTGTCCAGGCGTCCTGTTTGAGTTAAAGAAAGAAAAAAGGGCGTACACTAAGGGGGTTCAATAAGGGCTAATTGTATTTCATTATCACATGGTGATATATTTATTGATTCCACTCTATATCGGAATTTGTAACATTGTTTTATATATGTATATATTAACATTGTTAAAATACACGTTGTAAGATAAATAAGCCTCTAGCATCACTCGAAATTAAATTGAACAAACTACATTCCAACTAGGACTTAATTAAAATAACTAATCCATAGGCGGCGGAGCAAGGGGGCAGGAGGGCTGTAGCCCCTCCCCCCCCCCACCCCACCACCCCCCCCCCCCTCCCCCCAACGAAAATTGGGGAGGGGGGCTTAGCCTCCCACGTTTTGGTGCCAAAAATATCTCATCAGGCGATGAGGTCGATTGTTTACGCGTCGCTATTTATGCACGTTGGTTCGCTGTGATTGGTGTATTTCGATCCTCATTATTATTCCGACTAACAGATAATGTTCCCCCAGAGGTCCGCTTAGTGGTTGAACGGCTGTTGTGTTTCTGCTCAGTCGTAGGAATCCATGTTTAAGGAATTTAAATTACGCTGTCTCTATTAATGTTACTAGGACGAAATCTTATTTGGATAGCCTCTTTGACCCTGCGTGTGTATCGGTGAGGGTCTCGATCGAAAAACTTGACTTGATTCCATAAAGGAAAATGCCCCGTTTCTTTTCCATGCTCCGAAACTGCGGAGGTTTGCGTTAAAGAGCAAACCGTATGTCTCTGTCGTGTTCTTTTATCTAACCTGCGATCAGGCGTTATTTTGTTTTCTGATTGGTCAGAAAACAAAAGGCAACATTAGAACTCTATCCTGATTGGCTAATTGAGTTCAAGTCTAATTTCCGGTCCAAAAATATCGCGCGTAGATGATTGTTATCATGGCGGGTGTTGAGTGGAATGTAGAGAGCGAGTTCTTCTAGCTTTTAAAAAAATCTCTCAAGAGTTTTGTTCACAAAACATTTAAAGACGAACAAAGGGAGTGTATTCGACGAATAGGTTGTGAAAGAAAAGATGTTTTGGCGGTGCTTCCGACGGGATTCGGCAAGAGCGTGATCTACCACCAATGGTGTCGAAGATGATCACACCACCAAAGACGCCAGACGATCGTGCCAGTGACGAAAACTACGACCTTGAAATGTCTGACCTGAGCCTTACACAAAATCAGCCTTTGCTGAAAACAAATGTTAAAAAAATCCGATCAGCTCTTTCAAAAAGGGTAATTCAAACACATGTTTGTGAGTGTAAAAATATAATTTGAAGGCGCTAATCATACTTATCTGATGGCATCGCCGACATTCTCGACGACGTTGACAGATATTTTAATTAGGGGGGGGGGGGGGCAGACGACTTGACAAGTAATTGTATCAGGCTTTCCTTTTTTTCCCCTTCCCTCTGCCGCGAAAAAAAAGGAAGCCTGATCGCAGGTTATCTTTTATCCTGTCTTGTATCGCGCTCCCTGTTTCCCCTATATATACTTTGCCGCATTCACATGGAATTTCGTAGACAACATTGTCTTTCGTTTTGGCTTTTTTGTGAGCTTGCCTTTATGCCGTCGTATTGCTGTTGAAACGTCACGCCCAACATCTCAAAGCGATTCTATCGTGAGGCAAACTAATAAACTTTCATTCCTATCTTACTCCACTAATATTCGCATCTTTAACGACAATTTCACTTTTGTTGGCAGAATTAAGCAAAAATAATTCATAGAACCTTAAGGAAATAACACGATACCAGCAAATTCGGAACTGGCTCAACACACTTACAAGTGATTGTTAACACTATGTATAAAACATGAAACAATTCCGTGATTGGAAATAAAGTAGGCGACACTAAAAATAAATCTAATGAAAATTACTGTTGCGTCGATGACTAGTCAGAAAA
Organism: Oculina patagonica; assembly: GCF_052425735.1. Classification (NCBI taxonomy): domain Eukaryota; kingdom Metazoa; phylum Cnidaria; class Anthozoa; order Scleractinia; family Oculinidae; genus Oculina; species Oculina patagonica. The sequence continues at coordinate 17,741,293 of NC_135768.1, forward strand.
CATGTCAAAAGCAAAGCAGACAAGGTCGAAGCTTTTTTTCATTTTTTTTTTTTTGCTTTAACGTAGAAAGCAATATAGTTGTCAACATCGTCATCAACTCTCGGTTACGCGAAGGCGTGAAAAAAAACGTGATTTTAAATTGAACACGAGAAAAGAAATTTTTTGTCTCCAATCAACCATGCATTCTCTAAAGATTTTGCTGCCATTTTCCAAACAAATGTTTCCAATTTTTTTTTGAAAATTACCGAAGATGACCGAAGAACACCGAAGATTTCCGTAGTTGCTCGATGACTTCTGAGAAGGGTCTGGAGATTTTTCGACTCTTCTTTTGGTGAAAGGGTGAAGTGTGGCATCAAACGCAATCAATTAGAGTTTCTTAGGGTTGCAAATCCTTGTAATGAATGTTATGAAATCCTTGTTAAACACCGCAGTTAATATATAATGAGTAGTGATCTTTTCTAATTTTCGTTGCAAAGCAGCTTCTTTATTAATTGTTTCACCCCATTGCGAATATCATTCATCCTCCAGAGGCAAATGAGTGGATTAAGTGCAGAGGACAAAAACAGAAACATCAATGTTATTGTAAATAACATCTCCAATTCAGAATGATTGTATCGAAAAGAAAGACCAATGAAGATAATAAAGGGCAGGTAACTGATGTAGAAAACTCCTAAAATGTACAAGATTGTGAAAACAGATTTTTTGTACTTCGCCAGGTTTATACCCGGTTGGCCAAAGCTGTGATGCGGTTCGTATGCTTGAACTTGCTGTTGGTGACGACGAATTATTTGGAAAACTTTAAAATAGGCCAACGATGTGGTAATGAGACATAACAATAAAATGAGGATCAGTATGGCATTTGCCACGAATCGGTGAATATTCTTCATCAGATTTGACAAACGAAATGCTCAAACTGGTATATGAAGAAGCATCATTACTGTTGCAATAACAAAGGATCGACGCATAGTCAGCACAGATCGACGAGTCATGTGAAGCCATCTTTCGATAGACATAAATGTTAGAAGTGTTAGAGTTAAAGAGCTAAAATATGTGCCACTGCCTTCAGCAATAGATCTTGCATAGAAGAGGAAAGAAAGTTGCTTTTGTGCTTCTTGAGAATTGTTTAAACAAATCATTTCAGTTGCAATGTGAAAAGGCTGGGTAATGAGTCCTGTACAAAGATCGGTAAACGCCAAGAAACAAAATAGGATATAGGAAGGTGTTCTAAGAGACTGGTTTTTCAAATTGTTGCCATTTTTAAAACATTCCCCACCACTGCCACCGGCGACAAGATGGCGATGATGACTGAAACTGAGAGAGTTATGGCACCCTGTTTTCTTTCGATACCGTCCGAGCTCGAGTGGCAAGGACTGTAGTAGCTATACGAAATAGATGGAGACATTGTAACTTCCTGTCCGTGGAACCTTAAAGAGGAAATGACGATTTTTCTATAGCGCGGATGACAAGTGTTAAATTGTCTTTTTCGATTTACATTTAAGTATCTCCTAAGTATTTCCTAACATGGACAATTACTTCTCCTAAAGTAATTAAAGAAAGAGTACAATATAAAGTGATATTACAAAATCGCAACAGTGTCACTGCTATGTTTACCCTTTCTTTGACTGGTGTGTCATTTTGCAAAAACTAAATTGAAATTTAATTAGAGCTGACAGCGCTTCTTCCGAAGCGCAATAAACATCCGATGGAAATGGCAAGAAAAATGTCACAGTTATATCTTACATGATCACTGACCAGCAGTACTAAAGTAATTTTGGGCTAATGATAAACGCGTGCAGATTCCCACGATTAACATCAAATATAAACTAATCAATATAATTGGATTCTACTACCTTTGCAAAATTCTCTAAGGGGAAAATTAACAATAAAGTGACTTAGAATCCGTATCTCCTTCTGTATATAAAAGGTGCACTGAGTTTCCTACACCAACAAGATAAAAACACGTAAATTGCTAAGTTGTCCAATGATAATGTACTTCTATAATTCCAACGTCAGACCCATAATAGGAACTTAGAAAAGGAATCGAAATGTTGGCAATGAAATCCTCGTTATGTTTTAGTAAATGTCAATTCAGAAAGCCACTCTTCGAATTTCAGATAATTAATAAAAGCCAATAAAACATGAAACAAATATTAAAGCAGACATTGACAAAATGTTTCTTTCTCTGTCATTTTCTTTTTTTTTTTTTTTTGCTCATCGCGCTGCCTCCTTTGGGCTACGGTTCGGAAGGCCTGCTCTCATCCGATCATTCTATTTTCTTCTGAATGGTAAAATACTGAAAGGAAATCGTCCCTTCACTTGGCCTAAAAAGTGTTTTTTTAGTGTTCTTTTTTGTGAGGAAATATCGAAGATATGCACCTTTTGTTTTGATAAGTGTGCTCGAAGTCAGTGTACAATACAAGTGAAAATTGATGAAGTGCATGAAACCGAAGGCCCGTTTTTATTGTTTAGTGATTTTAATGTTACTTCTTCGAGCAAAATGTTTTATTTTCATTTTTAGGATCTCTTTAATCCTTAAAGCTCAAACAAAATTTTAATTTTTATGATGTAAAATCGTATTTGGATTTTTAAAGAATTGCTGATGTTCAAATGGAGTTTGAGGTAAATATTAGGAAGTAACCTAAATAAAAATGTCGTATGAATATCATAAGAGTACTAAATAAGCACGTTTCACATTTTTCGTGTTCCAGGCTCTCGGTAGTTGGGGGAAGGGCGAAAAACGCGGGCGAGCGAGGACTAACGAGTGGGGAAGTGAGCCTGGAACAGGCTAATTAATCGGGCGTGGCCGATTTATAGTTTACCCTTTGGTCGTCCTAGAGCATAGTCTCCTGGCGCGGCCAAAAAGACGGGGATAGCTTGGGGTTGCTACAAAACCGCTACGGGTGACGCATACCGCAATGGTTTTCATTTTAGTTTTGACAGGAAATCGTTGCAGGCACACTTGGTCGACTTTTGGGTTAATGTGTAATCAGGTTGTGTTTTTTTGCTTCGGCGGAAGGACAGAGAAAAAAGCTTACGGGGCAAAGTACAGTATGGAGCCCAGTTCTCGGCCACTTTTGACGTAAACTTGTATTTCTTACCTCAGAAGAACCGCAGAAACTTGAAATTTCTCCCAGAGCTAGCTACATTATTCAGCTTTTTGGTGTAAAGCTATCGATCGGTCAAAAATTAATTTGCCTGAGCAATAATAAAAATAAAAGCTCCATTTGTGGGCCCAGTTCTCGGCCACCTTGGCCCAGTTCTCGGCCACTAAAAAGCTTGTGCGTAATTATCTGTAAAAAAAAATGCTCAATTAATTTTCACAGTCATAAAATCACTCTGTAAACCTATTTATGTTATATCGATCCCAAATTATTTTTATGAGGCTTTGTTTTACTTTAGAAAAGAAGGATTTTAACGCGCCTAGTTGCCTATGTGCAGGTTCTAGCAACGCATTGTGTGACCCGTGCATTTAGATGGTTTATTTTGCAGTGAAAAGGTCTTGAAAGATTTAGGTGTTGTAGAAATAATAGACAAGACAAGAGTCAGCTCAAAACTTAGAGATAAGATTGAACTTTATTTTTAAAACATTTATTTCTTTCATTCTGGCAGCAGCAGATGAAATTATATTAAAAACCAAGCGCTAAGCTGTGATAGCGAGCAGAGTGGCCGAGAACTGGCAAATACGCAAACGTCGCAAGAAAAACTTTCGAAGTAAATTAAGACCAAAAAATACAACGGTTCAACGAAAAGTTAACTAAAGCAGAAAGCTGAATTATTCTACGTTTCACATGCCAAAAATTAGCTCGTATGGTGGGGGCTTTTGGATAAAATACGAATTTAACTACATCCATGAATTTTAAGGAGCCGTAAACAAACAAATTTTTCGGGAATGCAAATTCACCTACCTCCGCGTAAACTCGACGTGTGAGCTTTCTATATCGAATTGAACGATCAAACTCAAGACACTTAAAGCACATGAATCAGTCTATCGTTTGAAGGAAATACCTTTTTCTTTTAATTCAACTGGAGTGTGAAAAAAAGCGTTAAACACAAAGTGGCCGAGAACTGGACCCGGCCGAGAACTGGGCCCCATACTGTACTGATATTCACCATTGTGAAATTGCACTTACTTTGACAAGTTAAAGTTATTTTTGTAAATGAAAAAGGTAACGTCATTGATGTCACGCAGTGTTTTTTTTAGCAAACTAGATGGTTTGCTGGTTTCTGACTATGAATGGGGGTGTGATCTTGCGGTATATTTTTTGAGCCTGACTCCGCCGTAAAACTTTTTTTTTATTTAGCAAGAACTGTGTCGATTTTCATTTCTGAACAATTGGTCGTCAAGTCGTTTGTCACAAAGAGTAGAATGTTTGTACAGCATGTTTTGGAATTATTTTAGATTTGGTTAGTAAGACGCTTCTGAAGACCTGAGCAAAACATTGGGAATGTACAGTATTAATAGGAACTTGAATGGAATTTTTCACAAGTTGGATAAAGGTATCAACTGAAAAAAAATGGACTTCAAAATGAGAACTTGGATTTTGTTGTAATTAAATTTTATCGCGGATTGGATGCATAATATCACGGCTTTGAAAGTCTTCAAATAATTAGAAAGGTTCCTTTCTTCCTTTTGATCTTATTGTTATTTTCATGTATTGATTATTCGAAAGTGGTTTTCGTTGATACGAAAAAAAAACGGGTTTTCACTGAATTGCTTGAAGTATTTTTAGACGTGATAATATTGGTTTAATCAAATTACATTGTGCACGAAATATTTGTTATTCTTTTGTCTTGAAACTTTGAGGAAATTGAAATTTTTGTTTGACAGTAGTGTATGAAAGGCATTTTATAGAACTGAATAAAAAATAAGAAACATTGATAAAGGTTATTTCAAAGATTTATTTTGCCTGATTTTGAAGGGTTTCAGGAGTTTTAAAGAGTGCTGGTAAACGGCTGTATGTTGTTTGTGATTACGGATCTTAGTTAGTTTCGAACGCTCTAATTTTTGAAAGGTTAAAACAGGTTAAAACCGGGCGGTTTCATGAGTTTTTTGGGTAGAAAGGTACGGTGGTGGTCAAAAAAAAAATGTTTAGAAAGGAATGACTGTAGTAGCACGTAAGTCGGAGGTTTGCGTGAGTCACGGGGTATAGTATGCGTGAGCTGGATTTCCGGCGTCATAACGGCATGTTTTGTTAATCGGGCGTGGCCGATTTATAGTTTACCCTTTGGTCGTCCTAGACGATAGTCTCCTGTCGGCTAAAAATTACGGGGATAGCCTGGACCAATCGGTTTCATTTCAGTTTTGTAGGAATACTGGGTCGACTTTTGGGCTAATCTGCAATCTGGTTCTCTTCTTTGCTTCGGCGGGAGGACAGAGGAAAAAGCTTAAGGGGTAAAGTACTAATAATCACCATTGTGAAACTGTAGTTGCTTTGACAAGTTGAAGCTATTTTTGTAAATAAAAGGGGTAACGTCATTGATGCCACGCAATGTTTTTGTGGGAAACTTTTGAAACTAGACGCTTTGCAGGTTTCTACAAATAGCAGTGTGATCTGGCGGTACATTTTTTTGAGGCGGACTCCACTTTAAAACTATTTTTTATATATTTAGCAAGAAGTATGTCGATTTTCATTTCCGCACAGTTGGGCGTCAAAGTCGCCTGTCACAAAGATTAGAATGTTTGCACAACTTGGTTTGGATATATTTTAGATTTGACTAGTGACGTTAGTAAGACACTTCTCAAGACATCAGCAAAACATTGGCAGTGTACAGTATTGGTGTGAACTTGAATGAATTTTTTACGAGATCAGTAAAGCTATCGAATAAAAAGATGACTTGAAAATGAAAACTTCGAATAATTATAATTAAATACCAATTGAATTTTAGATGAGAAATTCCGGAAGTGACATCTGTGTTTAAAATAGGAATTTTTGTACAACTTAAAGTTCCGAAAAAAAGACCACATGTTTGGTAAAAATCATAGACAAACATGATCAGGAAAACAAAACAGGCCAATTGGTTTTATTCACGAAAATACAACTTTCTTGAGAATGAGTTTGTAAACAAGACAATGAAATCGAATTACATTTCACACGAAATTTGCATACATTTGAACTTGCAAAAAGAAGTATCTCTGCCGAGACATAATAGCGTCAGACCTTACATTAATAATTATTGTATTCTGATCTGATTGTTATTTTTTATGCATAACTATTTGAAAGTGGTTCTCATCGATGAAAACAAAACGGTTTTTCATTCACTGCTTGAAGTATTTATAGACGTGAAAACATTCGCTTAATCAAATTACATTCTGCACGAAATATTTTGTATCCATTTGTCCCGAAACTTTGAGGAAATTGAAATCTTTGTGGACAGTACTGCATAAAAGCAGTTTATAGAATTGAATAAAAAGATAAGAACCATATTGATAAAGGAAATTTTAAAACTTTATTTTGGTTCATTTTGACGAAATTCAGGATTTTCAAAGACTGCCAGTAAACGGCTGTATGGTAGCGGGCAGAAGTCGGTTCGTTCTGAATTTTTCAATACGGTATACAAGTTACAGGTCAATAAACAGACCCTCTGTACAGTAAAAAACGTTTTGGGAACAAACCATTGTGAACTCATTTTCTATGTTGATCAGTAAAAATCCTTAGTACGACATGGGACTTGTTATCAAGTTTGTTAGTACGTTAATACTGCAAGGTGTATAACCTCAGAGAATTATTATCAGTGTGTTTTGTTTTATTAGCGGTTTATACTCCAAGGTCTTGGAATGGGAGATCAAAATTAAGGCAAATTTCTGACATTATCTGATTGCTTGGCACAGATTAGTACGATACTTAATTGGTTAGGAAATTTAAACAAACATTAAATTGAATGAGAGTAGAAAGGGAGGGACAGGTGGGGGTGAAAGGCTAAGGAGATGGAAAGGGAGGGAGAAATCGGCATCAGAAGACATTTTTAAGAAGAACCTAAAAACTTATCTTTTTAAAGAAGCCTATGACATTTAATTTTTATTTCTTATACATGTTTACTTTAAGTCCAGTTAAATAATCATGATATTTTTAGTTTTTAAATTTTTAACTTTTAAAACTTCACTCTCTGCATGTATAGATATTTTAGCTCAAAGATTAATTTAGTTAGGTATTTTTATATTTTATTTTTATTTTTTAGCATAGTGATTGTAAAGCGCTATGAAAGATTAGCTAAATAGCGCTATAGAAATGATTATTATTATTATTATTATTATTATTAGAATTAAAATCCATGCTTGGTTATATCACGCAACCTTTGACTTCTGTTGTTTTCTCACAAGAACAAAAATTAAGATGGGGTTCTACCTGAATTTGAATGGAACTTTAAGAGATTTAAAGAAGGGATTGAAGAAAAGAATGGAAACACCTTCAAACAGTTGACCCCCTCGCAAGAGCACTCCGGGTTGTCAGGAGACTGTTTGGTGTCCGTCCACCAATTTTTAACTTCAAATTCAAATTTTAAAATCACATTAAATCTTCAATATTTCTTATTTGTCTACATTTTACTAATCCTTTGAGAAAAACTATCGCCTCCCAGACATCCCCCAAAATCGTTCAAAAATTAACAAAATACTGCAAAACAAATATATATGGGATAAGTAAAGCTTTTTTGGATTCCTTGAAACGCGGCTGAAATGGTTTTCAGTGTTTTCCAGCCCTTATACTTTGGGTCAGTACTACTATTCTTCACCAGTTTCTATTACAGTAATGGTATGAAACAAATACCTAATCATTGGTCAATAAGTTGTGATCATTTTCTTGACAATAGTACCTGATTAGGAGTTGTATACTGTTCCATTAAAGTGTAAGGACTGGAAAATACTGAAATGCGCCAGCCACCTAAAGCGTTGGAAAACTTGGTCTTCAGGTAAAACCCCGCCTTTATTAGAAGGCTGCACTTTGCTAAGTGTTACAAATTTATATTTTCTAGACGTCTAGTTCAATCGTTTATTTGTATTGTGCGAAATATATTTTTATAAATTGAGACCATTTATGTCATTAAGTAATAATGCAATCTTGAAAACATTCCAGATTTTCATTATTAAATAGTTACACGAAAAATTCAAATTTGGGAAAACAAGCCTGTCAAAATGACGTTGCCATGGTGATTTCAAGCTACTGGCACAATAACTAATCCTACCAAATTATTGCGAGATAAATTTTCGATAAACGCGCAAAGTTTGGCAGCGTTTGGTTGAATCTTGAAAAAGTTATAAGCGTCAAAAGTCAGCGAGGGCCTCAAAAGCCCCCCCCCCCGGCCTGAATAGGTTTAAGTGACTGTTTTTGCAGTGATTTTTACTGTACTGTACCCTGCCTTTCAAGTCAAAACAGATAGCTATTTATTAAGCGCCCGATTTTAAGCTTCTCAAGCTTCTCAAGCTTCTTGTTTTTCGATAATTTCAAACACATTCGTTGTACCATTTCGCTTAAATGTGATTTTAAAGAGAACCAATACATAATATCAGTCCATTTATTATTAGGGAGACGTTTTAAATTTTGCAAATGTGTCACAATTTCTTCTTTTGAGCCATTAGTAAAATTCCACTAAATTAAAGCCTTGAAAAGAAACCTGGTTTTGAGATTATCTGGTCAGAAATCTGCTAAATTGGCTCCAACTGACTACTCTGAACGGCGTTTGCAACATGAAAGTATGCCTTTCTTTCAACTAGCATCGCATTAACGGCATTGCCATTTACATTTTAACTGGAGTAATAAGACGCCTAGGTGTCTCCAAAGAAAATCCAGGACTGTCGACTTATCTTATTTCTCATCTTAGTAAATAAAAATACACATTTTAAATCAACTTCAGAAAATAAGAACCTGTTGACAAATTTTAGGTTCTTATATTGAGGGTGTCTTACTGGCAAATTTTAGCCTAACAGGTTCTTAAAATTTAGGTTCTTACTCGCGGGTTTTTACTGTATAATTGTATAAGACGTGGCTTTATTTTAGAGGAGCTGATACCATTTAATTTCTATTACGACATTAAAGGGACTATGTCACGGAGATTTCGCAGATTTTTGGTCTAAACTGTTCTGAAATTAGTGGAAGGCAACTTAACCCATAAAAAACAGTATCTTTCAACATCTAAAGGAAGATATTATCATAATTTGTGGATAGAAATCAAGCTACGGCTATAAATATCAATTTTTTGAATACGCGCGGAAACAATTTGAAAACGTTTGCCTAACGTTTTCAAATTACAATCCGTTTCCATCCGCGCCATTCGCAGCCAATAATGCTAGTCAACAGTTTCAGTGCCCTAATATTGCAATTTTTAATAAAAATGGACTATTATTTTCAGATTTTATGCGACACAAATATAAATTTTGGCGGTTCAAAAATCTGGGAAAATCCGTGACATAGTCCCTTTAAAATTCTATTTTGAAGCTCAAAGCGAATAACCCACGTCCTAAAGCTTTGCTTTAAACCTGCTTAATATTTTCCCTTCTGACCCCATTAGCAAATATTTTGCTCAGTTCAAAAACTGTTAATCATTGGTAATAATAATAATAAATAATTTTTAAAGAGGAGGCTCCCATCACATGAAGTGGTTTTCAGGGAGGTCCTCATATAAAAACAAATTACAAGGTTAAAAATCAAGTTAAAAAGGTAAAAATATAAAACTACAAGTATAATGTTCTAAAAATTAACAATAATGTTCTAAACATATGGTGGTATAGTGATATTTAACTTTAAATGACCGGTTCCTTTTACTTTCAAATGAAATACCTTTAGGGTTGTTAATGGATCACGTACAATATGTATAATTTCTGAAAAGAAGCCGCGATGGTGACGGAAAACATTCTATAATTTTCAAAAGTTAATCCAATACCATTTCATTTCTATTATGACATTAAAATTCTATTTTGAAGCTCAAAGCGAATAACCCACGTCCTAAAGCTTTGCTTTAAACCTGCTTAATATTTTCCTTTCTGACCCCATTAGCAAATATTTTGCTCAGTTCAAAAACTGTTAATCATGGGTATAGTGATATTTAACTTTAAATGACCGGTTCCTTTTACTTTCAAATAAAATACATTTAGGGTTGTTAATGGATCACGTACAAAATGTATAATTTCTGAAAAGAAGCCGCGACGGAAAACCTTCTATAATTTTTAAAAGTTAATCCGTGTTGTTTAATTAAATACAAACTTGAAAACAGCAGCTCATGGCACTCTTATCCTTTTAGAACTCATTCGTTTTGATGATGAGAGATAATATTTACTGCAGTTTGCGAGTGTTCTTTTTAATAATTAGCCTAAAAATCAACCACGTTCGACGACTAGACTAATTTTACTAAAGACTGCTGGGTCAAGTATTGCTCTTTAAACATTGTCTCAAGAAACCAAAGTTCGACTTATACGCAGTAACTCTCAGTTATCAAAGCATTCTTCGAGCCAATTTTCCTATTCTATTTTTGGCAGTGTTCTAGTCCTCTTATTTTCGCGGGTAATTTACCGCATCTGACAATATCTTAAACCTCGAAGAAAAATGGCAGAGAACAGACAAATACATGTAACGATAAAATCACCTGCTGCGATTTTAAACTCGTCACATTTAAAGTGATACTTGTTATTAATGGAGATTTGTATTGAGCTTGTTCTGCTGCTTTTTCGATATTATTAGTATTTAGATCAATCGAAACTTTAATGGAACCCATAAGAGCCTCCATTGAATAAACGGCAATCACCTTTCGGTGAAATTTTATCCTTTGATACGCGATCCCCGCTCTTTCAAAACAACTGTTATGCTTTAAAATGTATCGTGATTGGAAATGCTCTTCGTATCAATTTTATTAGCTTATTTTTCAGCAGCTATACAGTTTGATTGCCATGACGAATATTGACTTTTAAGAGCAAAATACAATTTATTTGTAAATGAACTAAATATTAACCATACACGGAGAGGAAATTATGCAAAGAACCTTTTACGCTGCATTTACGGTCGATATTTCAGAGTCAGCATGATGGGGCACTATCTGCATTATATTTAAATTAAATGCGAAACGACGTAAGTTCATATGCCAGTTCTTATCTAAGCCTCAGATGACCGCCATGTTTAATAACGTGACTTACTCTGCTACAAACGGTTCGTTTACAGGTTGCTTCTGGTACGGCATTACAGAAAGCCATCGTTCTGTTTATTACGCGGTAGCTCTCTCAGCTACGATTATCTTCGCCGTTTTGTCTCCAGTGGCAGTACTTGGAAATGTCTTAATCACAGCAGCAATTTGGAAAAACCGGGATCTCAGAACACCTTCTTATATTTTCCTGTGTGGCTTGGCTTTAACCGATTTTTTCACAGGACTCGTCGCCCAGCCTCTTCATGCTGCAGCCGTATTGATCTGTTTAGAAAGGCCCCAGCAAACGAACAACGAACAATCCTTCTCCGCTTATGCCAAAGGTATTGCCGAAGGATGTGGCGCGTACTTTACGTCCTCGACCCTCTTACTTCTAACACTGATGTCCGTTGAAAGATGGCTCCACATCACTCGTCCATCTTTGCTAACTGTGCGACGAAGCTTTGTTATCATGCTTGTGGTGTCACTTCTTCTAATCCCAGTTACAATATATATTTTCTTATATATCTTAATTCAATCTCATCCAATCGCCTTGAATATCATTGTGATAGTCATTTTACTGCTTTTTCTTATCACTACATCAATGGCCTATTTTAAAGTTTTCCGAAACATCCGTCATCAACACAAGAAAATTTATGCAAGCAAACGATGTCCACAATCCGGCCGGTGCGCATTGAACTTGGCTAAGTACAAGAGGTCTGTGATCACAATCCTATATATATTAGGAACATTCTACTTTAGCGTATTGCCCCTTTTTATCTTCGCTGTACTTTATTTATGGTACAGTCACTCTCAATTACAGTTGATGTTTATAGTATCGGTGATGTTCTTATTTTTGTCTTCTTCCCTCAATCCTCTCATTTACCTTTGGAGGATGAATGATATACGAAACGCAGTGAAGCGATTGCTAAAACAACTGTTATGTAAGGAAAACTAGGACATGAAGGAACTTTGAACTTGACACTCAGTTCAATTGTCCGGTCTGAACAAACTTAAAACTTTAATAAGTGGACCATATTTATATAAATATAAACTTGAAAAAAAAAAGACAGTTAGTTATCTGAAGGTCTTTCTAACAAACTTTCTAAGTGTGTGTATAAACATGTCTTTGTATAAACGTAAAAGGCATTCCAGACTACCATAATTACGTCGTTTACACAATAATACCACGTCCAGGTCATATTTAAGGCCCATTATATTAACTCAAGCAATGTCAATAAAAGCAGTAAATGCAGATACGGTATATGGACTTTTGCCATGTTCTGAGCTTTAAAAGCAATATTTTATTTATAAAAGACCTTAAAACGTCGTGTGAATAGGCTTAGAGTTTGCTGGAGGAGAAAGAAAAACAGTGATGAATTTTATCTGTTTCCGTTTGATCCTTATTGACCGTTGGTGGTATTGACAGTGGTAAAAGTATTCACAAAGAAGACAACGGCAATTTTAAAGACGAGGGCAGCAGAAAACTACCGAGGTTATATTTTTGTTAATTTCGCAGGTAGTTAAAAGATAAACGAAAAGTTATCCGTTTTTATGTCAAATATGGAGTCACATCGCATTTGTAGAAACCTATCAAGACTTACTGGCCAATTTTGCAAACCTTTGCATAATGTTAAGTTTGAGGAAAAAGGGATTAGGAGCAACAAATAAAAACAAAATAATCTGCGGCATTTTAAAAGGGTTCGTATTAAAAAAATAAATGTTACTGACTTATCTCATCGACTTTTCTAGTGAACTTGGTCTGCTTATTTGGTATTAATTTTCCTTTCCATCCCGTCAGTATTAAAAGCATTCTGCTTTGTAATATCCCTCTGCAGAGCCTTTTTTGACGGTTTCATCGGGGAAGTCAATTTACATGGCAGTGGGTTGTCCAAAAGTGATATAACCTGTAATTGCATTAATCTTCGTATTCAATACCTTATTGTCAGAGTTATATCAATCACTACTCAAAAATAAACAACGTCATATTGAAGAAAGACCTTTGAAAATACATCAGTTGCTACTGTCCTTGTCCCGTGCCATCTCAAATAAAAGTGCGAGGCGCGATTATTCTTCTCGGTAACCAAACTGTGCTTCATAAAAATAAATGGAAAGCGGTTCACCTAAAGGTGCTGCAGATTATATTTTTTAACGAAGAAGTATAAAAGTACAGCTTAATGGTTATTTTCGTTTAATTGTAAAAATTGAAAAAATGGTAGATATAGGTAGGATTTACGAAGCGGTTTTAGAGCCACTTTCATTTGTTTTTTTAAAATTTATTGTTTTTTAAAAAAAATGCAGAAAGTTGTAACTTAAAATGATGAATATTACTTAATAACAGAAAAATTGGGGTCAGCTACCTCGTTTTTGAGTTATAAGGATTTAAAGCTAATATTAAAGCGTTTTCTTAACAGGGAACACTGTTGCTATGGTAACCATAATGTCAAGAAAATGAACACAATTTATTTGCAGTTAATAAGGCATTTGTTTGATACCACTATTGTTGGAGCAACTTATGAAGATTTGTAATACCGACTCATCAAAGCAAAAGAGCTGGAAATTGTTACCATCCACCTAGAAGCTCGCTCTAATTTTAACTGGGTTATCAGTGAAAATGAGATGAAATCATAAACCAGCAATGTTTTTCTTGGGAAAGCAGACACTTTTTCTAATCACAGTTGCACGGATGTTCCCTTCGAGTGGGTAGACTGCAATTAATATGCATGACTATATTTTTAATCAAATTTAAATGACATCGGCAATACATTGAAGGTTTCCGATGGGATGTGGAAAACGTTGAATTCGCTATAATTGAACCAGTCTTCTTTTTCATTTCTCCGTTAAAGTTCTATTGTCAGAATCCTGTCCATTGCGCTATAGAAATGTTACCAAATTTATTTTAATTAAGGAACTTTTAGAAAGCATGCATGCAAGAATGCTCAAAACACTGGTAGTTTTCTTTCCGTCTAATTCTTTTTCAAGCGAGAAATTTTTAGTTTTGTAATTTACGTTATATTCTTTAGACCTTAAAATAGATTATCACCATATTAAAACCTGCCGATAGTTCGATGATATCAGGTTAGATTATTGAGTAAATTCCTAATTGATTTTCATTCAAAACTAAGATCACTTTCATCGAAAAACTGAGACAGGAGTGATTAAATTTGTTAAATTGAAATCCCCCATGCCATTTTCTATACTGGATTTTATTGGTTTCCGAAGTTGAGTATATCAAGCTGGGTGTGAAAGAAAAACATTCATTAAGTCAACAAAGAGGTTTTGATGAAATTGAAGGTCTTTTAGAGCTGCCGAAATCACTTTTGCACAACATTGGAAACGTTTTTTTTTTTTTTAAATTGAGGCTTGCTGACACATATATGTGTAAAACGCTAACGGGAGCGCAGTATAATGCGCAGATGCGTCGGGTCTTGGTTCCAACAGTAGATTATTCAGAATTGAAACACATAATCGGTTATGTGTCATTTGTTATAACTCAATAAGTGTGCTAACAAACCGGGGACAAACAACTTGATGCAAATGCAAAGAGATTGATTGGAACACAATTCTTTTAAAGATTGCACAATCCTTTTCAATAATATTAAGTGCATTCATCTCAAGAGTAGCTTAGAGTATGTTAACGAACGAACCAAAAAGCTTCTGAACTAAAACTGTCCAAGTATAAAAGAAAGACAACTTATAAGGAACCTAAGATAATTACATATTACTTACAGGACAATAAAAAATTACAAGTCACTTATATGGGTTTCAAATAAAGCTACAAGGAATTAGGAGCTGAAATTACCATTTTTGGAAAAAGAAATAGCACCAAACACAAACTCATTTACAAAGTTTTTCCCCTAACTAGAAACCTCCATTGCGAAGTATAACTAATAAAGAAATACAATAAGTTCAATTTAAGCGCAAAAAATTAAGTTTGTTTATGTATTTAAATAACTATTGACTTTTGAAAAGAAGGATATCAAAGTGTCAAATACAAATCAAGACATAAGCGCTTTTAAAACCGAAAGAATAATTCTTAATAAGCTACGTTCTTTTCGACTAATTGTCTCTATGGAATATTCGTTTGATTAATCGTTTTACTTCATCTCGAATATCTTTCATTCTCCAAAGGTATAGAAGAGGATTAAGTGAGGAAGATAACAGTACAAGCATCGATGAAACTTCTAGAAGCAAAACAGGGAATTCGCGTTTCAAAACTACCACTAGAACAAAAGAGATAGTCAATGGCAAGAAACCTAGATAGAAAACAGAGAGGATATAAAGTATAGAAAAGATGGATTTTTTGTACTTGTCAAAGTTGATTGCTGGTTGAGCAAAGTTCTGGGATGATGCATTTGCGTGAATTTGCTGCTGATGACGACGAATTATCCGGAAAATGTTAAAGTACGCAACAGAAGTGATAGTTATGCAAACCAACAATAGTGAAATACTGGTAGCATAATATACAAGTCCACTAACCAACTCATGACCAAACAGGACTAACGGTATTGCAGTAATAAACAGTATGATAACTGAAAAGCAGGCTCGTCGCACCGTCATCACAGATCGACGACTCATATGCAGCCAACGCTCAACGGACATGAGTGTCACCATCAATAGTGAAGCTTGATAAAAATACTTGGAAGAAATAGAAGTGATAAGAACAAATACTCTGTAATACGTTGGTGGGTTCTGACCTATTATCAGCTGAGGTTTCATCAAGAAGATCAATGAACTTGCAACATAAAATGGTTCGGAGATGAGACCAGTGCAGAGGTCGGTGAAAGCCAATCCAGCGATCAGAATGTAAGAAGGCAATCTGAGGATCGGGTTTCTCCAAATTGCTGCCAAAACTAAAGCATTTCCAACCACTGCTACTGGCGATAAAATGGCGATTGTAACTGAAATTGAAAATTTTACCATGTAGAAAGTATAACTGTGTCTGAATGGACCAAGTGGAAGAGAATAATTGGTCATGTTGTTGTACATGGTCCACAAACGCCTGCGAGAGGGAAGGTATCCTTACAGTTCGAACTGAGGTCGATAAATGGATATAGATTAAGTTTGGTAACTTATAAGTGCTGCTACAATCACTTTGTCTAATTATTTTTGTGTACGTTGGTTATTTTTAATTTCTTAAAATTACGCTACTTCCTTCGCCATTTGAAATTTTCTCTAAATAGTTTGCTAGCCAGCTGGGAGTCGGAAATGGCAATCAGTACTGATAATTGATTTTTGTGTATAACAAAGAGTATAACCAAGATTGGGAAATTCTAGCAACTACTGATTAGCAATTCGCAAACATATTCTCATAAGAAAGATCCTTAAAATACAATATGCTTCTTCTTAGTTTCTTTTTTGCCTCAGAAAGCAGCGTACTGTTACCGACTATAAGAGTGCACCATGTGTCCGAAAAGACAATCTCTCTTTTTTTCAGTCTCATGATGACGATCTTTTAAATACAAGATATAATTGCTTTTTCTTAAACATTACGTTACCATGTTCTCTCAGAAAACGGTGGACTGTTATGACAATAACAACCGTTTAATAGCTCGGAAAAGGCAATTTCTATAATTGATTTTTTGTTAAAACAAAAATTGGAAAATTCTAGTGGCTACTTCTTGGCGATAAGCAAAAATATTCGCATAAGAAACATTTTTGAAACCCAATTGAAGTTGCTTTTTCTTAATTTTTTTGTTTACACGTGAGTAAAACAATGTATATTGAAGAGACTGAAATCTTTAGTGCTTTACTCGTCGCACGTATTTCCAGATGTGTCCACTTAAGGTTTTTATTTAAATTTCAGTATAATTAAAAGAAATAAACTAAAATTTCTACATAGTATGGTAAAAATGCATTTATATGTCAAAAATGGATACGATTGAGTTATGAGCAATGAAAAAGGTATCAGTGACTTTGTTCACGGAAACAGCAGGAAGCGGAGATACAAAAAGTTAGTAATAAAATTTACTTTGCTTGATTGGAACTAACAGGAATTGATTTAGTACGAGAAGATCAAGCAAAATGTCCAAACTTATGTTTGTTTTGAATGCGTAAAAAATCCCCTTAGATTAGGACTGTACTATTTCGCATTTGGCTTCCGATGATATCAAGCTGAGTTGTCAAGAAAATTTTGATGAAAGGCAGTGTCAGGTGTAAAAATCTTCGTCTGTGGATGAATATCTGTTAAAATGTTTTTTTAAGCGGGACCCCCAGATGGCTTAAAGAAAAAAAAACTCCCGTGACTAATTCATTTCGCTGGGCTGTATTTGGTGATAATGACGACAAATTATTAAAAATGCTGATTATCTAATTTTTAATTACCTTTTTGTGCATTTTAATTTGGAAATCCGGCATTTCTCTTAAAGATAGTTTTCTTCAATAAGTTTGTATCATTGTTTTAGTTCAGTATTGTTTTTAAGGTTCTTTACTATAAACATAGGCTTTTGAGGGTATTTAAAACATGTAGCATATCTGTGAAGACCAAACGTATTTTCTCAGAACAATTTATACAGCGATGGGGGTAGTCGAAAAGTTTGCTATAGCCACATATTCTGTGAGCATTTTGTCTTTTGTCCTTTTTTATAGCATCAAGGCTTCAAAAAGCATTGACAGTTCGTAATTTGCATTTTCATTGGTGAGGAGGGAAATTCTAATTAATTTTTATCACTAATTTTGTTTCTATCTAAATAGGCTTTTAAGCTGGCTATTCAGGGCATGTGAAATACTTCTCCGCTAGACAAATATATTTTTCAAAAACTAATTGCAATTAGTGGTTAGGTGTCCAGAGTAACTGTAATTACTAGAACATTTACTTTCTTTCGTGTCTTTGTGGCTTTTTAATTACACTGAGCGGGTGAATATAAATGCAAGAGATCTCAGGCTCACCTAAATAACATGTTCAGTTCCAATCAAGACTAGAGACTGAACTTCGATTCGTACTAAAATTGGGAAAGACAAATTGACTTAAAATAAAATGGTAGAAATGACCATTTCAGGATTTTGACACCATTTCAGACACCGATGCTTATGTTTTAGTAAATATAAATAGGCGAAATAAACATTAATCACATTCATGGGCTTGAGTGCAAACCCACATTTTGTTTAAACTTCATTTTATTTATAATTTATATAGATTTATAGAATCTTGTAGAAAGACCTTCTAGAAAGTTAAGTAAGAACCCTGATTGGATCCTAATTCAGCAATTGCACTACAGTGCCGTTTATTACATTTAGTTGCAACTCAGGTCACGTTCTCCATCACTTCAAGCTTTTCTTTATTACAGACGCATTCGTACTAGTTTTCAAGCCTAAATATTCGTTTGACTAATTGTCTTACTTCATTTCGAATATCGTTCATTCTCCATAAGTAAAGAAGAGGGTTTAAAGAAGAAGACAGAAACATACACACTATTGACACCTCCATCAATATAACAGTCAATACCTGATTGTTTGAAACTAGCTGCTGTCCCAGCGAAATAAGTACGGGTACATAACCGATATAGAAAATAGTTAGAATAAAAAGGATCGAAAAAAATGATTTCTTGTGTTTCTCAAAGTTTATTGCTGGTTGAGCAAAGTTCTGCGACAATTCGTTTGCCTGAATTTGCTGCTATTGACGACGAATGATTCGGAAAACTTTGAAGTACGCCGTGGAAGTGGCAGTAAGGAAAAACAAGAGAACCAAGAGAGACCTAATATCTATCTCAAGTTCGATAGCCCCTGGAAGTCTTTTATTGCACGATAGACAGCTAATGGAAAAGAAATAAACAAAAATAACATTACAATGATACAGGCTCGACGTACAGTAATCAGCGATCTACGGGCCATATGCAACCATCGTTCTATAGACATAAGCGTTAAAGTGAAGAGTGTTGTGTTCGTGAAGAACGCAGCACAACCAGTGACAAGAGCTCTGATTATGATGTAAGATGTTATGCTTTGAGCCGTGTTTAGCTGAGGCTGCATTAAGCGGATCACATTTTTTGCAACATAAATCGGCTGGGTGATGAGTCCAGTGCAAAAATCAGTGAAAGCCAATCCAGCGAGCAGAATGTAACATGGTGTTCTTAGAGACGAGTTTCTCCAAATTGCCGCCAAAATCAGAGCATTTCCCACCACTGCCACCGGCGATAGAATGGAGATGACGACGGAAGGCCAAAGAGTTACTCCGTGAAAAGCTGAACCATGATATCTTCCTGCAGGTTTTAAGTTGTAGAGATTAAGTGCAGTAGTGTTGGTGACGTTTCTGTACATGGCGGTCAAATCCCTGGAGAAGACGAACGATATTTTAACTTACCAAGCTACGATGCACAAATATAGAGTTAGATGGCATCACCTGCTTATCCAGTTTTGTGTACAAAACACTTCTTGTGAAATTGAGACTTTTCAGAGCATTGATATTTTGTATTATTTCTATACGGAGGTGTAAATACGATCCTTAATTATTTTTTATCATTTCTTTGTTAGCCTGCGTTGCAGCCGGCCGTGTGTCTGTCTACGGCGCAGCCTATTCTTTGTTTGCTTTTAAGGCTGTTTACTGTTAGTCTTTAACCCTATTCAGACTCTGGGGGAAGAGGGGTGGGTTGAGGCCCGTGCTGACTTTGAACGCTTATAACTTTTTTAATCAAATCAAGATTCAACCAAATGCGGGCAAACTTGGCGAGTTTATCTAAAATTTATCTGGGAATAATTTGGTAGGATAGATTGTTATGTCAGGAATTTGACATCATCATCGCAACGGCATTTTGACAGGCATGTTTTCCCAAATTTGTAACTTTCGTGTTTCTATTAATGAAAATTAACTTTAATGCAATTATTTTTACCTTTTTTACGCTTTGTAAGCACAGTTTTGTTCATTTTGAGTACTTTGCAGTAATTTTGGGTTGTTTTCTGGCGTTTTGGAAAAACATTGAAATCCAAGATGGCGGATCCAAGATGGCAGCTGTTTTGACATCATGATGTAATTACCACGTGATGTGACATCATCATTCCACGTGACGTATACCAAAAGATAGATCAGTTCCATTGTGATTGCTTAAATATTCTGGAAGCTACAATGGGGGTTGCCCTCCTCCCCTGTTGAAGAAGGTCCAAAAAAGCCCGGTCTGAATATGGTTAAGGGCACTGAATGCAGGTAACATTTCTCCACGGGCGTAGTTTATTTTTCTGTAGGGCAAAGTACACAGCAGCCGGGCATACTAAAAGAAATATTTGATATTACAGCATTTTGGTTTGCATAAAAATAAATCTTGCTTTGCTAGAATACTAGTAATTAAAGTTCAAAAGAAAGCAATATTTAAAAAAAATATATGCATTTCAATCCACATCAGCTGCTGCTCTTGATTGTTTGTTTTTAAAAAAAACGGGGGGGAAACAATTGAAGTTTACAATACTTGCTTATTTCTCTCTACAAAATGAATATATTTCCAACTTGTGAAATTCTAGTAATCAGTTCACTGCCTCTGAAACAAGCTAAATATTAATTATTATTTAGAGTATACTTTACTGTAGCTGTTAAAAACGCTATTGGACAGAAAGGGTAATGAAAGAAGTCCACTGAACACCAAATCCAGCAATTGAGATAAGTCAAAGGTGGTCTTCATTACTTAGCTAAACTATGAGTCGAGACATTATATGGGAAACGTTACAGTGATGATGGTTCTTTTTTATCTACTCAGTTTTTACAGGATATTTGTTTAAGCAGCTGTATCACTTCATTTCGAATATCGTTCATTCTCCACAAGAAAATCAGAGGGTTAAGCGAGGATGACAAAAACACAAGCAGCGCAGAAACAGTGAAAAGCAAAAACTCTAAGTCCGGATTGGATAAACCAAATGTTGATAAAATATACGGTATAAGAACGGGCAGGTACGCCATATAGAAAATTACTATAATATAAAGAATCGAACATACAGATTTCTTGTATTTCACAAAGTTGATGGCTGGTTGAGCGACATTTTGAGGCAATGCGTTGACTTGAATTTGCTGCTGATGTCGACGAATTATTCGAAAAACTTTGAAGTAGGCTATTGAAGTGACAATAATACAAAACAGCAAAAGTAAAATAGTAGTGAAATGTGATTCCACTTTATCGTAGTATACAGTTGAAGGTATCATTATGAGCAAGAACATAACAACAATATAACAGACACGACGCACAGTAAGCAAAGAACGACGGCTCATGAGCAGCCATCGCTCAATCGACATGAGTGTTATAAGCGATAGAGTAACTTGAAAAAAGTATGTCGCAAAACTTTCGCCAATAGTTTTTGTTGTCAAATAAAACGTTGGCCAGCTTCCTTTTTTATAGACGCTGAACGAAGGAACTGTTAGTAAGTAAATTAACTGATTTGCAGCAAAAAATGGCTGGGAGATGAGTCCAGTGCAAAAGTCAGTGAACGCCAAACCAGCGAGGAGAACGTAAGAAGGTGTTCTTAGAGACATGTTTCTCCAAATTGCCGCCAAAACAAGACCATTTGCTACCATTGCCACCGGCGATAGCACAGCGATGGGAATTAAAACTGACATATTTACTACATATAAAGCAAAGCTGTCGTAGTTTCCTTCATTGTCAGAGTTAGAAGGCTTGAAAAGAAAATGAGATGTGTTGTTAGACATGATGTGAGTAAAGCTTTTTTGTGGTACTTTTCTCAATGAAAGCTCTTCTTGAAAAGCAGTAGAAGTTAGGAAAGGAACAGAATATTAAGTTCTTTGAAAAAGGAAACCTGCGGCGATATTTTAAATTAACTTAGTTCCATGATTGGATATTATACTGAATAATGAAAACGAGTCAAATAAAACAATACAACATACGTAAATTAAATAAAGTAAAAAATATATTATTAAAATTAAAAATTAATTAAACATCTCAATTAAATTTTTGTTTGGAAGGAATCGCATTCATGTTGTCTTTCAAGTTTTAAAAGAAATGAACATAATTAAAACTGGCAGCATTGTGCTGCTTGGGTAACGATAAGTTTTCAATTTGCCCTTGAAACTTTAATTAGTAAAAAGCGCTTTCAAAGTCAAATGTAAAACCCGTCAATCAGACATACTTTTCATGAATACTTTTTTTTTTTTATGGTAACTTTTTTACGTTAGGAGAGATCTTTTAATCATTTTCCATTTTTTTACCAAGTATTGGTTACAGCAAAGGCAGCGTTGTGGGAGGGATTTCGATCGAGCTTTAGGTATGTTTTTAAAACCTTATTTTAACCCAGAGGTTGTTCACACTTCTCATTCATTTACTTGAAGCTTGTGATCATAAGGTTATTAAAAACCTCCAGGTTTTATAATTAACCTCTGATAAGAACCCAGCAGTGCGAATCTAAAGCATCGTGTCAGTGTCTTGGATATATTATTTCCAAAAAGTAAATATAATTTTAAACTGCCTGCTGGATTTGATGATAACAACTGTAAAATGTCGGCAAATCCGAAAAAGTCAATCAATCTTAGTTTATGTAAATAATCCCCAAATTGAAAAAAGAATATGACTTTGAGTGAAATCTAACTATAATTTTTTTTAATAACGAAGATGGTGTAATAAAGGGAATAAATATTTGATTTAAAACATGCTTTTGGTGGGGTTGATAGGTAGAGTTTAATTATAGAAAGTTATATTTCATAATAAACAGTCAACAAAAGAAAAGGAGACTCTTTTAAACTACGCTGTACCTACCGTGACTAATGTATAGAGTTTTTAATTAACTTTTAATATTTTTTTAGCGAGATATTGGTAAATTTGAATTGGGTCGTTAAGATCAGTGACTAATTAAATTCTAAGACCTTAGCAACATGTTGACAAGTCGCCATGGAGATTC
The DNA here is from genome assembly GCF_052425735.1 of Oculina patagonica. NCBI lineage: Eukaryota > Metazoa > Cnidaria > Anthozoa > Scleractinia > Oculinidae > Oculina > Oculina patagonica. The sequence goes on from NC_135768.1 coordinate 17,764,216, forward strand.
ATGCATGCTGCCGTGTCAACTCCCCATCACGTCTTGGATGATTTTTGGCCAAGCCATGCAAACAGACCTAATCAGAAAGCAGTCAAAAAACGTCAAAAATAACCCTAAAGTTTGCCAAGCAGCACTTACAATATTAATAACAAGACATCGTAATTTTATTTAAATTTTGCCTTTTAGGTGTGATCATTTTTAACAACACCCTCCACTAAGTATCCTACAGTGCTTTTGAAAGTTTTTGAAATAGTTCAAGCAATATTTCGTAACATTTTGTACGAGAAAAGATGAAACAGTGCATCACCTGTCTCACTTTACATGTATGTTTGCTGTGAAAAGTGCTCTAAACCAAATTGTATGTGCTAAATTTTCTTGAAGAAATGGAAAAAGCAAATCCCATTTCGCGTTGTTGGATTACCCCCAAAATGAAGTGCGTTAATTGAACGAATGTACAATCTTAAAATGAACAATATTATTCGCAGATTATTCTCTAGTTATTCCGTAAAATTAGTTTCTTTAGCAATTGCTTCGCTCCAGTTCGAATATCATTCATCCTACAAAGGTAAATAAAAGGATTGAGTGAAGAAGAAAAAAAGAAAAAAATATTTGTCAATAGAAAAGCTAACTCTATTTCAGAGTGATTTTTCAAAGAACTATAAAATCCTAGAAAGACAAGAAAGGGCAGGTAGCTAATATAAAATAATGCAACAATATACAGGATCGAAAACACAGATTTCTTGTACTTCGCCAAGTTTATTGTCGGTTGCCCAAAATTCTGAGATGTCTCGCTGGCTTGTACTTGTTGCTGATGATGTCGAATAATTCGAAACACTTTAAAATAGGCAATTGATGTGGCAAGAAGACAAAGCAGTAGAACGACAAACACAATGATATCTAAAGCCAATTCATGAGTTCCGTTCAGGACTTGTAAGGAACGAATCACGGCAATGGGAATTGGAAGGAGAAGCAGACCTGTTAAAGTGAAACGTATCCTACGAGCAGTAACCAACGATCGACGAGCAGACATGTGCAGCCATCTTTCAATCGACATGAAAGTCATAACCAGTACGGTCAAGGCTGTAAAGTAGGTTCCACAGCCTTCAGAAATAACTTTTGCAGAAACGAGAAACGATACGTGGTCTTCGATTTCTTGAGGCTTCTTTAAACATATCAACTCAGATGCAACAAAGAAAGGCTGCGTCATGAGCCCTGTGCAAAGGTCGGTAAAAGCTAAGCCACACAGAAGAATAGAGGAGGCTGTTCTAAGAGACGAAGTCTTCCATATTGTTATCAGAATCAGAGCATTTCCAAACACAGCCACGGGCGACATAAGAGCGATTATGGCAGAAATTGAGAAGTGTATATCATTAAAAGCTGAAGTGTGTTCTCTGGCAACACCGTCGAAACTGCAAAGGCCGAGGAGGGAATATGGAGGTGTTGCGGTCGAGTTATTTGACATGGTGATCTGCTAAGTTATCACAAAACAATACCATAAGCTAAAGCCTTCAAAAATATATAATACGGAATTAATCATGCAAGCAATAAAAGTATTACGCACGTTTTGATTGGTTTAAACAAATTGCCAAATTCTATGTAAACTTAATACAGAATATTTCGAACTTTCTCTTTTTGAAACAGCTGTGAAAAAAAGTTATGGAACACTTGTGTTTTTACAGCTTTCTCCATATTCCAAATATTATATCATCAATTCACGGTTGTGCCATAATTCATCTCTTCTTCTATTGCGCAGTTTTAATTAATTTGCAAAACTAATGGTCTCATATTTACAAAGGAGTATCCGTATTAAAAAGGAATCGATAAGCATTCCTAATATAAATAAGATTAGAATTTCCTTAATAAAGGTCCTGGAAGTTTATTCCAATTTTCTATTTCTACCCCCACAAAAAACACCATGTTATTGTAATTTGACAAAGGACGAAGGATTTTTTTACCTTCGATAAGTTTCACTGTCTGACTTAAGTGGTGTATGCTTATTCTCGAATTTCAGATTTCACGGTTATAACAGAACTTTGTTTGAAAAATGGCGGTCAGTTAAGATTAAATTAACGGCACGATATAACAAATTGTAAAAAAATAAAGTTTACCGGCAAGGAATAAAACCTTGTCCCCTGCTTACAAGGCAGACGTGAAATCACTAAATTAAAGGTGCGTTTACATGGCAGATAAATTTGGGTAAGGACTCGTCACAAAAATGGTCCGAACCTAACCACTTTAGTGGAGAAACAGTCAAATCAAAACGGGGCCATAGGCGCCTATGGCCCCGTTTTGATTTGACTGTTTTTCCACAAAAGTGGTTACTTGCGGACCATTTTTTTGACGGGTCCGTACCCAAATTTATCTGCCGTGTAAACGCGCCTACGCGAGGGCACTCACGAAAGATGTCTGAAGGCCTTTTTACATAGGCGATTTTTGTCGCGGCAAAAATTTCAACAGGTTCCAATCTCCTGCGATATCGCGGCGATAACATTGCCGCTTGTTTACACGTTTACAGTTGACCGGGAAGGACTGAAGCGACCTGGAGATCCTATATAAAAATATGTCTGATTTTACTTAGTATGAATATTCTTGCTGTCCGTTTCTTATGTTGAATTTATTAACAATCAAAAACGGAGTTCTATTAATGAAAGGTCATTCCCCGGAAAAGGAGCCTATCAACACACTCAAGAAAACAAATGAACACTATGTCACAATCATTAGTTTTAATTTTGATTTCAACACTGTTTATTTAAAACAGTTACTCTGTTTGAGCTTTTGGCGACTTCAACTTTATTAAAATAAAAGGTAGCACACACTTCAAGCCTCTGTTTACGTCATTTACGCCATAATGAACGGAAATCTTCGCCGACGAGTCCTTTAATTGTCGATATGAAAAGTAAACCCAATCATAATTTGATTGGTTTCCCTTTGTTAGCATAAGAAAACAATAACCAGAAGAAGGGAGAGAACGTCAACTCTATTGATTTTATTTGCATTGGTACGCTTGTCGTTTCATCAAGTTTCTTAGCAGTGTCTGCCTTCCTCTGTGTTTTTTTAACGACGAGAATTAGTAAGATAGAAAAATAACCGAAGAAAGCTGCCATGCTAAAGTACAGTTACCTCAACTCTTCTAACTGTTCTGACTTTGAAGCTGATGCTGTAAACCATAATTTTGTTTCTTACGTGCTAACGTTTTCAGCTTCAATTGTTGTCGCTATTTTGTCGCCAGTGGCAGTGGTAGGAAATGGTTTAGTTTTGGCGGCAATATGGAGGAACCCGTCTCTCAGAACACCTCCTTACATTTTGCTTGCTGGATTGGCTTTCACTGACTTTAGCACTGGACTCATCACCCAGCCTTTTTATGTTGCAAAAGAGTTTATGGAACTGCATGTGAACACTTTTGACAACAGCCGTACTCGTATTATAACAGCCATCGCAAATGGCTGTGCCACTTTTTTTCTAACTTGACAGTGTTAAACATGACAGCGTTGGCCATTGAACGATGGCTGCACATGACTCGAACATCGGCCATAACTCTACGTCGAGCCTGGTCAGTTATCATTGCATCTATACTGTTCCTTCCAGTCCCGATGGTTGTTTTCCGTGTATTTCACAACATTAACACAACTTATAGACTTGAAGTAGATATATCGTCGTCTATTATAGTTTTGCTTAGTTGCTTAACTGTCACTTCAGCGTTTACTATAAAGTTTTCCGTCTGATTCGTCGTCATCAACAGCAAATTCAAGCGCAAGCATTCGCCCAAAACGTTACTCAACCAAGGATAAAATTTGAGAAGTACAAGAAATCGGTGTTTTCGATCCTTTACATACTAGCTATTTTCTATTTAGGTTATTTCCCTGTTGTTGCCACTTTGTGGTTAAGGTTAGTTTCCAAGTATCGTGTATTGAAAGACAATGGTATTTGTATTTACGGCTTCTTCACTTAACCCTCTTCTTTACTTGTGGAGAATGAAAGATATTCGAAATGAAGTCAAACAGTTCGTCAGACGGATACTCTGTAAAACCTAAAACAAGTTCCGTTAGTTGTCGAACATTGATATGTATTCTCAACTTATCTTTCACTTGTCTCATTCTTCTTTGTTCCTTTTTGGTGTATTATATGCCATAACCCGATCGATTATTACTAACCGGCGTCCTGAAAAGTTGAGGCGGCTTTTATTTTAACATAAATTGTAGTTCTGTTTTCGAATGCGTCTCTAAGCTCGTTACTAGAAAAAAATGCGATTAAAGTAAAGGACGACCAAGGCTTCTATTATTTAGTTATAAACTAACGGGACATTACTTTACTGCAAACAAGAAAGAAAAATGTGAAATGAAATATCTATTATGTTTGAGTTTTTTTTAAAGACAGCTATCTTGCAGTTATATTTGATGAAAATCCAATAAAGGAACAATTTTAATTTAACTTTTATTTAACGTAATATAAGGAGAGCATAACGTGTGCTAGATAACTACAGAGTGCTAAAATAAAGAATGTGTAGGCAACTAAAGATTTTTTTAGCATTCTACGATTTTAAATCATTTTATACAAGTAACACAGTTAAGATTTTGGAGCGTTTTATCCGCTTGCCATTGTCCATTACCAAATCTCCAAGCAAATCTGACTGATATTTTACAATCAAATATCCAGCCTTCAAAAAATGAATTTAGCGAAATTAAAAACCACATTTATCAAGTGAAAAAGCAAACAATCTGGGTAGTTTTAATTAAATATACTACATAGGGAGACATACACCCTGAAAACCCGAGTATGAACCTACCATTTGTCGTCACTGGAGTTATAAACATATTACTTTTTTCAAAGGCTTCCTAAAACCAATTTAACTGGTTTGTTTAGCGAGAATAAATTGCGTAGCAATCTGTTTGCACTGAAAAACAATATAGATAGAAAATAATTAATATCTGAAAAGCTGTTCGTGGTTCAGGTAGTAGGAATACGTTTACCAGTGTATCAGTGAACCTGAGTTAATAGCGGTGGTTTAGAAATTTTTGGAAACGATTCACTGAATTCAATAAGAAAATTCTCCAACACTGGAAAACAGCCATGTTTAATGAGTCGACTCGCTATCCTTCATACAGTTTCTCCAGCCCTTGTTCCTTGGATGCCATTGCGAGTTCTGCTTTTCGTGCAGTAACTTTTTCAACTTCGGTTGTCCTCGCCATTTTGTCGCCGGTGGCAGTTGCAGGAAATGCTTTGATAATGGCTGCAGTCTGGAGGAATCAGTCCCTCAGAAAACCTTCCTACATTTTCCTATGCGGTTTAGCCTTTACCGATTTTTGTACAGGTCTTGTCACTCAACCTGTACATGTTGTAGCCGAATTGTTTTGCTTAAATAATCCCCAGTCAGCAAACAAACAGCCATCCATGTATGCAAGAGCTGCTGGAAAAGTCTTTGGAACATATTTTTCTTCCTTAACTTTAATACTTGTCGCACTTATGTCAATTGAAAGATGGCTGCACATGTCTCGTCGATCTTTGTTGACTGTTCGACGATGCTGCATCATTGTGTCAATAGTTTGCGTTCTCCTGGTTCCACTTGTGTCATTTTCTGTTACGATAAATAGCAGTCATAAACCGATTGCGTTTACCCTTTTACTAGTGTGTTTTGTTACCACTTCCATCGCCTACTTTAAAGTTTATCAAATTATTCGTCGCCACCAGCTTCAAATTCAAGCCAGCGGATCGCCTGAAAATTGTAGTCAACCGGCAATAAATGTAGGGAAATATAAAAAATCGGTTTTCACTGTACTGTATATCGTAGCAGTTTTTTATATTACCTATGTGCCTTCTGTTATAACATTTGGTTTATCCATGTTTTCATACCATTCTGCATTAGAGTGGGCAAATAAGATATCGGTGACGTTTTTGTTTCTGTCATCTTCAGTTAATCCTCTTATTTACCTCTGGAGGATGAATGACATTCGTAACGAAGTGAAACATTTGTTGAAGCAACTACTATGTAAGGACATGTAGTGACCAATTGTAAAATAACTCATTCTTTATAATGCAACTTTTTAACTAAGGGTGTTCAAGAGACCAGCAAATGTTGTATTGATAATTTAAATTTTTGAATCTCGAACTTGGTTAATGTTTAATAAACTTTAATGCATAGTCAGTGTAATTGTTATGTAATAAACTGATCGGGATTATTTTTTCACCTGCCTTCGTTTTTTTAGAAAAATTATTCTTACACTTCTAAAGTCAAGCATCGATTTCTTTAATTTAGTGCTGTTTTTATTGTTGAATCTAAAAGAAACCCTTATGTGCTGTTACTAATTTATGAAGGCTATTGAGTAGTTCTTTCATGCGGTGCTGTTCTGTTGTTCGATATTAAAAAGGTTCAGCTTTGAATTTGGGAGGTGGAAGATCAAAAATCTAAATTACTTTTCTATGAACAAACAGTACGAGCTCCTGCATGAGTTAAGAGGAGATCTTTGTGAATGGGCTAGGAAAAATAGATTATCTTAACCCACTAACAAATTCAAAAGTCGCGAAACATTAAAAAGGAGAAAAAGAATAAAAAAACGTCAATTGATTTAAAGGTTTGGATTTCATTTTTTTTTTAATTTTAACTTTTTTGCAAATTTGCATAAAAAAATTATTAAAACAAAAACATTCATTTTAAGCAAAACATTGATATAGGCGGCCATTAAAGGGAATCGCCATAAAGAAAGCAATTCAGTTTCCGATTGATCAGAAAGAAAGGGCAATATGTAGAAAACTTCTTAACGAGGCTTTACACAGTAATTTTCAATAATAAACATTTATTGGTTGGTTTCTGCCTTATTTGGTTTGTTAATTTCTCCCCACCACGCTTCATTTGTAAAATTCTTTTAAAGCATTTGTTCGCAGCCATACAGAGGACTCCTTGGATTGCCTTCAGCTAGAAACTTCCTTGTCTCTTTTCTTAAGCTAAAGTCAGGTAAAGGAAATAAGTCAGATTTCTAGCACGGAGGAAAAGTCGCCATGAGTAATAACACCACTTTGAATTCTGCAAATTTTGATGTTGGTAAAACAAACTATAGCACTGTCTTCTACGCGGTGCGATTCTCAGCTTCAATTGTTGTCGCCATTTTATTACCGGTTGCAGTGATAGGAAATGCTCTGGTTTTGGCGGCAATTTGGAGAAAATCGTCTCTCAGAACACCTTCTTACATTCTGCTTGCTGGATTGGCTTTCACCGACCTTGGCACTGGACTCATTACGCAACCTTTTAATGTCGCGAAAGAGCAGCTCAACTTGAGGGAAACTTACTTAGAAACAAATCACCAAAAGCCTATGTTATATACAGTAACAAAAGCTATCGGGGAAGGCAGTGTCATGTACTTTTCATTTATTACACTGTTGATCGTAACAATTATGTCAATTGAACGTTGGCTACACATGACTCGTCGATCTTCGGTTACGGTGCGCCATGCCTATTTTATTGTTGCTTTTCGTCTTTTTTACCAATTCCGCTAGTAGTGTATCGTATAAAAGACACTCATAGACTTGTGCTAAATACTGCTCTTATTTCGCTGGTACTATTCTGCCTTGCTGTCACTTCAGTGGCTTACTATAAAGTTTTCTGAATAATTCGAAGTCATCAGCAGCAGATTCAAGCGGTAGAATTGGCACAGACGTTTGCTCAACCAGCGATCAACTTTAATAAATACAAAAAATCAGTTTACTCGGTTCTTTCCATTTTAGCAGTTTTCTATTTGGGTGACTTTCCACTGCTAATCCCTTTCAGGTTATTCCTGGGTTTGAAACTGAATTTTGACAATGACCTGGCGGCAACAGTTTTTAGAGTGTCTATGCTATTTGTATTTTTATCTTCTTCACTTAATCCTATTCTTTACTTGTGGAGAATGAAAGACATTCGATATGAAGTTACACGTTTGATAAAAAAGATACTTCATAAAGACAACTAGGACTAAGGTATAAGCTTTTCCTTTGAAATTCATTAAGGTTTAAGTACAAATACTTACAAACCATATGCATCGCCGAGATCTAGTGCTTAAGTTGTTCTAGAAGTAAGAATTAAGCAGATAGTTTTGTAATAATATACTCTGTTTTTGTGCAAATTGTAATAAGAAGGTGGGAATTTGGTTTGGAGAGCACACTTTATTTAATTATAGAGCTGATAAAATAGGTAACCTGGGCGATTGATGAAATCTCAGTTTGACTCCGACGTTTTGAGCCATATTTTAAAATAAAGCAAGCTTCAGAATTGGGCTCGCTTTCTTAGAATTCATTTCAAAATTAATCCTATCATTAATGGAAACAATAATGAAAAAGTCATATATTATGGTTTCATGGATTTTTCCATTCAGGTCAATGACATAGAATGGCAACTGATTTTGACATAATTTATTGATGTGCAATCATGGAAAGATAAAGAAAAACTTAATTAAAATTTGAAGTACTGTTTGAAAGTGGTGGATAGGAAATCTTACTTACGTAACCTTGTAAAAATTAAATATGAATTCAGAATAACGTTATAAATTGTTCAGGTGAATATCAAGGAATAATTCATAAGCTGATGCCCTTGAGAAGTGTGAAAAAGGAGAAATAAAATATTCACGAATGAGAGCTCAAATGACATGCAGTGTAGTGTAGAGGACGTTAAAGCTGATAAGCAACGTTGTGTTGTTATTTGGTTGGCTCTATAAAATAATAGGTTTAATAATGGGTAATGCTTCCTCAATGTTGAACTTTAAACGATCTACATTTATGCAATAAAAGTTAATTGTATAAAACTTGGTTTTGACAAAAAAAAGTCTGTAATGTCTGAAAACAGTTCTTTAACCCCTTCTGTCAGTCTCTGCAGTTTTGACAGTGTGTTTTTAGAAAATTCAATTCTGCGCGGATATTTTTCATTAAAATTGTCCTTCTTCAGCTTCCACCAGTGGCAGTGTTAGGAAATGCTTTGATTTGTCAACAATTTATAGGAATCAGCCTTCATAAAGTCCTTTCTTTATTCTTCTGATCAGAGATTTGAAAGCAGAAGCAACTGATACCGCCACCAAGGAGATTTCTCCATGGTCTTATTTTTCACTTATTTCCAAGCAACAGATGTTACTGGAAAACATTTTCCTTTAATCAACACGAACAAGCGTTTATTACAGTGTCAGCCGCCCCCATCTAGGTTGTCTGTGTTCACAAAATGCTGGCAACAACAGCAATGATTAACAGAAAGACTAAATACAAGCGTTTTCCATGTTTTACAGGCTACTTTTTCAACACTATGAAGTCAAGGCCTGCTCCACTAAGGGGAGCAGGGATGGCGCAGTGGCGAGAGCGCTCTCCTCCCACCCAATCCCACAAATGTGGCTTGGGTTCAATTCTTGGACCCGGCATCATATGTGGGTTGAGTTTGTCGTTGGTTCGAGTCCTTACTCCGAGGGTTTTTCTCTGGGTTGTCCGGCGTTTGTCCCTCCACAAAAAACCAACACTACTAAATTCCAATTCGATTTGGGTTTAGTGGGATCAAGAAGAGCCACTCTGTGGAAAATGCCTTTGTTATCCCATTTATTATGATTTTTATTATTTATTTTGTTTGCTATTTAGTCATTTTAATTTGAATCTCATGAATCCTAATAAAGGACACATCTGTTGCTAGGTTTGATACAGTCTCTATAGCAAAATTAATGTAATCTGTGTTTTATTTAAACCTTTAAATACCCTTATCGTCAATAAAGCATCTTATTTTTTATCGAAACAAGCAAAAATATTATTTCGTTTTACTTTCTAGCGAAGTAATTTCACGTTATTTAGTGAATAAATATTTGTGTTTTAATCAAATAAGAATTCATATGACATTTTTGATTTGTGACATTTAAATTATTTATGCTAATATCGTTCATTTTATAAAGGAACTGTTATGAATTAAAATAATGAGAAGTCTAGACGCAAAAGTCCATATTGAATTATTTCCAACTTATACTACAATCTCTGGTAGAGAAAAAAGTCCTCCTCATAGCGAGCTTGCAGTTTCAGCAAATATCTACCAAGTAACTCTCTTACAGCAAGGTTGCCATGTCAAATATCACTGACGAAACTACTTACTTCGTCCTTTGTAGCTTTAATGGCGTTTCACGAAAACACGATCCTGTTTTTAACAAAGCAATTTTAACAGTTTTGATAGTTATCACTGTCCTGTCACCAATAGCAGTGGCAGGAAATGCTTTTATTTTGACCGCAGTTTGGAGAAATCAGTGTCTACGAACTCCCTTCTACTTTCTTCTGTGTGGATTGGCTTTCACCGACTTGTTTACTGGACTCATCACTCAGCCTTTTTATGTTGCATCCGAGTTAATTTGTTTGGAGGAGCCCCAGGAAATCGAAGATCGACTATCGTTTCTCTTTTGGCGGGAGTTATAAGCGGCGGGTTTGGAAGTTACTTTATGAGCAAGACGGTAATAATTCTAACATGCATGTCGATTGAACGATGGCTGCACATGACTCAGCGATTTTCAGTGACTGTGCGTCGAGCACGTTTCATTGTCGCGGGGATAATTCTCGCTCCAATCCCCATCGCTGTATTTCGCTCATTGAACATCTTAACAGGTAGTTATAAACATGTATTGTCTATTTCCTTCGCCTCATTGTTGTTTTGTCTTGTAACCATATCAGCTGCCTATTTCAAGGTATTCCGTATCATTCGTTGCCATCAACAACAAGTGCAAGCCAGTGAACCATCTCAGAATTTTGGTAAACCGGCAATAAACTTGGCGAAGTACAAGAAATCTATATTTACGATCCTGTACATTGTACTATTATTTTATATAAGTTACTTGCCTTTTATTGTCTTTTTCGGGTGTTATCGTTTTCTCAAAGATCAGTCTGTGGTGGAATTAGGTTTTGTAATCTCGATACTTTTCGTGTTTTTGTCCTCTTCACTCAATCCTTGTATTTACCTTTGGAGAATGAATGATATTCGCAACGGAGTGAAGCAACTGATTTGCAAATAAAACTACAGAGACACTGATTTTAGCTGACTTTGTAATATTAAGTAACTGTAATTTTCATAGGGCCGGCGGTTAAAAGAAGGTTAATAATGGATTAAGATAGAGCATTTTGTAATTTAACATGGCCTATGTAGCTCACGTTACGTTCTGCGTCGACCCGCTTTCCTCGATCTTGACATTATGGTGTTGTTTTCATTTCCTCGTGATCGTTTTGAAATGTATTACAGAGGGCTGTAGTTTTTTCGAACATAAAAAAAAAAATTCACCTTCAGAATAAAATAAATCTGAATTAACGTTTTGTGTCCTTGATTAATTTGCTCTTCTTTACGAAACGTGTCAGGACCAATTATTTAAGGACTTTAATTTTCTTATAAATTTTTGATATGCTTGTTTAGACAGTAACAACTAATTAACAAGGCAAGTCAGCAAGAAATTAATTACAAATTGCACAGCTGAAAAATTTGAGTTGTGACATTGTCAAATAATACTGCACGACGACATTCATTATTAACAATAGGACAGATACATTAAGATAAACTGACTTTTTTTGCAATTTACATGAGCGAGAACACGTGGGTCATTTTGATCTACATGTTAGCAATTAATCACGGCCGACTTTTTTTTTTCTTAACGTAAACTTGTGGGGGATATTTACAACTCCACTTCAGAAACATGGGAAGAAGTAACTGACATCAGAGTGGCCTGGCGACATGCAGTATCTTCAGGAGTCGGGAGGGCTGAGAATACCAGAAGTGACCAGCAGGCCTTGAAGAGAACTAGAAGGAAGACCAGGGCAACCTCAATTGCAGCACCATCCTCCTTCGTCTGCGTTATTTGCAACAGGGACTGCCACTCCAGAGTGGGACTCTATAGCCACGCGAGACGATGCTCCGCATCGACATAGCGCTACATCTTAGTCTCCCGAGACGAACGGCTGCCGACAAAGACGACAACTTCAGAATACCGGCGTTTAACCAAGAAAATCATTTTGACGTTTACTTATCGTGATGCAAATGATAAAAATGCTTCGTCATCAAGATCAATTTTGATTTTTGGTTGACATATTGATTCTACTGTTAAGAGTTTCCTTGGAAATTTTAATTCCTTCTCCACAGTTTTATCGCTTCATAGAGAACGGCTGACTTTGGTGCACGCACACTAGTTTGCTTTTATTGTATTTCGCTGTAAAGAGGCAGTAAGTGTCTCAACGTGGAAGTCAAACAATTGCTGTTAAAATATAGGGTAAGAAACTCTACAAGAAAAAAATTTCCATCATAATACATTTTAGAAGCACAGCAGCTGTTTCTTTGAAAGAGCGGCCACTTCCAACGAGGGATCGGAGGGGGTGGGGGAGGCTGGGGCTACTTATGTTTGTATGGGGCTCCACCTCGAGGCCAATCCCTTACCCTTTTATATACTATTTTTGACAGAAAAGGTAATTGTATCCCTTTCGCATAACTAAAGTATAAATACTGCATCCCTTTCTTAAATTTTGTACTTCTAGTGTGAAAACTTCTATTAATTAGTATAATTCGCAAGCCTTACTTTTGCCGGACTGGTCACCGCGATGCCGCACTTTTGAGTCGTGTAACAAAGGAAGTTTCTTCTTCTCCCCCACCTCTCACCCCCGGTCTGTGTATATTGCGGAAAAGGCATTGTAAATGCCTAAATTATACTTGTTCTTACCTTATACTTCAACGCGTGAAACACCTACTAGTTTAAGTAACTCCAGCCTGAAAAGGTATCCTTTTAGGACTGAGCCTCCCCGTTTAGTCCACTTCTGGGACTACCCTAGGCCTGAGCGTTTAAGGCTAAAATATCACAGAAAAATGATTGACGTACATGTAATTAAATCTTTATGGCTTTTATTTAAAGTTTGAATTAAGTGAATTAATACTAATGGGATGGAAACGGGAAACTTTAACATTTTCAAAAAGGTTGCAATATTGGCTCACCAGTCGTAAAAGCAAGTGTCGCGGGTATTAGGTTTCTTCAAATGCGATGTGACTCGATTTTTGTGACATGAAACAGCAGATAATGTTTGGATAAAATTTTCGCTTATTGTTTAATAAAATTATAATCTCAGTGTTTCTTTTTTCTACTTCTAGTTTTAACAAAGCGCTGTCGGTTTTCTAAATTTATTTGCCCTTGCCGATCCCAACGAGGGTCGACAAGGATCAAAGGGAAACATCTAAAATTAATCACTGTTTTCTTCTCTTCCCAAACTCTAAGCCTATTTACCCGACGTTTTAAGGTCCCTTATAACAAGTAATTGCTTCTAAAAGTTAGAACACGTATACGGTATGGTACCCTGGTATTACTTTTACGTTTATACATAGACATGTTTAGTACGATTGTTAAAAAGATATTCAGCTAATTTGCTGTTCAATTCAGTTATTTTTAATCATGTTCATAATTATGTAAATATGGTCTACTTTAAAAGACCACTGACTTGAGTTTCAAGTTCTTAGTTTCCCTTACGTAATAGTTGTTTTAGCAATCGCTTCACTGCATTACGCATATCATTCATCCTCCAAAGGTAAATGACAGGGTTGAGAGAAGAAGACAAAAATAAAAACATCACCGATACTGTAAACATCAACGGTAACTGAGACTGACCGTACAATAAATGAAGTATAGCGAAGACAAAAAGGGGCAATACGGTTATGTAGAATGTTCCTAAAATATACAGGATTGTGATTACTGACCTCTGGTATTTAGCCAAGTTTATTGCGCACCAGCAAGATTGTGGACATTGCTTACTTGCATAAATTTGCTTTTGTTGACGATAAATGTTCCGGAAAACTTTGAAATAAGCGATCGATGTGGTAGTAAGGAAAAACAGTAAAATGACTATTATAAAGATATTCAAGGCGATTGGATGAGATTTAATTAAGATATATAAAAAGATAAATTCTGTAACTGGTATGAGAAGAAGCGACACCACAAGCACGATGAAAAAGCTTCGTCGCACAGTTAGCAGAGATGGACGAGCTATGTGCAGCCATCTTTCAACGGACATCAGTGTTATAAGTAAGAGCGTCAAAGAGGTAAAGTAGGCACCGCCTCCTCCAGCAATATCTTTAGCATAAGTGGAGAAGGATTGTTGGTTGTTCACTTGCTTTGGACTTACTAAGCAGATCAGTATGGTTGCAGAATGAAAAGGCTGGGCGATTAGTCCTGTGCAAAGCCAAACCACACAGGAAAATATATGAAGGTGTTCTGAGAGACCGGTTTTTCCAAATTGCTGCTGCGATTAAGGCATTTCCTGCCACTGCTACTGGAGACAAAACGGTGATGATAATCGTAGTTGAAAGGGCTACCGCGTAATAAACAGATCTGTGGCTTTCTGTAGTACGGTACCAAAAGCAATCTTTAAAGGAACCGTTTGTAGGAGACTCAGTCACGTTATTAAACATGGCGCGCGGTCATCTGAGGCTAAGCGAAGAACTGGCATATTAAATATGACATCGTTTCACCTTTAACTTTTGAGAATGTAATAGGAGCAGAGAAAGCTCAATACACAGTTCCGTTAATAATAAGTTAAGTATCATCTTCAATACGACACATTTAAAGTTGTAGTAGAAGATTATTTTGTTATTTGTTTGTTCTAATGCAATTTTTTTCGAGATTAAGATACTATCAGATTCGATTAAATGCTCGCGAGAATAGAAAAGATTAGAACATTGCTAACAAGAATTTTAAAAGGTACCAAAGGAAGGGTAAGGTGAAAAACAAATACCGACGTTAACTGAAGCTTATAGAGTTAACGTGCAAAAAGTCAAACCGTTGTTTTTTGTGACGATGTTAACGTTTTGACGGCAAAACGTGGCACAGTTATTTGTAGTAAAATCAGTTACTTTGCTCAGTGAGCGTGGCTATTTTCTCAGGCTCAGAAAAACATAAATGTCATCGCTTGACTAAGAGTTTGAAATAACATAAATTGTGCAAATAATCCTTCATCATCAATGTAGACTAATCTTTGAAGGATGCGATTGCCATAGATGCTGATTATCAAATACTTATTCAATTAATCAATTCGGATAATGAGTGAGTATATAAAATGTTTACGTCACCATCACAGCTGCTCCTCAGAAATAATACATTTGCTACGTGATCCATTAACAACCGTGAGGGTTTTTTGTTTGAAACTAAAAGAAACCGCACATTTAGAGCTAAATAACACCCGGAAACATGCATAAATTGAATTGAATTGAGCAAAGTATTTTTACTACTAATGGGTGTGGAAGAAAAAAATACTGACAGGCTAAAAGACAGCTCCGAGACGTGGGGCTATACGCTGCGAGCAAAAATATGCGATCCAAAAAAGCCGGGCTGAATAGGGTTTAATACTCCAATACATGATTTGAAAGGAACTATGTCACACAATTTTAGGCAATTGAAGCATTGACCAACTGGTCATAGAAATAACTGAAATATTACAATTACGGTTTAAAACGGCAGAAAAACTAAAAAGGAACACAGAAAGGCCAAAAAGCGGAAGGGATGGACAAAATTTGAGAAAATTTTAAAACACTGATTGCGTTCAGGTAAACTTGAAAAACGGCGGCCCGACTGTTTTCAAGTTTATCTCAATTTGTATTAGGAATTAATTCATGTTACGTGCACGCGTATTCACAATCATAAGTAACTGTGTTGACCCTGTTTCGCTGTTGACGTTTCCTTCAGATTTTATAAACACTTTTTGCTCAGTTCTGACATAATTGAAATTGAATTTTTTTTTTGTTGTATACAATTCTCCTTGTGATATTTTACTTTTAAACCAATGGGACTTATTAGCTATTTTAATTACATCCTAGCTGGATGTAGTTTGTCTAATGTAAGCTAGAGCATATTGTATTAAAAGATAAAAATAGGTCACCAAGGGTGACATGAGTCTAATGCCGTATGGCATAGTGATACAGATTGCGCGGTTTTCGTAAGCCGGTTAAAATTGGTTAGAGGTTTGTGTTCGGGAGTTTAATTTAAAATGCTTATAGCAAGCTAGGGGCATCGTGGATGATTATGGATGAAAACGAAACAGTCATAAATGTTATATGCTTCACAAAATTTAAAGTATGAACATGAGTTGATGTTACTTCTTCCGTATTGTCCGTAAAAGCAGAAACGATTAAACATTTGGACAAGATTGCGTGACGATTTACAAAAAGCATGTTCATTACAACAAGGGTTGAAGAACTTCACATCGTTTTCTTTCAGATTTTTCACCATTTTGATGATGACTCTTGAAACAGATTTTGCAATAAAAGCACTTGAAATAGTGACTGTTACTCCATTGTACTGTAAGCACTTAGTGACAGATTTTCCTAAAAACGGGTGTAAATGCTCACGTCAATATAATGATGACCTTTTGAACGCTGGAAACTAGGCAATTATTATCGAGCTACCATACACAGGAGCGAAGACTGTTTATCATGATGTACAAATTTCGCGAATCATCACTTCCATATCAATGTAACCATTTTATGATTTTTCTAGCTGTAAGAAGAACTTAAGATCTCTGAGAGTCGTGAAAGCATGAAATTCGATTTCAGTGTATGGCAAAGGCCGGGACAGTGTAATACTGCAAAGCGGCCAAACAAACGCATTTTGATTTAGTCGCGTAACTTGATTTACATTTATCCATGTACATCTTTTATTTTTGAAGGTTTTTGTTTGCACTGTAAAGAAAAAATTGGTCAAAATTCGAATGACTTAAATACAAAAACCGAGGTAAAGTTTTCTATTTTTTAAAACAAAATAAATATTTGGTCGCATTGTGTAAATAAACGCGAGTCGCCGTCGAAATATTTTTTCTCAAAGACGTCTTGCTTTTTAAGCAAGACGAAAACACAAGTGCTTAACTGAACTGAAAACGAAGATTTATTTTCACAAAAAGCTTACAAATGTCTTAACTGGAAAATTATTTCGTCCTGTTCAAGTGTTGAATAATCGTGACTTGAGAAAGAACTTTTAATTATGCGTGGGAACACGTGTCGCTGATTGGCTGTTTTTAATTGAAACTAATCGTGCGTGTCCGTACGGAGTCCGTTCTTGCAGCTGATCATTGTTTTCTACATTACAGCGAACGATTATCGATCCCGAACCATTCCCTTTGCTTTTTCTTAGTGTTTTGCCCCTCCTGTTATTTGTTGGACTTTCATTGTTTAATTTCAATCCTTTAGATTTACAGTTAGTTTCATTATGTCTTCGTTCCTATCATCTTCCCTCAACCCTCTTATTTACCTCTGGAGAATGAAAGACATTCGTAACGAAGTGAGGCAATTGCTGAATCAACTTCTCTGCAAAAATACGTAGTAACTCATTTGACTGACTTGCGTACTTGTAAAGAGCACGAGAGTGGTATTCTGTAGAAAATACAACTTGCGCGTGTTTTGCGTTGAAGAAGTAACCATCAACGAAGAATTACGTGGAAAGACAACTGATGGATGTCAGTTAAGAGAAGAAGGATGAATCGGATCGATCATCTCGTTATAAAAGGATTGGGAATAAAGAAGACGGCGACCAAGTGGAGATTGGAGAAATCAAGAGTAATTTATCGGATTGGAACTTGGATAATTTGAACAAAATGAAGACCTATCATTATCATTCGTGGATATCCGTGATGAAATGTTTGTTGGTGTTTTTTGCCACTGTCATGGAGAACACAAACGAGAAATTGTCGGCCTTGAAACAATGTAAATGTTAATGTTGCGTATAGTGGTCATGCAGTTAGCTTCAAATCTCAAGGAAACAGCTAGTTTACAGGCATGCGACAAAAACAAAAGAAACACATATTTTACGTGAACATAACATTTAAAAGTCCAAACTCGGAACTGTGCAATAATTATCAGAAATGAAGATAGCAAAACATAATGGTAGTCTCTTCAGTAACAGGACGAAAAAATTACAGACAGGACTATCTTGCAACCACCAGCATCATTTCCGTTTTAGAACAACCCCGCCAGTCCTGATAGTTAGGTATAGGCTATCTATATCGGCTATCGGCAAGTTTGTTACCGCTCGTAATCCGTCTTTATCCTTCCCAATCGCAACTATCGGAGCTTAGTTTCAGTGTTTTTCTTTTTTAAAAAACAAGAAAAAAAGTTGGTTTTAACTTTTTTCAATTTGAAAGTGATGTTGTGCATCAGAAAAAATACATTAAACATCGTGAAATAGCTGCCATAGCTCCTTTATAATGTATTTCAAAAATATCTTTCAACAAATTAATAGTGAGTATAACTAATCAATTAAAATTATCATTGTACATGTACGAGTTCCATAGCGAACTCACCACCCTATAATAATCGGGCAGGTGGTTAATATGCTGCACGCAGAAAATATGAGTTCCATAGGAAACTCGCCACCCTAGTAAGACATAATTATCGGGTGCGTGGTTAATATGCTGTACTCTGATAATATGAGTTCCATAGGGAACTCAATACCCTACTAAGACATAATAATCGGGCACGTGGTTAATATGCTGTACTCAAATAATATGAGTTCCATAGGGAACTCGCCACCCTAGTAAGACATAATTATCGGGTACGTGGTTAATATGCTGTACTCAGATAATATGAGTTCCATAGGGAACTCATCACCCTAGTAAGACATAATTATCGGGTACGTGGTTAATATGCTGTACTCAGATAATATGAGTTCCATATGGAACTCACCACCCTAGTAACACAGAATAATCGGGCACGTGGTTAATATGTTGCACTCGGATAATATGAGTTCCATAGGGAACTCACCACCCTAGTAAGACATAATAATCGGGCACGTGGTTAATATGCTACACTCAGATAATATGCGTTCCATAGGGATCTCACGACCCTGGTAAGATATAACAATAGGGATTGTGCTTAATATGCTGCACTCAGCTAATTTGACTTCCATTGGGAACTCACCGCCCTAGTAAGACATAATAATCGGGCCGTTGGTTATTATACTGCACTGAGATAATACGAGTTCCATAGGGAACTTACCCCACCCTAGTAAGACATAATAATCCGGCACGTAGTTAATATGTTGCACTCAGATAATATGAGTTCCATAGGGAACTCACCACACTAGAAAGATGTAATAATCGGGCACGTGGTTAATATGTTGCACTCAGATAATATGAGTTCCATAGGGAACTCACCACACTAGTAAGATATAATAATCGGGCACGTGGTTAATATGTTACACTCAGATAATATGAGTTCCATATGGAACTCACCACACCAATAAAACATAATAATCCGGCACGTGGTTAATATGCTACACTCAGATAGGATGAATTCCATAAGGAACTCACCACCCTAGTAAGACATAATATTCAGGCACGTGGTTAATATGCTACACTCAGATAATATGAGGTCCATAGGGAACTCACCACTTAAGTAACACATAATAATAATGTTGTATTATTGTGCAAAAAAAAAAACAACAACAAATAAATAGTGGGTACAACTGATCTATTTACTTTATCATTGCATTATTGTGCAAAAATAATAAAATAACGTTTCTAACATCGGTAAACAATTGAACTTTAAATGCTACATATATATTTAAATTTACGTAAACTGGACTCCTTTATTAGCTATACAAAAGTAACTTAAAGACATTCGACTTTGTAGAAGGATAAATACAGGAAACGAAATAATAAACTTGTTGACTGCATTGTTGTTAAGAGATACAAGGTAATTATGAGAAGGAAAAATGTAAGTTGCAATTGTCATAATACGTTCGAGCCGAGCATTCTTCAGTACCCAGTTTCTGTTTTGGCCGGTTGACAATTTGAAGCAAGGATATTGCGGTCCTGTCAAGATCTATTAACAAAAAGTTATGGCCAGTTGACAGTATTTAATCAATATTTTGCCGTTTGACAATTTTCAGAGTTTTTAAAGTCGAACAATGTAGCCGTTAGTAAGTTTTAAGTGCGCACGTAGGTGTCGAATCATGATTTTGACAATCCTAATCTTGGGCCATTTTTCAGTTTGACAGTGTATCTGGGATAAAACTAACGAAAAACGTTTCGATGTATTCGTGACGCCATAATCAAGTAATTATCTTCGGGCCATTTTATTACGGATTCGTCAAGGGACAACAATTCAATACCGAGTACCGTGTTCCTAGCCCAACAAGTATCCAATTTCCTCGTTTTTTTTCTTTGGTAGTGCTTGGCGATATTATTTATTTATGTTGATTAACCTTTTTCACAATGTGCGGGGGGGGACGTACCCGTTGCAACCCCTCCCCCCCCCCCCAATAAGTGAAATAAGTGAAATGCCTGCTCCATACCAAAATAATTCCAAACAGAAAGTTAAGCCCCTAAAATAAATGACGTTTGTGTCCGTTCAAAAGATAGAAATGAACTAAGATGCAAGTTACAATATATACATGAACAGACATTTTACTTATGCTTAGCAGGTGCTAGTCACATTTTGATTAGCCCCCTTATAAGTTGTCAGTTATTTATCGTTACATACCCTTTACAAGGATTTACAATCAAAGCCTAACTTGCACTTCTAAATCGCCCTTCCTACAGGGTACTTTACTTAATAATTGTTTCACTCCAGCGCGAATATCTTTCATTCTCCAAACGTAAAGGAGAGGGTTAAGCGATGAAGACAAGAACAACAGCAGCATTGTGAACTGAAAAGGCAAATGTAAACCAGCGTGATCATCTAAATACACAAACAGTCCAACCATGACAGTATCGGGCAGGTAACAGATGTAAAATAAAGCTAAGATATATAGGATCGTGAAAACGGATCTTTTGTATTTTGCCAAGTCTATCGCTGGTTGGCCACAATTTCGAGTCTGTTCAGTTGCCTGGACTTGTTGTTGGTGTTCACGTATGATATGAAAAACTTTGTAATAAGCAGATGTTGTGGTGATAAGGCAAATCAGGAAATATATAAAAACTGCGATATTCGGTCCATGTCCGTGACTCCCTTTATGGGCGTCTAGCAATCGAAACAAGGCGAGTGGTATAGGAAGGAGCATTTGGACAACAACCAGTAAACCAGCTCGACGTCTTGTAATTAAGGATCGACGAGCCATGTGCAGCCATCTTTCAATCGACATAAGCGTTATAGCCAACAATGTGACAAACCCGAAGTAGTTTCCACTAGTAATGGTAACAGCAACTGCAGTCTTAAGGAAAGATGAACGATGGCTTTCTGTATCCAAACAGATACAGTAGACTGCAACATAAAAAGGCTGAGTTATGAGTCCTGTGCAAAGATCGGTTAGCACCAATCCACAGAGTAAAATGTATGAAGGCGTCCTGAGCGACGGGTTTCTCCAAATTACCGCCAAAATCGTAGCGTTTCCTGCCACTGCTAGCGGTGACATAATGGCGACCATAATGGAAATTGTGAGTGTCGCTGCCTTAACAGCAGTACTGTGATTTCGTGGAACACCGTCGATGTTGCAAAAGTTAAATTCGATAGAACGAAAATAAGGCAAACAAGTGGTATTGTTGCACATAATAACTGCTTTTTCTGAACGATGTCGGCGATAGTAAAGAGCAAAAATGAGCAAGCCAACTAGCAAAGAAGGATTCTCCACCAATATTTCGAATGATCTTTTTTAATTTTTTGAGTGAATTTTGATTGGTCCAAAAAATGTTTTTACTGGAAGAACGATGACCTCGATTTCATTTCTGATATCTTATCAGTGCTATCTACATGCATATAGTAATACATGGCTAGTGTTGCACGAAAGGGTTTTTATCATTAATTGATCTCATTTGTCAAGAAATAACTCTTTTCCAGTGTGAGTTATTAATTTTTCAGGAAGGTTCTTCTTTGACTTGAAGACTAATTTATGGTTCAAAACTAACAAAAATGTATTGAATAGCTTCAAAATAACGGCAATATAAAATAAATTTACTTGACGACTGACAAAAGGGCCTCAGGTCATTTCCTATTGCTATATTGACAGTCAAAACTTTACTTTTCTCAAAACGGCGTTATTGAACTTCTTTCTCGTTGCTTTGTACAAAAGCCTTTTTAGCAGTGTGATTAATGACTTTTTTGATTGATGTATTTCATGAACACTGCTGCAACAAATTGGACCTAGCCCCATTTCTGATTATTTCAGATAATGAGAACTTCCGTTGTTTCGAAGATAATTTTAATGAACTTTCGTTTATTTGCTTTAAAGTACAATAACCCTTTTAGCAGTGTTATTCATAACATTTTTCTCCAGGCCCAAACTATATACTCACAGCTATCTACAGATGATCAGCACCACAAACTGAACATATACTTTAATGGAACCATTATGACAGCATAGCTGCAAGGATGTTTTGAAAGTAATTTCAAAAATAATGATAATATAGTAGGAGTAATGTTTATTAATTTTCACCACATTTGCTTTTAAAAACAATCCCTTATTCACTTTCTAAAATGGGCAAGTGAAAAAATTTGTTCACCAGATTATACGTTTTTAGCCTAAGCTAAACATAGTTTTTAAAAACGATTTTAATTTTAATTAAGATTCCTCACTGTATTTACGCCAACAATAAAGAGTGGTCGAAAGCTTGTGGAAAATTACTTTTGTTAAATTGAAATAAACTGATTCCTATGAATAGCAGAACAATAGAACACAGCTCTGCAGATGACTGTTGACATAATGTGAGCTTAGATGGGTTTGAATATTATTAATAAGTATTTGATAATTGCATCCCTAGGGTTGAACTTATGTTTTAATTGAAATCAACCAAGGAATCAGATTTTTTTCGAAAGGCTTAGAATGAAACCAGCTGAAGCCATGGCAAATTTGACGACTTGCTCTCAGCCAACAGATTATTACTCCGCTTGTAGTTTAGACGTCGAGGGAAGAAAATGCCATGTTTATTTATGTGCATTATCTTTGTCGACTTGCACCATCATCGCTGTTTTATCACCGGTGGCAGTAGCGGGAAATGCGCTGATTTTGACGGCAATTTGGAAGAAAACGTTTGCGAGGACACCATTCCATATTCTTCTGAGTGGATTAGCATTCACTGATCTGTGTACAGGACTCATTGCTCAGCCTTTCTTTGTTGTAAACACATTTTGGTACTCAGCAAATCCGGGGATTGCCAGGGAAAAGCCAGTACTCGTTATAACACTGCGAGTAATTGGCGACGTGAGTGCCACATATTCTGTTGCCGTCACAATTCTTCTTATAACCCTTATGTCCATTGAACGATGGCTGCACATGTCTCGACGATCCTTGGTTACATCGCGTCGTGGATGTTTTACTGTTGGCGTACTGTTGCTCCTACCCGTTCCTCTTGTTGTTTCTCGCGTTTTAGGTGGAACCATTAACGAAAATTATGTAGATGGGTGGTGGAATACTGCAATAGTTACGTTAATGCTTTCTTGTTATATTACCACAGCATTCGCCTACTTTAAAGTTTACCGAATTATTCGTCAGCACCAGCAGCAAGTACAAGCACATGAAACATCTCCGAATTTTGGACGACAAGCAATAGACCTGGCGAAATACAAGAGATCTGTGGCTTCGATGTTGTATATACTTTTGTTGTTTTCTCTGTGTTTCTTACCTCTTACTATCTCTGCTGGAGTGGCTCTTATTTTAGGTTACAATCCAGAACTATTTGCGGTCAGTATATTGACATTGTTGCTTTTATTTTTGTCTTCTTCAGTCAACCCATGTCTTTACGTTTGGAGAATGAATGACATTCGTAATGGAGTCAAACAGTTATTTTGTCGGGACAGCTAAAAATATGTCAAAAAGCTCATTAATGTTAGTTCACTGTGCTCATTCTTGAATCGATTTTAAAACAAGGTTTCATTTTGTAGCTCACGGATTACAAATGGCATTATAAAATTCTCGTAGTAGTTTGTAGGGTACGATTATCCCTCACCGTAAAATGTAAATAAAAATTAAAATCTGCGTCTTGATAGAAATTTTTTGAGGGTAAAGATTTTTAAAAGCGACGTTTCGAATGGTAGCCTCTAATTCTTTATGTTTAATGACCTCTGCTTTGATGTTAATATGTAAATGAATCCATATGTTAGAAATTGCATTAAAACTGTACTTACTGTTTGTTCACTAAGCAACTGTGAACTTATTAAATGGGACTTTACGTTCGCAATGTGCGCTTATAGGGACTTTATGATATGGCAAATACGAAGGACGGAATGAACACGTGGACTAAAAATGGTTGCTTATAGCCATCCCCCCCCCCCCCTCTTAAAATATCCTCGAGGAATATACAGTGGTGGCTACCACTTTCCTCTCCAGCTACGTTTTTCTGATATGCCATTACCAAATGTGGACAACATCTCAGTTTCGTTTTCAGTTGACTGAAATATATTCTATAATACAAGAGACCTAGAAACTGGAAGCTTCCATACGAGAATAAATAAAATAAATCGTCTTTATTTTACGAGGGTAGCACGTAACAGTCTTTCGACTTACAAACCTGTGGCCCTCGGATTTCCGATCGAATTGGAATTCAGTAGTGTTGATTTTGTGGAGAGAGGAAAAGCGGAGAACCCGGAGAAAAACCCTCGGATTTCCGATCGAATTGGAATTCAGTAGTGTTGATTTTGTGGAGAGAGGAAAAGCGGAGAACCCGGAGAAAAACCCTCGGAGCAAGGACGAGAACCAACAACAAACTCAACCCACATTAGACGCCGGGTCCAGGAATCGAACCCGGGTCACACTGGTGGGAGGCGAGCGCTCTCACTACTGCGCCACCCCTGCTTCCTCGTTAACTTTTCGTGGAAGCAAATTTTGGTTAACAAGAAGTCGTATTCTGGAATCAGTTCCATTCTGCAAGTTATATGCTTTCTAAGATTTCTATATAAATCAAATTTCTTCAAACTGTGTTTTTGTTGGTGTTGAATAAAAAACCATATTCCAAATCAAATCTGAGCTTCATTTAATCAATCAGCCCAATATGTTTCATTCCTTCACAGAATACCTTCTGATAATATTAATGTATTGCAAAGCACACAAGTGTTGAGGATAAGGAGAAGCAGCAATTAAGAAATCGCAATGGATCTTGTTTTTTTTTTTGGATTTTTGGATTTCGTGATTGAAAAAGTTTATATTCACCCAATATGGATTTTGCTCTACTTTTAATGCAAACAAATAAAACCAATGCTAGTTCTAGTTTCATCTCTTGCAACGAAAATGAAATAATTTAGTGATTAAGTTTTTGTGCGGCACAATTCGTTTATGCTCAATTTTCATATTGAGCCTGCTTTCCAGATCATTTGCAAAGCCTTTTATGCTGAAATCAATTACCGCTCCATGACAGTAAAGAGTCTACAAACTAAATTAATTTTCAGCGAAGGTCTTGTCAGAATGAGTTTTGGTCAGCCTGGGCTACCTGTTGATAATAGTGCTGTAATCGAAACAAAGTATATAAAATTAAACCGTAGGAATCCAACTGTAGCTAAGTTAAACTTCCAAAACTGCCTGCTTTTAAAAAAGTGCTTTTCCTTGCAAGAACGGAGTAGTTTATTTCATCAATTTTTTAAACAGCTGAAGAACTATCGGGCGTCTTTTTAAGGGATAACATGTTAGGAATATGAACGTCAAAAAATAAATTTAAAAAAGTTTTTGTTCTTAAAAATGAATCAAGAGTACAATAATTAAAGTGATTTCTGCATTTCATCAGCTGTGCATCGATGGGACTTGTCGTGCAAGCAGTTTATTGATCTTACGACGTCGTTGGTGTCGTGTATATAATATATAGTACAGCATATACTAATTTCATCACAATCCACTTTTTTAAACAATTCGTTGTTCGTTGCTCCCCAGGGGGGCAACGAACAATAACGTCAATGCAACTTATTAGAATTCTGCAAACCTTGCAAAATCCATCATTCTCTGAAGAAGACCGCAGAAGGCGATCGAAAATTTAGAGTATCCTTTTATATTTTTAGATCTGTTTAAACCATTTTTATATTTTTTAAACAATGTTAATATACATATATTACAATATTACATATTCCAATATGGAATGGATCCAATTACATCATACAATAATAAACTACAAAAAGTGTGATCCATTTTTCTGTCCCTAACTCAAAAGCGTCATTGACAGTTTGCATGGCTAGTGTCACATATGACCCTAGTAAATGACCAACAGCTCGCGAAAGTTCATTTCCGCGAAAGGTCAATGCGTTCAAACTCCCACTGGAGACACATGTTTTTGTCTCACACAAAAAATATACTCACGTCTTTGTTATTCTCAATTTTCTGTGCTCTTAAATTATCGTTTCTAAATGAACAAATCTCTAGAGGAAAATAAACTGAGTAAGATCAACAAATTCAAAACAATAGTCTTCGTCGATTGAGGAAACTGGGAATCCTGAAAATTATTTAGGCGTTAAAACTATAATGAATAAACTGCTAATACAAAGTCCTCTAGTAAGTTAACATGATTTTCTTTAGCTATCGCTACAGAACAACTGTTTAACACCAGTACGGATATCATTCATTCTCCAAACGAAAAGAACTGGGTTGAGTGACGAAGAAATAAATAAAAGCACCACAGATACCCTGATGGCCACAGCTGTTTTAAAAGTTATTGGTGCATTTATTAACACTCCAGTCGAGACATTATAAGGTACGAAACACAAAGAGAAAAGCAAAAGAATATACAACATGGAAGCCACAGATTTCTTGTACTTCGCCAGGTCTATTGCTTGTCGGCCAAAATTCTGGGATGTTCCGTTTGCTTGGACTTGCTGTTGGTGATGACGAATAATTCGGTAAACTTTGAAATAGGCGAATGACGTGGTAAGATAGCAAATGAACATCAGTGTCATAGTCGTTATATAAATATGTTTTTCATAAGTTCCATCTTCGTCCACTAAAACGCGGAAAATAACCGCTGGAATGGGAATCAGTAACAATGTGATAACAGTAAAATATCCACGACGCGATGTAACTGAGGGTCGTCGAGACATGTGTAACCATCGCTCAATGGACATAAGTGTTATTAGAAGAAGCGTGATAGAAATAAAGTAGATGGCACAGCTGTCGCCGATTGTGCTTATTGTAACGTAGTCTACTATAAGGTTTCCTTCGTACATCAAAGTGGCTGCAGCAATGAAAGGCTGAGCGATGAGTCCTGTACACAAATCGGTGAACGCTAATCCACTTAGAAGAATATGGAATTGTGTTCTCACAAACGTCTTCTTCCAAATTGCCGCCAAAATCAGCGCATTTCCAGCCGCTGCTACCGGTGATAAAACAGCAATGATAATAGAAGTCGAGAAAAAAAGATTGTAATAGTGAGATTCGATCTCAGGCCTATTATCATCCACTGAGTTACAAGGTTTGGAAACATTTTTCAGAGGGAAGAAAGTCGTGTTACTGAACATGGTGTAGATTCTTTGACGAACGTTGAAAGATTAGCTTGGGTCAGTATACCTCGATGAGGTTGAACACAGAAGAACAGCTCTTCACGCTTTGTGTGAGTTGTTCATATTTGTCGCTATTTTCAACTAAAAGTAGTGTGAGGGACATATAATTGCACCTGGTGACATTTCAATTATGATTGCTTTTTATGATTTTTGTCATTACCGCTGACTTTATTAATATAATTAATTTTTCATTCAACTTTTTTAATTGTTTTTTCTTGCACTGAAAACATGTTTGTTTTCTTACAGTTAATTACCTATCCGAAAGTATAAATACTAAATTGATTTTAACCATGACGTACTTGTAGTCCAGTCTTCGATCGCTGGCAGAATTGAGTGAAGGAGGGGGGATATCGTGTTATTGATCATGATTAGTTTTTCCTGATAAACTGTGTGAGGAGAATATGTCTTTACAACGAAATGAAAAAGTTGTTTTGTTCCACTTGTTAGAACATATTTTAATGTCAAATGTTTCACCTGCTGACTTTTTCTCAATGCTTTGTTATTATTTTTCGGCCCAGTTTTCTTTTTATTGGGATATCTTTTATATGATTATCAATATGTACAAAATAGATTAATTTTAAAAGAGAAGTCTGTTTATATTTTATTGAAGAGTACAAGTTTTGCATTGACAGCTTCAATTTCTTGTTTAGAACACCGTATATACATTTGCTTTTGTAAATTCTATGGAAGGCTACCAAAGTTTGCCTATTGGTGATGGGAGTAAAGTTTAGATAAAAGCTTTCTCGTCTTTAAGGACAGGTGACTTTTTGTATTGCGGTGTAGTTTTCTATCTTGTTTGTTGGACTAGTATGAAAAGATCAGGAGGAACGTTTGTTGCACTGTTTTTATTAATAAAATTGATGACAACGAAACAAAACACTACAGCTTTCTCTGATCCAAATTTATTTCACCGCACATATAAACATTCGCCAAAATTGCTTCACGATCGTTTCACTTACTGTAGAGATTTGTCTTCAATTTTCTATTTCACCCGGTTGCAGTTTGATTCGAAACACGTTTCTATCGAAATGATGCAGCTGAACTAATGCTATTTCTAGTTCCATTTCTTGCAATGAAGATCAATTTTGTCATGAAGTTTTTTGGAGGACAATCGGTTCTTTATTTAATTTTGTATTCAATTCTTATATCGAGTCTGGTTTCAATTACATAGACCTTTTTTTAACTAAAAGAGACTACGGACAAAATAAAGTTTAAGCGAGGACTTGGCCTGAATGAGTCTGTAGTTGGTATAAAATCATTGATAATCTAGTGTAGCTGTTGATAATGTTGAAATGTAAACAATAAAATATAAATTTAACCGCACAAACCAAACTGTGACTAAATTAAAGTTTCTAATGCAAAACTGACTCTGTTTAATTTTTGAAACAGCTGGAGAAATTGGAGTATCTCTTAATGCCAAAATTTAATTTTAAGAAGCAGAGATCTATTCATCCTAGAAAGCATTCATGGCCTGAACAATACAGGAATGTACATTTTACAAATTCCAATATAGAATGAAGTCAATTACACCATGCAATAACGACCTACAAAAAAACCATTTTTCTTTCTCTAATCCAAACCGAGTGCTTTAGAAATTGCCAATCGAAGCAGTACGGACAGGATCCCAAAATGGTAAAATGGGAACTGGCATTTGGGCTTATTTTCACTGGGAAAACGACATTAGGTCACTGGGACTGGAAATCAAAATCAAATAAATAATAAAACTACGATATGGAAAACTGGGAAAACAAATGGCTAGGGAATGCAATTTGGGCAAAACTTAAGCCGGGAAATGAAATTTCAACCCCCCTCAGGCCCCTCTTCATGACCCTCTATGCAAGGCGCGTGTCACATACATGAACCTAATAAATGACCTTAGCTCTCGTCGAGTCTCCTTGTAGGTCTGTGATCGATGTTTCGAAGGCCAATGTGAAACGGGTCCATTTTTGTGCTTTTATAGTAATTTACGTATTTGCTGTACAGAAGCAAATCCCCCAAAAAATTAGACAAGATCAACAAACGCATTCCGTTGATCAAGGACCGTTGGCACGTTTTGTATACTTTTTGGTTGTCATTTTGACGCTAAAACGTTGTTGCATGAGTAACCTACAAACATACATAACTCCTACAGTCCACATCACCGAGATGAGGGTCCTTAAATCAGTTCAAATCATTTCTTTAGCTATCTCTGCAGACCAACTGTTTCACGCCGTTACGAATATCATTCATTCTCCAAATGTAAAGGCCTGGGTTAAGTGAAGAAGACAAAAATAAAAGCACGAAAGACACCCTTAAGGCCACATTTGTTTCAAAAGTTATTGGTGCATTGATAAACACTCCAGCAGAGACAATATAAGGTACGAAACAGAGTGAAAATAACAACAGAATATGCAACATGGAAACCACAGATTTCTTGTACTTCGCCAGGTCTATTGCTTGTCGACCAAAATTCTGAGATGTTTCGTTTGCTTGAACTTGCTGTTGGTGATGACGAATAATTCGGTAAACTTTGAAATAGGCGAATGACGTGGTAAGATAGCAAGAAAACAACGGTGTCATAGTCAATATGTAAATATTTCTTTCATAAGTTTTATCTTTGTTCGATAAAACGCGGTAAACAACTGCAGGAATAGGAATCAGTAGTAGTATGATAACTGTAAAACATCCACGACGCGATGTAATCAAGGATCGTCGAGACATGTGCAGCCATCGTTCAACGGACATAAGTGTTATGAGAAGAACCGTCATCGAAATAAAGTAGATTGCACAGCTATCGCCGATTGTGTTTATTATAACGTGCTCTCTTCTATCATGGTTTGCTACGTACATCAACGTGGGTGCGGCCCAGAAGGGCTGAGCAATGAGTCCTGTACACAAATCGGTGAATGCTAATCCACTCAGAAGAATATGGAATGGTGTTCTCGCAAATGTCTTCTTCCAAATTGCCGCCAAAATCAGCGCATTTCCCGCTACTGCTACCGGTGATAAAACAGCAATAATCGTAGCATTTGCAAATACAAAACTTAACCATGCAGTACTTGAAGTCCAACCTGCGATGGCAGAGTTTTGTGAAGGAGAGGATGTCTTGTTACTGAACATGTCTAGAAATCACTGGAAAACTGTGCGAACAGGGATATGTATTTACAACGCAATGAAAAAGGTTTTTTGTTTCATCCAGTGGTTAGAACCTATTTCATTGTCAACGATTCACCTGCTTTCTTTTGCTAATGACGTTGTTATTATTTTTGGCCCAGTTTTCTTTTTGGACATATATTTTACATGATAATAAATATGTACAAAATAAATTAATTTTATGAGGGAGGTCTATTTGATATCTTCTTGAGCACTTAATATATATTTGCAGGGCTAGTTTAGCTGACAGTTGTACTGAAAAAAAAAACAAGAAATGGTCATCAAGAGTAGCCTGCGAATACAGCCACCTCTTATCGCAAGCTACATCGAGAGTTTCATGTTCAAACGACCTTATTTACACTTGCTTTTGTAATTTCCGTTATTGGACTACCAAATTGTGCCTCACAGTGATGGGAGTAATTAAAGTAATATAAAAGCTTTTTGTCTTTACGGGCAGTTGACATTTTAGTTTTTCGGTGAAACTAAGATTAGCACATAAAAAAATCGAACTTTGAAAATGTTCACTGATCTACGTCCCGTTCACCAAACTAACAACCTGCTTGATACAGACGTGGCTCGGATGAAATAACAAATATTATGTATACTTCCTATCATATTTTGCTATTTGTTTCGATTAATATGAAGTGATAAGAAGAAAGCTTGCTGTACTGTTTGTCAATTAATGTCAACGAAAAGAAACAATAGCTATTTCTGGTTCCATTTATTGCAACGTGCATATCATAAAACTTTCGCCAAATTGTTTCATGTCACTTACAGCAGAGTTTTTTTTTAAAACTGCATTCGCCGATTGTGTGTCTACATCGAGTCTCCTTAAAAGGAGGCTCGAGGTGACGTAGTTTTTTTTTAGCTCTAAATTATCTAGGAAGGCAATCTTAGATGTTTGCCAAACTACAACATAATGATCACATATGACCAAAGTGCTTCAGCGCTTGCTACTCCAATACGCCCAGCTTTAATTTTCCCTAGATTTGCAAGGAGAACGAATTGTCCGTTGTATTTCGTGTAGGCTATCGTGTTGACTCTTTTCTGTGAGTTTTGTAGGATGCAAGTAAGTTATTGATGTTTTCAACGTTACAGATTGTTCAAAAACAACAATCTTTCCCACTAGTTTAATACAAGAGTGCTCTTTTAACCGTTTTAGGTAAAAATATATTTAGCTTTGAGATTAAAGTTTGCCTTTTTGAGCTGCATGTTATGCAAGTCACACTTGTTCTGTTTATTGTTCTCTTTTTGTTATGTCACCTGTACAAAGCCTTGCATTAATTCTTGCGCAACTGTAATAAACTTCCTCGCATCTTTTGTTGGATGAGTGCTTACATTAATTTATTTTGTTTTTATTTTTTTCCTCTAAAAATCACTTACTGGCTTCTCTGACGAGAAAGCTAACTTGTATCTATTTTGTTTTTTCTATTATATTTTTTAGTATTTTTCCGTATTTCTTTATTTACTTACATGATCCTGCAGTTCTGTGCATTTAATTTGAAACCATAGCACCACCAAACATTTCATTTCTCCTAAGGGGAAAAGTAGTTTCTAAATAACATTTCCGCAACTAACACTGAAAGTAAAAGCGAATCGAATTTGTATTGGGCAAGGTAAGAACAGAAAATGTGATCAAGAGATAAAACTCTTTTAATGTTGTATTTAATTTTTAGTTTAAAATTAAGTACGATTTTCATAAGATAACATGATAAGTTGTCATATTTACCCTAGGGGACAAAAAAATATTTAAACATCAAGGAAAATGTGTTTACAATTATATTTCCCAGTTATACCGTTAACTACCGGACTTTTATTAACTTAAAGTTAGTGCTTGCCCTCTCTTGGGAAAAAACCTAATGGAAAGTGACTTTTTTGAAATTTTGGTTCAATTTTGTAACCATTACGTCACTGTTTCCAGTTAGTTCATTAATGGAAACTCTGGCAATTAAAACGATCAAAATGGAAGAAAAACGACCGAACAATAGATAAGTATTGATTTACATCGTTGTTCAACGAGCAAAGCCGGAGAGCACCACAATTTGTTTTATCAGGCCTAGGTCTTAAGAGGTTTTTGTTTACAGTCCATCAACTTGGATGATGACTCAGCTTTAATTGTTATCTTAATGTAGGTGTCTTTTGCATTTTAGTGCAAAACTGAGGTTCGTTTTCACGAAGCTTGATCTAGAAAGACTGATTACGTAACCGACGTTCGTCAGTGAACAAAGAAAGGCAATGTTCAATAACACATCCTCTCAACAGCAAACGTTTCCCATTCCTTGTAGCTTGGCCGGTGACGATTGGCAGAATGAGTCTTACTTCATCGTAGTTATAATTTTCACATCTACATTGATTGCTGTTTTGTCACCCGTAGCAGTTGTGGGAAATGCGCTTATTTTGGCGGCAATTTGGAAGAAGACATTTGTGAGAACCCCATTCCATATTCTTCTGACTGGCTTAGCAATCACGGATTTATGTACCGGCCTCATCGCCCAGCCTTTCATCGCTGCACTCAATTTTATTCATATAAAACAACCTCGGCTAGTTTGCGAAAGGCCAACAATAGTATTTGTTATAGGAGGAATTGCCAATGGCAGTGCAACTTACTTTATTTCCATCACGAATATTTTCATAACACACATATCCATTGAGCGATGGCTGCACATGTCTCGACGATCCTTGGTTACATCACATCGTGGGTGTGTAACAGTAGCAATGGTTTTGCTTGTACCAATTCCCTTGGTTGTTTTGCGATTTTTATTCGACTTTAAGGAAACTTATGAACGCGAGGTGTATATTACGATTATGACAATGATGCTGTTTTGCTTTGTTATCACGGCATTCGCCTATTTCAATGTTTACCGAATTATTCGCCAACACCAACAGCAAGTGCAAGCAAACGAAACACCTCAGAATTTTGGTCGTCCGGCAATAGACTTGGCGAAATACAAAAGATCTGTCGTCTCGATTCTTTACATTTTATTACTTTTTTCTTTCTGTTACTTGCCGTATTTTATTTCTAGTATTGTTTACCTTATATTTGGGATGTGTGTAGAATTAGATATTGCCTTTAGTGTATCCTTGTTACTCTTATTTTTGTCTTCTTCGCTTAACCCAGGCTTATACGTTTGGAGAATGAATGACATTCGTAATGGCGTCAAACAACTTTTCTAAAGTTGCTACTTAGTAGACTTCAACCAACGTTGTTTGCATTTATTCAAGCAAAGTGGTGCAGTTGAGTTTTCAACAAAGGCACGCTTCATTCAGAGGACCATAGAACAAGATTAAAAGCGAAACACGAAACGACTGATCAACACCCTTGATTTGTTTGGTCGCACCCTTGCGTCTCTTTCGAACAAATGCATCGAAAGGTTGCAAGCCAGCTTGTACTTTACGAACGGTGTAGAGTCAACAGAATAGACATGGTGGCAAATCAGGTTGGTGCCGCACATAACAGTATTGGTGTAAACAAATTGCCTGCACCTATGTTTAAAGCTGCATGCGCATATGTCTAACCTTATTGGTAACGGCTAAGCTGATTGCTTTTACTTGAATTGGTTATCGCAGTGCAGACAATGTCGAGCTGCAATTTCAATTTAGTCTCAGTTTGCTTTTAAAGACTGATTTATAAATAAGGCAATAACAGGTGCGGTGGTCTAATGATTGGTGCAATGGACTCCGGTTCGAGCGGTCGGTTATTCTGTACGATTTCTGGGAAAGACCATTAACTCTCCCAGTGTCTCTCACCAGATGTTAATGGGTACTGAAGGGTGTTGGAGGGTAGCCCTTCGATGGACTAGCATCCAATCCAGGGGGGAGTAGAAATACTCTTTGCAGCTTCATGGTACAGAAACCGGGACAAGCTCCGGCTTATAGGCCACTAGGCTCAACGCAAACTTAATTTAAAAGCAAATAGGTAAGTAATTTAATTCCAATAACAACGGGAGTGCAATAACAATGGTATCTTCCAAGCTAGAGGCTCATGATAAAAATGCTTTGTATTTTCTATGAAATAAAACCCTTACTTTGGTAAAAGTGATTAGTTGTGAGAAAATAAAAAATTTAATGATATGAATAAAAGTCAGCAGTTATGAAAAATCATGAAAAAGAATAATCATTGTACATAATAATAAGATGTTAGAAAATATCACCAGGTGAAACTTTATGTAATTTTCACTTCTTGTAAATAAAACTACAGTCAAAGTGTAAAAAGCTGTCCTATGTTTTCAACTTCATGAAGGCAAACTTGGCAAGTTAGCGAATCTGACGTTCAAGAAAGAAGCTAGACCATGTTCAGTAACACGACTTTCTCCCCAATGAATGGGGAAGAAAGTAGCCATGAATACGGATCTAACTTTAGTAACAATATTTTTATCTCGACTTCTATTATCATTGCTGTTTTATCTCCGGTGGCAGTGGCTGGAAATGCGTTGATCTTGGCGGCAATTTGGAAGAAGACGTTTGTGAGGACACCACTCCATATTCTTCTGAGTGGATTAGCGTTCACTGATCTGTGTACAGGACTCCTCGCTCAGCCTTTCTATGTCGCGACCGCTTTGATATACGTAGCAAACCCTAGAGTACAGTACGATAGGTCGCTGCTTTATATTATCTTAAACACAACCGGTCAAAGCAGTGCCATATACTTTATTTCCCTCACGGTTCTTCTTATAATACTTATGGCTGTTGAACGATGGCTGCACATGTCATCTCGACGATCCTTGGTTACTTCGCATCGCAGAAGCTTCGCTGTTATCATTATGTTGCTTCTTCCGATTCCCTCAGTTGTTTTTCGTGTTTTGGCAAATAGTAAACAGACTTACATACATAACATGAGAGTCGCAATTATAGTAAGCATAGTCACTTGCTATCTCATCACGTCATTTGCCTATTTTAATGTTTACCGAATTATTCGTCGTCACCAACAGCAAGTCCATGCAAATGAGACAACTCAGAATTTTGGTCAGCCGGCAATAGACTTAGCGAAATACAAGAAATCTGTGGCCTATATCTTATATATTCTTTTGCTATTTTCTGTCTCTTTCTTACCTTATATTATCGCTAGTGGGGTTTTCTAAGGCTAAGCCAGGTGAGTATAGGACTAGCATATGCCGCCTTACAGGCCTCTGTTGTGTTTTTATTTTTGTCTTCTTCGCTCAATCCAGGCCTTTACCTCTGGAGACTGAATGATATTCGCAATGGAGCTAGGCAACTGTTGTGCAGGACTGGTTAAAAATCTCTTTGATTTCATTGACGAGAATTGTACGGTTTCTTAATTGAATGGGTTTTATTTGTAACTCTCACAAATAATTGTTTTTATTATACATTGTAGTCACTATCTGTCTTTTCATTGGCTAAGAGCCTACAGTTAATTCTGAGAATCAGCGTAACCTATAGATGAGTGAATAATCTGCTAGCAGATTATTCACTTATCTGTAGGTTGGGCGCGCAATGCATGATTTCCGAGAGGAATGTGGGACACATCTGACAGCGAAGGAAATTCATAGTTCGTCGATTCGCTTCTTCAACCGAGCAAAATACCTAAATTGAAAAAATTGCTGGACAATAAATTCTCGGAAAACACAAAATGACCGACAAAGATTGCGGAGGAACTATTCCACAAATACCTTGAGAGAAAAGCATGCAAAAGCAAGACGACAAGTAGGAATTAGTAGAACGGTTGTAGTAGTTTTGTCCTTATTTTTTCCAGAAAAACAATGTATAATAAATACAATTATTAAATTCGGTTTTTGTGATATCCGGAATAATCAGGATCTCGGTAAGTGTTATCAGCCTCAGCCTTCGGCTTCGGCTGATAACACTTAATGCGCTATTTTATCGACGAGGAATGATATTTGAATTTTTTCCTTGAAAGACTACGCGAGTGGTGCACATCAAAACTTTCTGTTGACTGACATATTTTCCATAAGAAAGAAGCCCGGGTTTTCGTTAGTTGTTCTTTCTTAATTGTTGAAATTAACACATTTTTTGTCCTTTCAAAGAACGGGCCTTCGAGAGGAATTTGCATCTTTCGATTAAATAAATTTAGCTATACTATCGTTGTTTCGACAAAAAGGCTAGTTCTTTGTGGCACGCCAGTTCCAGGTTTTTATCTAGTCAGCGTTAATTCTATATTAAACTTAAAAGGTTTTATCTGGATTTGTAAATTGCAGGATCAATAGCTGACATCGTGCTCAGGTGTGCCTTAAACAGAAGCTCGATTCAATTAAAGTAATTTTTTTCTCGCCTGCAGTGTAGGCGTTTTGGTAGACGACGCTTCGATTAAAAAAAAAAAATGAAAAAAAAAACACTTGAAGAAGCTATTCAGCGCTTGCTCATTCAAAATATGACAACACTGCTGGTTATTTGAAAGGATTACGAATCGCGACGTCTTATTTTGTATAGGCCTTTTTAGATCATTAAACTATTTTTCTAAAGATTTTTCAAAGCACTAAATAAAAGTACATCAATTCTTTCCTAACAG
Organism: Oculina patagonica; assembly: GCF_052425735.1. Classification (NCBI taxonomy): domain Eukaryota; kingdom Metazoa; phylum Cnidaria; class Anthozoa; order Scleractinia; family Oculinidae; genus Oculina; species Oculina patagonica. The sequence goes on from NC_135768.1 coordinate 17,801,196, forward strand.
TTACACTGAGATAAAATAATGCGTAGTCACGAAATTAAAAGTCACTCACTTTAGATTTTTAGACAGTCTCAATTGTACCGTTTATTTTCGTTTTCGACATCATACCACCAGTACAAAGCCTTGCTTTAATTATTACAACTAAATTAATTTCCTAGCATTGTTTGTCCCATGATGGTAGCTAGCATTAAATTTATATTTTCCTTTAGCAACCACTATAACCGGCTTCTAAGTCCAGATAGCCATCATATTTCTATTTCTGTTGTCATGTAGTTTTATTATTTTGTCGTCGTATCACTTTACTCACTTAAAATGACTTACTTTAAACAGACTGCAGCGGTTTGCATTAAAATTGAATGTGTTCGGTTAGAAACCGTGAAAGCATTGCTGCAGGAGAGGAATCTTTTCTTATATAGCAACATAAAACCATTTTATTTTTTCATATGTTTCCGCAACTAGCACAAATTTGAATTGGGCATAGTGTGGACAGAAAATGTGATGATGAGATATTACTCTTTTAATGTTGTTTTAAAATATTTTCCTTAGATATTCAGGATGATTTTCATCAGATAAAATGATAGGTTATCATGTTTATCATAGGGACAGAAAGAAATTTAATTAAACATCAGAGAAAATGAATTTATAATAATATTTCCCAGTTATACCGTTAACTGGCGTGGTTTCATGTACTGAAACTAATAGAAAGTGACTTACTGAACGTTAAGTACAATATTGTCACCATAATGTGACTGTTTTTAGTTAGTTCATTAATGCAAACTCGAATATTAAATCCAAAATGGGAGAAAAAACGACCGTAGAACAGATCAATATCGATTTACATCTTGTTTTTTCAACCAGTAAAGTTGTCAAACGCCACTGTTTGTTTTATCAGGCGGAAGACTTGAGAGCTCCTTGTTTACAGTCCATCAACAGGGCGGATAAAATAATCTTGTTCAGAAGCTTGATGTAGGTAAAATTTACATATCAGGTCAAAATTGTTGTTCGTCTTCTCTGAGGTTGACCTAGCAAAACGGATAGCGCTACCGACGTTCATGAAGAAAATACGCCCAATGATGTTTAGTAACACTTCCTTTTAACAACAGTGGTTTCCCTTATCGTGTAGCGGTGACAACTGGAAAAATGAACCTTTCTTCTACGTAGTTACTTTTGCGACCACTGTTTTAGTTGCCGTTTTGTCACCCGTGGCAGTTGTGTGAAATGCGCTGATTTTGGCGGAAGAGAAGAGAACTTTTGTTAGAACTCCATTCCATATTCTTCTAAGGTCCGGTTCAAACGTCGAACTTCTCATGTACCGAACCTAATAGCCGCAATTAAGTACATGAAGAGATCGACGTTTGAATCAATTAAGTTCGACAGATGTAATTTGGGTCGACCCAAGAATTAAGTTCGACAAGGCCAGTCGGTCAGATCGACTATGGAGCGACTGCGGAGCGACTCCGATTCAAACGTCGAACTTTTCATGTACCGAACCTAATGCATAAATTACGCTAATGCATTTGTAAATATAAGAAGGTTTGTGATTGGCGAGTGAGCTGTCATGAAAGCGGTCATGCATAACATTTGGCGCGACGAAATCCTCTGGATTGCTATTTTCTGTCTGTTTCTTACCTTTTGTTATCTCTACTGTGGTGTATCTTTATCTGGGAGAGCGCTTGGAATTAGTTGTGGCCTTTAGTGTGTCCTTGTTACTGCTATTCTTGTCATTTTCACTCAACCCGTTTTTAACAAGGACATGCTCTACTTTCAGTAGGACCACTGTTCATTTCTTATTTATTTATTTACTTCTTTTCAATAGCCTTCATTTAAATGGTCACACAACATGGTTTTATGCACAGAAAAAAAAGAACAAAAACAATAACAAAACAAGAAACAAATTCACATGGTTTCATCAATAAAAAAGTTTGAATCACTTTTTGACTGAACTGCGTTTTAACTGTGTAAGTGTCAATATTAACCATACCAAGACCGTGGTACAAAGGGGTGGGGAGTGGACAAAAATCTACCAAGGTTTTCGTTCTTTTTATGCCTAGTGGAATTAATTTGCACTGAGTAGAAAGCCCTTAGCAACTCTACAAGATAATATAATATTTTCGTTGGCAGTGACGTTATATGACGTCATTAGAGCCGTCGTCTTTGATTTCACCATTTTTTTTTTCTGCAAAATCAAGCCAAAATGTATATGGAAAAATCTGGAGAAAATGAAGAAAAAATGTAAAAACATTTATCTTCCCGGACCCTTGAGAAACTGGAATTCGAGAATGCCTAGTTTTGCGACTTTTGAAAATGTCGCGAAGCATGCCTTCTTAGTTTGCATGCAGATCGTGAATGATATACAGAGAAGATTTGTTCTAGTATGCATTTTAAACAACCAAAGAACAAGTGTTATGTTGATGTAAATTGGAGTCTGCTGCTTGAATAAATCTAGAGATATACGCTGCTAAAGTTGACCTTAAATCACAACTTCTGTCACACCACTGGGGCAATTTTTGGGGGGTAGTCTGTTCTCGAAAACAATAAAGTCAATCCATTAAACAATGTTACCATGGTTACCAGTTGGGTATGACCTGCATACCCTATAAATATGGTAGAGATCGGCCGTCCCCCTTCTTCCGCCCCCTGCCCGGAATTCAGAGTCACAAACTCTTAAGTCCACTTCAGGGAGTACCCTTACCCCGTGAGCGTTTAAGGGTGAAATATTAGAGAAAATGATTGACGTACATCTAATTAAACTTGAGGGCTTCCGTCTAAAGTTTGAATTGAGTGAATTAATACTAATGAGATGCAAAAGGAGAATCGAAAAGATTGCAATATTGGCCACTCAGTCGTTAAAGTGCCGCGGGTATTAAGTTTCTTCAATGCGATTTGACCCAATATTTGTTACATGAAAAAGTAGATAATGTCTGATAAAATTTTCGCTTATCGTTTAACAAAAATATAACCTAAGTAGTTTTTTTTTACTTCTACTGAGTTTTGTTAAAGTTCTTTTAGTTTTCTAAATACATTTACCACTGCCAATTAATCCTAATGGGGGTCAATAAGGATCAAAATGAAACAGAAATTTACCATTGTTTTTATCTTTCTTCAAACTCTAAGCCTATTTGCACGACGTTTAAAGGTCCCTCATAAGAAATTCTTACTTTTAAAACTCAGAACATGGCAAAAGTCCTTATATCTGCATTTACGGCATTTATTGGCATTGTTAGGGTATAGAAGTATTAGTATAGTGTGCTTTAAATATGACATGGATGTTGTATTATTGTGTAAACGAAGTAATTATGGTACCCTGGTACGCCTCTTACGTTTATACCCAGACATGTTTATCCACAAAATAAGAACGTTTGTTGGAAACACCTTCAGATAACAAGCTGTTCATTTTAGTTATTTTAAATTATGTTCATATTCATATAAATATGGTACTTATTAACATTTTTAGAATATTCAGACCAGGCCACTAAATTGAGTTTCAAGTTCAAAGTTTCTACTGTCCCTTACAAATCAGTTGTTTTAGCAATCGCTTCACTGCATTACGCATGTCATTCATCCTCCAAAGGTAAATGAGAGGATTGAGTAAAGAAGAAAGAAATAAGAACATCACCGATAATATAAACATCAACTGTAATTGAGAGTGACTGTACCATAAATAAAGTATAGCGAAGATAAAAAGGGGCAATACACTAATGTAGAATGTTCCTAATATATATGAGATTGTGACCACAGACCTCTTGTACTTAGCCAAGTTCATTGCGCACCGACTAAATTTTGGACATCGTTTGCTTGCATAAATTTGCTTTTGTCGATGCCGGATATTTCGGAAAACTTTAAAATAGGCGATCGATGTGGTGATAAGAAAAAGCAGTAAAATGACTATCACAATGATATTCAAAGCGATTGGATGAGATATAATTAAGATATATAAGAAGATATATATTGTAACTGGTATTAGAAGAAGCGACACCACAAGCATTATAACAAAGCTTCGTCGCACAGTTAGCAAAGATGGACGAGTGATGTGCAGCCACCTTTCAACGGACATCAGTGTTAGAAGTAAGAGGGTAAATGAGGTAAAGTATGCGCCACATCCTTCGGCAATGTCTTTGGCATAAGCGGAGAAGGACTGTTGGTTGTTCGTTTGCTGGCGTCTTTCTAAACAAATAAATACGGCTGCAGCATGAAAAGGCTGGGCGACAAGTCCTGTGCAAAAATCGGTTAAAGCCAAGCCACACAGGAAAATATAAGAAGGTGTTCTGAGAGACCGGTTTTTCCAAATTGCTGCTGTGATTAAGGCATTTCCAAGCACTGCCACTGGAGACAAAACGGCGAAGATAATCGTAGCTGAGAGAGCTACCGCGTAATAAACAGAACGATGACTTTCTGTAATGCCGTACCAGAAGCAACCTTTAAACGAACCGTTTGTAGAAGAGTAAGTCACGTTATTAAACATGGCGGTCATCTGAGGCTTAGAGAAGAACTGGCATATGAACTTACATCATTTCACATTTAATTTAAACGTAATGCAGATGATGAAAAAAATAGTGCTCCATCATGCTGACGCTGAAATTATTGTCTTAAGGATATCGATTGTAAATGCAGCGTAAAAGGTTCTTTGCATAATTTCCTTCTCTACGTATGGTTAATATTTAGTTCACTTAGAAATGAATTGAATTTTGCTCTTAAGAGTCAATATTCATCGTGACCATCAAACTGTATTGCTGCTTAAAAGAGGAGGAATTTGATACAAAAAGCAGTCCCAGTCAAGATACATTTCAAACAATTACAGCTGTTAAAAAAGTGAGCCGGAATAGAATTAGGGATAGAATGCAGGATAGAATTTCAAGAAAAGATGATCGACGTTCAAAAGGAAAGGTAAGATTCAAAAAAATAATAATACCGATGATACTGAGGCTAACAGAGTTACCGTGCACAATCGAACCGGTTTTTTTTTTTCGGTGACGTCTTTCAGTAAACGTGGTGGTTCTCTCGGGCGCGGAAAAACATAAATGTTATCGCTTGACCTACAGCTTAAAATAATACAAATTGTGCGAATAATCCTTCATCATCAAAGTGAGCTATAATCTTTGAAGGATGCAATTGCCATTAGCTGCTGATTATCAAGTTCTTAATCAACTTGGATAATTAATGGGTATATATTGAATATATTGAATTTTGAAAATTAGAGAATGTTTTCCGTCGCCATCACAGCTGCTCCTCAGAAATAATACATTTGCTACGTGATCCATTAGCAACTCTGTCGGTTTTTGTTTGAAACTAAAAGGAACCGCACATTAAGCGCTAAATAACACCCGGAAACATATTTGATAATTGTAGAGACTGACATAAATTGAATTGAGCAAAGTTTTGTTACAAAATGGTGCGGAAGAAAAAAATACTGACAGGCTTAAACCACAGCTCTAGGACTCGGGCTATACGCCACGAGCTTCAATATAGAACTAAAATACTGTAATACAATTAAATAGTGATAGATTTTTTACAATAAAGCCACGTCTTATATTGGTAGATAAGGTAAGAAAACAATAATATGTCGCATCTAGCCCTAATAACAACCCTGGTAGTCATGCAATAAATCAAGGGACCAAATGGAAACAAAAATTCTAAAGAGACACGTACCTAGCAGCGATCCAAAGATGGCTTTTAGGTTAGGTAAACTTTATTAATACCCCTTTCTTCAAACCTTTATCATTAATATTGGCGTTTCAACCACTTTAAAACGTTATATTTTCACCTTTAGCTATTCTTTTGGCGAAATAGCTTCTTTCATCATAATACTCAATAAGACACAATAGTCTAACAGGAGGTTAATATGCTGCTATCAGATAATCAAGCGTGAAATTAAACTGTCTGCCCTCACATAACATGAGTTCCTTATAGGAACTCGCCAGCCAACTTGAACATAATAATCACGCGTGAGCTTAATATGCTGCCCTCAGATAACATGAGTTCCATAATAAACTCACCAGTCAACTTGGACATAATAATTCAGCGTGAGCTTAGTATGCTGCCCTCAGACAAGATGAGTTCCATAAGGAACTCACAAGGCAAATTGGACATAATAATCAAGCGTGATATTAATATGCTGCCCTCAGATAAGATGAGTTCCATAAGGAACTCACCAGCCAAGTTGGACGTAATAATCAAGCGTGAGCTTAATATGCTGCGCTCAGATAACGTGAGTTCCATAATGAACTCACCAGCCAACTTGGACATAATACTCAAGCGTGAGCTTAATACGTTGCCCTCAGATAAGATGATTCCCATAAGGAACTCACCAGCCAACTTGAACATAATAATCAAGCTAGAGCTTAATATGCTGCTATCAGCGGATAAAATGAGTTCCATAAGAAACTCACAAGCAAACTTCGACATAATAATCAAGCGTGAGCTTAATATGCTGCGCTCAGATAACGTGAGTTCCATAAGGAACTCACTAGCCAACTTGGACATAATACTCGAGCGTGAGCTTAAGATGCTGCCCTCAGATAAGATGAGTTCCATAAGGAACTCACCAGCCAACTTGGACATAATACTCAAGCATGAGCTTAAGATGCTGTCCTCAGATAAGATGAGTTCCATTGGGAACTCACCAGCCAACTTGCACATAATACTCAAGCGTGATATTAATATGCTGCCCTCAGATAAGATGAGTTCCATAAGGAACTCACCAGCCAACTTGAACATAATAATCAAGCTAGAGCTTAATATGCTGCTATCAGCGGATAAAATGAGTTCCATAAGAAACTCACCAGCAAACTTCGACATAATAATCAAGCGTGAGCTGAATATGTTGCCCTCAGATAAGATGATTCCCATAAGGAACTCACCAGCCAACTTGAACATAATAATCAAGCTAGAGCTTAATATGCTGCTATCAGCGGATAAAATGAGTTCCATAAGAAACTCACCAGCAAACTTCGACATAATAATCAAGCGTGAGCTTAATATGCTGCGCTCAGATAACGTGAGTTCCATAAGGAACTCACTAGCCAACTTGGACATAATACTCAAGCGTGAGCTTAAGATGCTGCCCTCAGATAAGATGAGTTCCATAAGGAACTCACCAGCCAACTTGGACATAATACTCAAGCATGAGCTTAAGATGCTGCCCTCAGATAAGATGAGTTCCATTGGGAACTCACCAGCCAACTTGGACATAATACTGAAGCATGAGCTTAATATGCTGCCCTCAGATAAGATGAGTTCCATAAGGAACTCACCAGCCAAGTTGGACGTAATAATCAAGCGTGAGCTTAATATGCTGCCCTCGGATAACATGAGGACCCAAAGGAACTAACCAGCCAACTTGGACATAATATTCAAGAGTGACCTTAATATGCTGCCCTCAGACAAGATGAGTGCCATAAGGAAATCACCAGCCAACTGGACATAATAATCAAGCGTGAGCTAAAACATGCTGCCCTCGGTTAAGATGAGTTCCATAAGGAACTCACCAGCCAACTTGGACATAGTAATCAATGGTGAGCTTAATATGCTGCCCTCAGTTAAGATGAATTCCATATGGAACTCACCAGCCAAATTGGTCATAACAATCAAGCGTGAGCTTAAAATACTGCCCTCAGATGACACGAGTTCCATAAGGAACTCACAGGCCATAATTTACATAATAATCAAGCGCGATATTAAAATGTCTGCCCCCAGATAACATGAGTTCCTTAAGAAACTCGCAATCACGGCGTTTGAGCTTAATATGCTGCCCTCAGACAAGAGGAGTTCCATAAGGAATTTACCAGCTAACTAAACATATATAATAATCAAGCGTGAGCTTAATATACTGCCCTCTGATAATATGAGTTCCGTAAGGAACTCACCAGCAAACTTCGACATAATAATCAAGCATGAGCTTAATATGCTGCATACAGATAAGATGAGTTCCAGAAGTAACTCACCAGCCAGCGTGAACTAGTATGCTTCCTCAGATAAGATGAGTTCCATAAGAAACTCACCAGCCAATAATCAAGCGTGAGCTTAAAATGCTACCGCTGCCCTCAGATAACATGAGTTCCATAAGGAACTCACCAACCAACTTGGACATAATAATCAAGCGTGAGCTTAATATGCTGCCCTCGCATAAGATTAGTACCATAACGAACTCACCAGCCACCGTGGACATAACAATCAAGCGTGAGCTTAATATGCTGCCCAGAGATAAGATGAGTTCCATAAGGAAATCACCAGCCAACTTGAACATAATAATCAAGTGTGAGCTAAACATGCTGCCCTCAGTTAAGATAAGTTCCTTAAGGAACTCATTAGCCAACTTCGACATAATAATCAAGCGTGAGCTTAAAATACTGCCCTCAGATAACATGAGTCCCTTAAGAAACTGGCCATCCAACTAGAACATAATAATCACGCGTGAGCTTAATATGCTGCCCTCAGATAAAATGAGTTTCCAGATAACATGAGTTCCATAAGTAACTCACCAGCCAATTTGAACATAATTGTCAAGCGTGACCTTAATATGCTGCCCTCAGACAAGATGAGTTCCATAAGGAACTTACCAGCTAACTAAACATAATAATCAAGCATGAGCTTAATATGCTGCATACAGATAACATAAGTCCCATAAGGAACTCATCAGCCAATTTTGACATAATAATCAAGCGTGAGCTTAAGATGCTAGCCATGCCCTCAGATAACATGAGTTCCATATGGAATTCACCAGCCAACTTGAACATAATAATTAAACGTCAAACGTCTTTTTATCGTCAACTGTCGAAAAAATCAGTTTTTATTTGTCAAAACTAAGGTAACATTTCAGCAGCTCCTCTCAGACCTCTGGCTCCTTTCGTTCTTTTGTTTGTAACATTTTAAAAACCAGTCATTCTTATCATCTTGAGGGTTGCCAAACACAAGGAAAGTGAGAAATGCGCGAGCCTGAGCGTTTTGTAGTGCGGGAAACCATGACGATTAACACGAGGAAGCACGAGTTTTTAACATGCATAATTATGCATATGATTACTCGATCGGGCATAATAAATGACATTTTCACGATTACCGCTAGAACGGTTTTTGCGATACAAAATGTTTTCGTGTTTTTCACACGTTGTTGATCAAGTTAGCCTCGATTTACATTGGCGTCCTTTTTTTCCAGTTTGCGTCTGTTCTGCTGATAGAATTTTTCTGAGTTTTCTTATGGTTGATTCGTTGTGTTATTACTTGTTATTTGTTACGTCTGTTCGGTGCATTAAAGCAATTATCGTCGTTGAACGGATGCCATACCACGGAAATAACAATAATAATAACTATCCGGTT
>NC_135768.1:17811001-17872044 GCF_052425735.1 Oculina patagonica
GAATGTGGAATGGTGTTCTCGCGAATGTCTTCTTCCAAATTACAGCCAAAATAAGCGCATTTGCAATCACTGCCACCGGCGATAAAACAGCAAGGATAGTAGCAGTTGAGAAAACAAGTTTGTAGTAATTTGATTCCATCTCAAGGCTATTTTCATCCTCTGAGTTACAAGGAGTGGAAACATTTTGTCGAGGGGAGAAAGTCGTGTTACTGAACATGGTCTATCTTAATTCGTGTACGAACGTTGAAAGATTTGTTTGGGTTTGTTTCTCTCAATGAGGTTGAACACAGAAGGACAGCTCTTTACTCTTTGTCAGTTTTGTTGCTATTTTCAACTGAAAGTAGTGTGAATGATATATGGATCACCCGGTGACATTTCAATGATTACTGCTGACTGTTTTTTTATAAAATTAATTTTTCATTCAACTTTTTTTGATTGTTTTTTCATGTACTGAACATATGTTTGATTTCTTACAAGTAATTACCTTTTTCTAAGTATACTCACTAAATTAATTTTAACCATGCGTCTCTTTTAGTCCATGTCTAGCTCTCACTTATTAACAGTGCGAACAGGGTGTGTGTTTACAACGAAACAAAAAAGTTGTTTTGTTCCAGTTGTTAGAACCTATTTCAATGTCAAACGTTTCACCTGCTTCCTTTTTAACTCGGAAAATTCCGAGTTTTGGCGAGTGGGCCGATTTCACTCCTTCCATCCTTCACTCCTTCCCTCGATTCCTGTAAACCTTTTAATTGAATTAATTAATTAATATCAAATTGAATTAATCAATTAATCTTGTGAAGCGAGTAGGGGGCTGGGTAAAATGCGAGCCATATCTGTGTTACTTTATATGGAGTACACAAGTGCTATATATTTGTTTATGAAAACCCAAAGTTTTCCTTGTGGTATGCATTCTTTCAGGCGTAGACTCAAGCACACGGAATTTTGTGCTGAACGCATGCGCATATATGAAGTACACAAAGGCTATATATTTTCACCAAATCTTACTGAGAACTGGTTAAAACTCAACAAAATTGGGGTTTTGATTTATCGCCGAGTATTTCCGAAAAAAAATTCGATGGTACTAGAAAAGAGTTAAATTTGAATAAAATATTCATCTATAAGCCGAGGCCGAGCGATCATCATGATCAACAAACGAAAATTATTAGCAAGTGTTTGTAAGTTATTCTTGGTCATTACCTTTTATTTAAGTGGCGGCTCTTTAAAAACCATTTGGTTTAATGAAGCAACGTTAGGAATGAAGTTTTTATTCGCCTTTTCTTTGATATTTAGGCTGATTCTCGTCGTCCATCGGCTCGCTCTGGAATATTATTTATTTTGTCGGCGTACTGTGATCGTCTTTTGAACTGACGAGGGCATTCGAAATCCCGCATGTCTTAAACAATTTCCTTGCAATCTCTTCTACAATAATTATTTCTGCCTGAGACTGTTCCTGAGACTGAGTCTGTTCCTTTCCTTCTGTTCCTTTCCTTAAAGTTTAGTTAAATTGCAGAATCACTGCTAACGTGACCTTTCAAGAGAAGAAGGGTCAGGAATCGATCTCTTTGGCTTGTTGTGGCGACACCAGAAACTGACCAATCAGAAGCATCTGTTCCCACGCGCTTGGTAAACATTGTAACACGATCTGACAGAAATAGGCTCGATGTGATATTCTTGTTCGAAACCAAAAAGTTATAATACCACGACTTCTCTGCTAAAAGAAACCACTCCAGTAGAGTTTGATTGGATTCAGAGTACTAGACAAATACTGGTAACAGCACATGTTTCGTTTTGATGACATTTAAAGTTCACCCGCTTGATCTGCTTGATCTTTTCGCTAGCAACTTGGCGAATTGCGACGAACTGAAGATTTACTGAATCATCAGGAATCATCCTGTATTCTCTGGCGATTTTGCAGTTGTTCTGAACTGTCTCTACCTCGGCAACAACTTTCAATTTGAAGGTTTAGTTGTTTTAAAACCAGTAGCTTTTGGCATGATGATCGATAACCGCTTAATTCTTCAGAAGAATGCGTGATTGTTTGAGATGGGATTAAAGGACTGCAGTCTTAATCTTAGATCAGTCTTAGATCTTAAAGGACTGCAGTCCAAAAACCTACAATTTTACGTATTTATAGGCCAAAAATGAAGAAAAATTAATCTTTAAATGAGCAACAAGCGCGATCGTATTCTATCAGCGAATAGAAAAGAGTGGGAGAACCAATCAGATTCGCGGATTTTCAATAGAACACGGTTGAGTTTCTACTAAATACATTTACAATACATTGATTTCTCAATCTCTATTCTGAAAGCTGTACATAACTCAATGAAGGTAGTTAATTTCCCCAATGTTTAGACGAAATCCATTTCACTCACAATTGAATGTAAATATACGCTATTTACAAAAATATATATTAAACTTTCAATATCACTAAGTTGCTAATTAATATTTACCTTTTGTGCAGTGCTTGTGCAATATAAACCGACAGTGAATAATATCTCATTTGAAATCGATACAAAAAATCATGGTTTGTCAATATGTCTCACAAATCACATTTTAAATCATTCCTTGATTACTTCCACTGGCAAATTACAAATTGGCAAATTGCCTAACATAGCCCAGTGATTGCTTAATATTGAAATATTTAATAAAGCAACTCTTTTCTAGAATCGACGTTGGATTTTTTTTTCGTTTTCAAAATCTGTTAATATTCACAGTTAGGACACAATATTATCATGTAAAATTCTAGTTGTCCTTGCAAAGTAATTGCTTAAGCAATTGCCTCACTCCATTACGAATATCATTCATCCTCCAGATGTAAATAAGAGGATTAAGTGAAGAAGACAGAAGCCAAAACATTAAAAATATCCTATACATTAAGGGTAACACACTGAATGATGATATGAAAAGAGAAAAGATCCGACCATTACAACAGAAGGCACATAGCTTATATAAAAAATTACTAAAATATACAATACTGTAATTACAGATTTCTTATATTTCGCCAAGTTTATTGCTGGTCGACCAAAATTCTGAGGCGGTTCGCTACCTTGAATCGACTGTTGGTGGTGGCGAATAATTCGATAAACTTTAAAGTAAGCGATCGATGTGGTTGGAAGACAAACCAGTAAAATGACAAACCCTGTAGTGTAGTAGAAGGTTTCAGGATTTCCATTTAAGAAATTTAATAATCGGAATACTGCAAATGGTATCACAAGAAGCGATACTATTGTGACGATGATGCAAGTACGGCGCACGGTCAGCAAAGATCAACGAGTCATGTGCAGCCATCTTTCGATTGACATAAGTGTGATTAGTATTATAGTTAAAGTGGAAAAGTACGATGCACTGCCTTCCATAATAACTCACGAACTGCGAAGGAGCATGAGCTGTTTCTTGGCTGCCTGGGATTTTTCCAAACAAATCAATTCGGCTGTAACATGAAAAGGCTGAGTGACGAGTCCTGTGCAAAGATCAGTAAACGCCAAGCCGCATAGAAGAATGTAGGAAGGAGTTCTAAGTGACTGGTTCTTCCAAATTGCAGCCATAGTCAAAGCATTTCCTATCACTGCCACCGGAGAAAAAATGGCGATGACAATTGTAGTTGTGAGAGTTACTGCATAAAAAGAAACAGAAGTCACATCTTCTGTTGCCCAGGAGCAAAATCTCATCGAGCCATTTGTAAGCGGGGACGAAACCGTCACGTTGTCGAACATAGCGGCATCAAATGTTAACTGGTAGGAACTGTCAGTTTAATACAATGTGCAAGTTTCACCAGTATTCCTAAAAGAATGCAATTATATAGTGAAAAATTGATGCCTTATAATCATAATAAATTAATTTTTTATGATATCACTGAAAGACGAGAGTATTGAGGGAAATGCGTACCTGAGAGTTATATATCAACGATCCTAAATTGACCGCTGTGCTATCATGTGACATGGTTTACATTCCACCTGAAGTTACAATTGACCAAAGTTCTACCAATTGATCACATGAAGAAATAATCTGACAACCGCAAAGATGCTCAAAACAAGGTTTTAAACACTGTTTTGTGGTGATGCGTGAGCTTTCGCACATTGGACGATATAATCTGGCAAATAGTTTCTGCAGCTGCTTAAATACAGCCACGCCACTGAGCAAACAATACAAAGCTTGTGATAACGGCTATTATAATTATATATCTGTAGAATCGAAGGAAAAACAGAAGAAACTTAAGTGAATATTGCAGAACACTTGGTTACTTTACACAGCTTCGAGCGCGTCACTAATAAGAACTTAGAACTAATTAACGTTTAAAAAGGAAATAAAGAAATTATTGACCAATAAGCTGACAGTTTCTAACGGCCACTTCGATAATATCTACGAAAACCAGGTCTACTTTTAAAGTTTTAATTATTATTGTTAGTGGAATTTTACTAATGGATCATAAGAAGAAATTATGCGACATTAGCAAACTGATAAAAAACACCTACGTAATTATAAACTCATAGATTTAAACATTGATAATAAGAACAAAAGACTGAACGTTATTTTCAAAAACTACCTTTGACGCGTTTTCTTTGGCAACGTTATTTACCACCGAAGACGGGCTTTTGCCTGAAACGTCGGATTTCTTTTATTTTTTTTTAATCAATTTTTGCACTCTCATACCTATTTCATTTCACTGATAAATTTGAAGCCCAGCAGCCTAGTTTACCAGAGGACGATTAACGTTTATTCTGTATTGGTCTGTTAACATTAAACAGTTTGTGTTTTCTATTTTTGTCGGGCGTCGTAGAAAAAAAAATTAGGCAAAACTTCAAGTGGATGCTAGACAACGAAGGAATCAAGCTTCATTTTTGCTTACATTGTTTATATGTAATCTCTTGGCATGATGTTTCCCCCTCGTTTCACGCTGTATTTTGCATATTTATGTTCATCTCGCAGGTGCAAAAAGAATTGTCACATTCTGATTGGTTGTTCCTTTGTAAACTTAAGACTAACCCATGAACTCTGCTTGGGTATAACTTTAGTTAGGCTGTATTGCTTTGGATCACCGAGGCGTCACTTTTGTAACTATAGTTAGAATGAACAGAGAAGCGGTCACATCACCGAAATAGCTAACTATAGATATAGTTATCCCCATCGTAACTATAGTTAGTAGCCTAGATGTCACCGCAGCCATTAGCTATTTTAATTACATCTTAGTTGGATGTAGCCTATCTAATATATGCTAGGGCATATTGTATTAAAAGATAACGAATTATGTAAATTGAAGTTTGTAAGGCGAAAACTCGAAAGCCTGGATTTATCTATGGATAACCTTTTGTGAAAACAACAGAGTACATAAAGAAATCTGTTAAATATATATATTCCATTTTTATTTAATATTCCATTGTTCTGGTTAAAGATGGAACTGTTTGGACTAAAATAGGACCAATGCCTCCAGCTTAATTCGGACATTATAAGGAAAGTCAGCTGCTGGCCATAAAATCCAATGTTTTCTTATAAAAACTTTTTGTGATGTTAAATTTTATCGAGGAACTAACTCTTTGTGCAATACAAACTGTAATGATAGAAGATAAATCTTTCCCGGGCACTTACATTGAATAATAGGGTGTTAACATGTCCTTGCAGGAGAGCCGGAAAGCAGCAGGGAAAGAAGGGGTGTTTTAAATCTTCTTCAAGAAAAATAATTGCATAGAAATCATACAATAACGACTGCCGAGATTTTTAATTAAAAAAGAGGGAAGATATATCCGTTTCATTAATTGTTTGTCTTTTCCTAAGCAGTAATAATTAAATTGGTATTGACAAGAATATCTCTTTGTGCAAGAGTCCGCAATGTGCACTTTCGAAATTTAATTTCTTTTTTGAGCACCCGACCGTTTATATGAATTACCACCAAAACAATCAGAACTTATCGGGTAATTGCCCTGTAGAGAAATATATTGCGGAACCTTTCGAAAGCTGCGATCAACTAGCTTGATCTGTTGCAAGACTAGTAACGAAACCAGGTATAGTTCCATCCTACAGGACAGCTAAGCCTGGATAAAGAGCATTCATGGTCGCCGGCCCTCTGTACTGTATTGCTAACATGTCTAGTAATTCGACTATTTCTCCTACTTATGATGCTTTAAAGTTTTGTTACATCGGAGGTGTCGTTAGAGATAACAGCTTTACTTTGTACACGATGGATCTTATAACGTCAGTTATAACCGCCATTTTATCACCGGTGGCAGCGGTGGGGAATGCTTTGGTTTTGGCGGCGATTTGGAAGAACCAGACTCTTAGAACACCTTCCTACATTATTCTGTGCGGTTTGGCTTTCACTGATCTTTGTACAGGACTTTTCACACAGCCTTTTTATGTTGCAGGCAGATTGATCTGCTTGGAATCATCGCAGGAAACGAATGATACCAAGCTACTCGTCTTGCCTTATGTGACAGCCATTGCTGCTGGCTGTGCATCTTACTTTAATTCTTTAACTTTATTACTTGTAACGCTTATGTCCATCGAGAGATGGTTGCACATGACTCGTCGGCCACTGCTCACCGTGCGCCGTTGCTGTTTTTTCGTGGCTATTATATCGGTCCTTTTGATACCAATTGTTGTAAATCGTTTGGTGAACATCTTAAAGCAAAGTTTCGACCTTGTTTCGCAGTCAGTTTTCTTCATTATTTTACTGTTTTGTATTATCACCACACCAATTGCTTATTTCAAAGTTTTCAAAGTCATTCGTCGCCATCAACAGCAAGTAAATGACTCGTCTCAAAATTTTGGTCAACCGGCGATCAACTTGGCAAAGTACAAGAAATCCGTGTTTACGATCCTGTATGTATTAGTTTTACTTTTTGTAAGTGTTTTGCCCCTTCTCTTATTTGTTGGACTTGCGATATTTAAGTACAATCTATCTGATTTACAGTTAGTCTTTCTTATAGCTATGATGTCTTCTTTCCTATCATCCTCCCTCAACCCTCTTATTTACCTCTGGAGAATTAACGATATTCGTAACGGAGTGAGACAATTGCTGAATCAACTTTTCTGCAAAGATAGCTAGAAAGTCATCTAACTGATGACTTTCGTAACGTAACGTACATGTACAGAGAGCGGCATTCTGTAGAAAATACAACCTTAGCATGTTTTATTGTGAAGAAGGAACCACTAATGACAATGAATGGAAGTCATCTAGAGAAGGAGGGTCGAATCGATAATTACATTATCAAAGAAGTGGAAGTGTAAAAGATGCGGTTATTCATCTTGATCGTTAGCAACCATTCTTGTCTAGCTTCAGTCTTTATTACTTCTTTGGTGATTTTCCACACTACAAAACGTATTAAATAGGGTTCCCTTCAGTTTGAAAGGGATTTTCGTACATGAGATAAATCTTCAAATAAGGTTCCGGCAAAGCCGGTGTGACACTTTTGTGTGACACTTTGACTCTCTGCAGGAGAGTCAAACTGGCAGGAAGAAGGATCTTTCATTTTTCTTTACGAAAAATAAATAAATTGGATAAAAATTTTATTATAACGACTGTCGGGTTATTATCGAAAGGGAAGGAGACTATATCATTTCCATTAATTTTCTTTCTTTTCCTAAGCATACGAGTATAATTAAAGTGGTATTGACAAAAAACCTCTTTGTCCAAGAGGACTACAATGCATGGCTTTTGAAAACTAACTTCTTTGGCCCAACTTTCAATTAAAATACGCTTTCGCAACTATTACACTAATTGGATGTACCTAGTGGAGAAATATATTGCAGAACCTCCTACAGATGATGCTTTATATCTTTGTTACCATGGAGGTGTCGTAAGAAACAGCAGCTTTACTTTGTACGGGATAACTTTTTCAACTTCAGTCGTCATCGCCATTTTGTCACCGATAGCAGTAGTGTGAAACATTTTGATAATAGCGGTAATTTGGAGGAACTAGATCCTCCGAGAACCTTCCTACATTCTCCTGTGTGGATTGGCTTTACTGATCTTTAACGCTTTAATGTTACTTGTAACGGTTATGTCCATCGAAAGATGGCTGCACATGACTCGTCGGTCACCGCTCACCGTGCGCTGTAGCTGTTTCGTCGTGGCTATAATATCGATCCTTTAATACCAATGATAACAGTTCGTTTGGTGTACATTTTAAAGCAAATTTCCGACCTTATTTGTCGCCATCAACAGCAAGTCACAGCAAATGACTCGTCGCAAAATTTTGGTCAACCGGCGATCAACTTGGCAAAATACAAGTAATCCGTGTTTACATTCCTGTGTATTTTTTAGCATTACTTTTTCTAAGTGTTTTGCCCCTCCTCTTATTTGTTGGACTTTCACTGTTTAAGTACAATCCGTTAGATTTACAGGAAGTTTTCCATATAGCTATTATGTCTTCGTTTCTATCATCTTCTCTCGACCCTCTTATTTACCTTTGGAGGATGAACGATATTCGTATCGAAGTGATGCAATTGCTAAATCGACTTCTCTGCAAAAATACATAGAAACTCATCTAACTGACTTGTGTAACGTGACTTACTTGTAACGAGCTCGAGAGTGGTATTCTGTAGAAAATACAACTTGTGCATGTTTTATTGGGAAGAACGAAACCACTAATGACAAATAATGGAAGTAATATAGGGAAGAAGGAGGGTAGAATCGATAATAACATTAACTAAGAAGTGGAAGTAAAATATTTTTCTTCCAAAGTATCTTTAAACAAATAAGTATTTGGTACAACTAATCTATTAACATTATTATTGTATTATTGTGCAAAAATTAACAAAGTGAAAGTGCGATTAAAAAAGTGTATTATAGTATGATACAGTGCAGGACCCATACTAGTGTATTTGTTCTAATAATAAATAAGAAAATTATGTATAATATATATGAATATGTGACAATCCCCATTTCTGATTATTGCAGATAATGAGACCTGTTGTTTTGAAAATAATTTTAATGAAATTAAATAATTTTAACAACTAATGAACTTTAATAATTTTGATTACTTAAATGAACTTTAATGAGCTTTCATCCATTTGCTTTAAAGTACAATAACCCTTTTAGCATTGTTATTTATAACTTTTTTCCCAGGCCCAAACTATATACTCTTAGCTATCTACAAATGACCAGCACGTATAAATTGAATATATGACACATGGTTAATATTCTGCACTCAGTTAATATGAATTCCATAAGGACCTCACCACACCAGTAAGACATAATAATCGGGCACGTGGTTAATATGCTGCACTCAGATAATATGAGTTACATAGTGAACTCACCACCCTAGTAAGACATAATAGTCGGGCACGTGTTTAATATGCTGCACTCAGCTAATATGAGTTCCATAGGAAACTTACCACCCTAGTAAGACATAAAAATCGAGCACGTGGTTAATATTGCTGCACTCTGATAATATAAGTTCTATAGGGAACTCACCACCCTACTAAGATATAATAATCGGGCACGTGGTTAATATGCTGCACTCAGATGATATGCGTTTCATAAGAAACTCACCACCCTAGTAAGACATAATAATCGGGCACGTGTTTAATATGCAGCACTCAGCTAATATGAGTTACATAGGGAACTCAAAACCCGATTAAGACATAAAAATCGGGCACGTGGTTTATATGCTGCTCTCAGATAATATGAGTTTCATAGGGAACTCACCACCCTAGTAAGACATAATAATCGGGCAAGTGTTTGATATATATTGCTACAGTCAGATAATATGAGATCCATAACGAACTCACTACACTAGTAAGTCATAATAATCGGGTACGTGGTTAATATGCTGCACTCAGATAATTCGAGCTCCATAGCGAACTCACAACTTTAGTAAGACATAATAATCGGGTACGTGGTTAATATGCTGCACGCAGAAAATATGAAAATCATTAACCTAGTAAGATGTAAAAATCGGGCACGTGGTTAATATACTTCACTTAGATAATATGAGTTCCATAGGGAACTCACCACCCTGGTAAGACATAATAATCGGGCACGTGGTTAATATGCTACACTCAGATAACATTAATTCCATAGGGAACTCACCACCCTAGCAAGATATAATTATCGGGCACGTGGTTAATATGTTACACTCAGAAAATATGAGTTCCATAGGGAACTCACCACCCAAGACAGACATAATAATCGGGCACGTGGTTAATATGCTGCACTCAAATAATACGAGTTCCATAGGGAACTCACCACCCTAGTAAGACATAATAATCGGGCACGTGGTTAATATGCTGCACTCAGGTAATGAGTCCTTTGCCTAGACCGTTTAGCACCAATCTACATAGTAAAATGCACGAAGGAGTTCTGAGAGACGAGTTTCTCCACATTACCACCAAAATCGTAGTATTTCCCGATTTCCCGCCACTGCTAGCGGTGGCATGATGGCGACCATAATGGAAATTGAGAGTGTCGCTGCCCTAACAGCAGTACTGTGATTTCGTGGAACACCGTCAATGTTGCAAAAGTTAAATTCGATAGAACGAAAATAAGGCAAACAAGTGGTATTATTGCACATAATTACTGCTTTTTCAGAACGATTTCGGCGATTGTTAAAGAGCAAAAATGAGCAAGCGAGCCAGCAAAGAGGGATTCTCCACTAATATTTCGAATTATCTTCTTTATTATTTGAGTGAATTTTTGATTGGTCCAAAAAAAATTATATTACTGCAAGAACGATGACCTTGATTTCAGTTCTGATATCTTATCAGTGCTATCTACATGCAGGTAGTAATCCAAGGCTAGTATTGTACGAAAAGGATTTTTTTATTAAGTTGATCTCATTTGCTATGTCATAAAATAACTCTTTTACAGTGTGAGTTATTTATTTTTCAGGAAGGTTCTTCTTTGACTCGAAGATTAATTTATGGTTCAAAACAAACAAAAACAGATATTCAATAGCTTCAAAATGACAGCGATATTAAAATTAATTACTTGTACTATTTCATATATTTCAAGTTGACAATTGACAAAGGTACCTCAAGTCATTTTATATTTGCTATATTGACGGTAACAACCTCGCTTTTCTCAAAACGATTTTAATGAACTTTTTTCCCATTGCTTTGTGCCCTTTAGAGCAGTGTGATTAATGACGTTTTTGATTGATGTATTTCATAAACACTGCTGCAACAAAGTGGCCCCAACCCCATTTCTGATTATTGCAGATAATGAGAACTTCCGTTGTTTTGAAAATAATTTTAATGAGTTTTCATCCATTTGCTTTAAAGTTCAATAACCCTTTTAGCAGTGTTATTTATAACTTTATTTCCAGGCACAAACTAATATACTCACAGCTATCTAAAGATGATCACGACCACAAACTGAATATATATTTTAATGGGACCATAATGACAGTATAGCTGCAAGGATTTTTCGAAAGTAATTTCAAAAATAATGATAATATAATAGTAATAATTTTAATTAATTTTCACCCTATTTGCTTTCAAAAACAATTCTTAATTCATTTTCTAAAATAGGAAAGTGAAATAAGGAAATTTTATTTGTTCACCAGATTATAAGTCTTCAGCCTAAGCTAAACATCGTTTTAAAAAAGGATTTTAATTAAGAAACAAGAACAAAACATTCCTCACTGTATTTACGCTAACAACAAAGAATGGTCGAAAGCATGCAGTACATTCCTTTCGTTAAATTAAAATAAATTGATTCCAGTGACAAACGTGTGAAAAGCAGAACAATAATACACAGTTCTGCAGCTGACTGTTGACATAACGTTAGTTTAGTTGGGTTTGAAATATTTATAAGTATTTGATCATAACATCCCAAGGGTTGAATTTTAATTGAAATCAACCCAAGAATCTTGTTTTTGTCGAAAGGTTTTAAATGGAGCCCGCTGAAGCCATGGCAAATTTGACGACTTGCTCTCAGCCAACAGATTATTACTCCGCTTGTAGTTTAAACGTCGAGGGAAGAAAATGCCATGTTTATTTATGCGCATTATCTTTCTCGACTTGCACCATCATCGCTGTATTATCACCGGTGGCGGTTGCAGGAAATGCGATGATTTTGGCGGCAATTTGGAAGAAGACGTTTGTGAGAACACCATTCCATATTCTTCTTAGTGGATTAGCGTTCACTGATCTGTGCACAGGACTCATCGCCCAACCTTTCTTTGTTGTGAACACCTTTTGGTACTCAGCAAACTTGGGGATTGCCAGGGAAAAGCCAGTACTCGTTATGACACTGCGAATAATTGGCGAAGTGAGTGACACATATTCTGTTGCCGTCACAATTCTTCTTATAACCCTTATGTCCATTGAACGATGGCTGCACATGTCTCGACGATCCTTGGTTACATCGCGTCGTGGATGTCTTACTGTTGGCGTACTGTTGCTCCTACCCGTTCCTCTTGTTGTTTCTCGCGTTTTAGGTGGAACCATTAACGAAAATTATGTAGATGGGTGGTGGAATACTGCAATAGTTACGCTAATGCTTTCTTGTTATATTACCACAGCATTCGCCTACTTTCAAGTTTACCGAATTATTCGTCAGCACCAGCAGCAAGTACAAGCACATGAAACATCTCAGAATTTTGGACGACAAGCAATAGACCTGGCGAAATACAAGAGATCTGTGGCCTCGATGTTGTATATCCTTTTGTTGTTTTCTCTGTGTTTCTTACCTCTTACTGTCTCTGCTGGAGTGGCTCTTATTTTAGGTTACATTCCAGAACTATATGCGGTCAGTATATTGACATTGTTGCTTTTATTTTTGTCTTCTTCACTCAACCCATGTCTTTACGTTTGGAGAATGAATGACATTCGTAATGGAGTCAAACAGTTATTTTGTCGGTAAAGCTAAAAATATGTCAAAAAACTCATTAATGTTAGTTCACTGTGCTCATTCCTGAATCGATTTTAAAACAAGGTTTCATTTTGTAGGTCACGGATTACAAAATGGCATTAAAAAATTCTTGTAGTAGTTTTTGGGGTACGATTATCCCTCACCGTAAAATGTAAATAAAAATTAAAATCTGCGTCTTGATAGACATTTTTTGAGGGTAAAGATTTTTAAAAGCGACATTTCGCATAGTAGCCCTTTAATTCTTTATGTTTAATGACCTCTGCTTTGATGTAAATATGTAAATGAATCCATATGTTAGAAATTGCATTAAAACTGTACTGTTTGTTCGCTAAGTAACTGTGAACTTATTTTACGGGACTTTACGTTCGCAATGTGCGCTAATAGGGACTTTAAGATATGGCAAATACGAAGGACGGAATGAACATGTGGACTAAAAAGGGTTGCTTATAGCCATCCCCCCCCCCCCCCTCTTAAAATATCCTCGAGGGATATACAGTAGTGGCTACCACTTTCCTCTCCAGCTACGTTTTTCTGATATGCCATTAACAAATGTGGACAACATCTCAGTTTCGTTTTCAGTTGACTGAAATATATTCTATAATACAAGGGACCTAGAAACTGCAAGCTTCCATACGAGAATTAAATAAATAAAATAAATCCTCATTATTTTACGAGGGTAGCACGTAACAGTATTTCGACTGACAAACCTGTGGCCCTCGGATTTCCGATCGAATTGGAATTTAGTAGTGTTGATTTTGTGGAGGGAGGAAAACCGGAGAACCCGGGGAAAAACCCTCGGAGCAAGGACGAGAACCAACAACAAACTCAACCCACATATGACGCCGGGTCCAGGAATCGAACCCGGGTCACATTGGTGGGAGGCGAGCGCTCTCACCACTGCGCCACCCCTGCTTCCTCGTTATTTTTTCGTGGGAGCAAATTTTGGTTAACAAGAAGTCGTATTCTGGAACCAGTTTCATTCTGCAAGTTGTATGCTTTCTAAGATGTCTATATAAAGTAAATTTCTTCAAACTGTGTTTTTGTTGGTGTTGAATAAAAACCCATATTCTAAATCAAATCTAAACTTCATTTAATCAATCAGCCCAATATGTTTCATTCCTTCACAGAATATCTTCTGATAATATTTATGCATTGCAAAGCACACAAGTGTTGAGGATAAGGAGAAGCAGCAATTAAGAAATCGCAACGGATCTTGTTGTTTTTGGATTTTTGGATTTCGTGATTGAAAAAGTTTATATTCACCCAATATGGATTTTGCTCTACTTTTAAGTTTTTGTGCGGCACAATTCGTTTATGCTCAATTTTCATATTGAGTCTGCTTTCCAGATCATTTGCAAAGCCGTTTATGCTGAAATCAATTACCGCTCCGTGACAGTAAAGAGTCTACAAACTAAATTAGTTTTCAGCGGAGGTTTTGTCAGAATCAGTTTTTGTCAGCCTGGGCTACCTGTTGATAATAGTGCTGTAATCGAAACAAAGTATATAAAATTAAACCGTAGGAGTCCAACTGTAGCTAAGTTACACTTCCAAAACTGCCTGCTTTTAAAAAAGTGCTTTTCCTTGCAGGTACAGAGTAGTTTATTTCATCAGTTTTTGAGACAGCTGAAGAAATATCGGGCGTCTTTTTAAGGGATAACATGTTAGAAATATGAACGTCAAAAAATAAATTTAAAGAAGTTTTTTATTCTTAAAAATGAATCAAGAGAACAATAATTAAAGTGATTTTTGCATTTCATCTGCTGTGCATCGATAGGACGTGTTGTGACAGCAGTTTATTGATCTTACAACGCCGTTGGTGGCTTGTATATAACATATAGTACAGCGCTTAGCATATACTAATTTCATCACAATCTGATTCTTTAAACAATGTTGATATGCATATTACAATTTTACATATTCCAATATAGAATGGATGCAATTGCACCATACAATAACTAACTACAAAAAATGTATAATCCATTTTTCTTTCCCTATAATGAATAAATTACTAAAAAAAAAAAGTCCTCCAGTTAACATAATTTTCTTTAGCTTTCCCTACAGAACAACTGTTTCATGCCATTACGAATGTCATTCATTCTCCAAATGTAAAGACCTGGATTGAGCGACGAAGACAAAAATAGAAGAACCATCGGCACCCTGATGGCCACAACTGTTTCAAAAGTATTTGGTACGTTTATATAGACCCCACTAGAGATAATAAAAGGAACAACACAAAAAGAAAACAACGCTACAATATACAATATGGAATCTACAGATTTCTTGTACTTCGCCAGGTCTATTGCTTGTCGGCCAAAATTGTGAGATGTTTCGTTAAATTGCACTTGCTGTTGGTGACGACGAATAATTCGGTAAACTTTGAAATAGGCGAATGACGTTGTAAGGAAACATGAGAGCATCAAAGACATAGCCATTATGTAAATATTTCTTGTATAGGTTTCATATACACTCAGTAAAATACGGTAAATAACTGCGGGAATGGGAATCATAAACAGTATGATAACAGCGAAACATCCACGACGCGATGTAACCAAGGATCTTCGAGACATGTGCAGCCAACGTTCAATGGACATGAGTGTTATAAGAAGAATCGTTACGGAAATAAAATAGATGGCACCGCCTTCGCCGATTGTGTCTAAGGTGATATAAAGCAGCGACCTATCGTTCTGTACTGTAGGGTTTGCCACGTACATAAAAGTGGCTGCGGCAGTGAAAGGCTGGGCGATGAGTCCTGTACACAAATCGGTGATCGCTAATCCACTCAGAAGAAAATGGAATGGTGTTCTCGCAAAATTCTTCTTCCAAACTGCTGCCAAAATCAGTGTATTTCCAGCTACTGCCAACGGTGATAAAACAGCGAGAACCGTAGCTGTAGCAAATGCAAGAGTTAACTTTGTCGTGTTCGTACTCGAATGTGCGATGGTAGAATTGTGTGAAGAAGAGGATGTCGTGTTACTATACATGTCTAGCTTTCAAGTCTTATTTTCTGGGTTGAACAGGGTGTGCCTTCGCAACGTAATGAAAAAGTTGTTTTTATTCAAGTACCTAGAACCTATTATTTAAAATGTCAATTGTTTCACCTGCTTACAATTTCTAATTGCTTTTTTATTAATTTTATTTGACCCAGCTTCCTTTTTTTTATTGGAGATGCCTTTTTATGACAATCAATTAACCTTATTGAGAAAATGTACAAACTAAATAAGCGCTATGAAGGAGTTCTGTTTGATATCTTATTGAGCACTTAAGTGTTGGGGCAGTTGTGGGTTTATTTCGCTCTTATTTAGAACGGGCTATTGACAATTAAAATGAACGAAACAGAATATAAGTGAGTGGTCATCGACAGCTCATTTGTAATATGTCCATTTACAAAGGACTGGATTGACACCTTTACTTTCATGTGTTTGCCCTTGCTTTTCTAATTTTCGTTGATAGCCTACCAAACTGCGCTTAACGGTTATGGCAATAAAGTAAGAGAGAAGCCTCTTCGACTTTAATAGCAGGCAAATTGCTGAAATCAGTTGAAATTAGCGGTTGAAAAAATCAAACTTTTAAATTATTCACCCAAGCCTATATTAACCGTAACGTGGAGCTCGTCACGGTGGTTTTGGACGGTTCAGACTTCAATAACTTAATATATATCTTCATGTAATAGATTTCTACATATTCCAATATTGAATAATAAACTACACAAAAAGAGAATCTAAATCTATCCCATTAATGCCCTTTTATAGCTCGCGACGAGAATCTTTGTTGGTAAGTAATTGATGCATGGAAGGTCAATGTGTTCGACTGACTAGCTGTTAGAGACTCGAAGTTTTTTTTTGTCACGCGCTCGTAAAGAGAGAATCTAAGACTATCTTATGTCCTTGTTATTTACAATTTCTTGTGTTCTTATAGTAATGTTTCTAAATGAATAAATCTCAAGACGATAATATTAAGTAAGACCAACAAATTGAAAACAACAGTCTTCGTCGATCGAGGAAATTGGGAAGTTTTGAAAATTATACAATTCCGGTTTCTATTACTTGGTCCAAAACGTGTTGGGTAAATTACTCATAGAAGAAACATTTGATCCTGATTAGTTCACATCATTTTCTTTAGCCATTCTTGGAGAACAACTGTTTCACACCGTTACGAATATCATTCATTCTCCAAACATAGAGACCTGGGTTGAGTGATGAAGACAAAAATAAAAGCACGGACGACATCCTTAAGGCCACAACTGTTTCAAAAGTTATTGGTACATTAACGTACAGTCCAGCCGAGACAATGAAAGGTAAGAAACAAAGAGAAAACAACAAAATGATATACAACATTGAAGCCACAGATTTCTTGTATTTCGCCAGGTCTATTGCTTGTCGGCCAAAATTCTGGGATGTTTCGTTTGCTTGTACTTGCTGTTGGTGATGACGAATAATTCGGCAAACTTTGAAATAGGCGAATGACGTGATAAGATAACAAGAAAACATCAGTATTATAGTCATTATATAAATATTTCCTGTATAGATTTCATTTTCATTCACTAAAACGCGGTAAACAACTGCAGGAATGGGAATTATTAACAGTATGATAACGGTCAAATATCCACATCGCGATGTCACCAAAAATCGTCGAGACATGTGCAGCCATCGTTCAATGGACATCAGTGTTATTAGAAGAACAGTGAGGGAGATAAAGTAAATGGCACTGCTATTGCCGGTTGTGTTTAAAGTGATATAAAGCACCTGCTCTACTCTAGAGTTTGCCACGTACATTAAAGTGGCTGCGGCATAGAAAGGCTGGGCAATAAGTCCTGTGCACAAATCAGTGAACGCTAATCCACTCAGAAGAATATGGAATGGTGTTCTTACAAACGTCTTCTTCCAAATTACCGCCAAAATCAGCGCATTTCCCGCCACTGCCACCGGTGATAAAACAGCGAGAAACGTAGCATTTGCAAATGCAATAGTTAACAAGGCCGTATTCGTACTCCAATCCGTGATGGTAGAATTAGGGTGTGAAGGAGAGAATGTCGTGTTACTGAACATGTCTAAATTTCAAGGCTTTCTTTTCTCTGGACAGAACAGAGTATGTCCTCACAAATAAGTAAATACGTTGTGTTAAGGTGGCTCGACCCAGTTTTTTTCTAGCGATACCTATCAACTTTGAAACCCTCAAACTTAAAGGGATTAATGTCAATGACATATCTACTATATCACATGGATTACACATAGACTGAACTACAATATGATATAAATTTTTGGGAGATCGGAATGAATATCACGTGGCAATGACGTCACACAGGTTTTTGCTCTGAATCGAATTTTAGCCCGTTACCGCATTTTCTCTCGAGATCCTCCACGCTACGTATACCTTGGGTGTTTGCCTTCAGCTCTGCGGAGTTTCATCAAAATCTACAAGAGGAATTTTGAAATATCTTGGAATTTGTTTTTAGATGGTATAATTTATGCGTAAAATAAAGACAAGACTTCAAATAAAGAAATTTGCTTCTTTTTTATGTTTAATGAGAGGCTTTAGCCCTCATTCCTTTTAAAAATGTCCCATATCCGATATCCAAACCGTAAGAAGTAGGTAGACTTGCGCGATTTCGAAAAATATGAAATATATGAATCATAGTGAAGCTTAATGTTTAGTTCTATTTACCAATTTTACGCCTACTTTCGCAAAAAACGCGATTATTTCAAAACTCGTCAATGAATTTCCCCCCACATTTTTCAGGGTGTCAATTGATCAGTACACTACACAATCCCTGAATTTGATGCTCATTGAAAACTTCTAAGGTTGTCTAATATAAACGCAAAATTGAGTAAATATTGAAGCAATCTCGTAGTTTTGAATAATTTTGTGCTCTGGGATTTCCTATTGTTTCGAGTTGAGCACAACATCGAATTCCTGTGCACCACGCGTAAAATGACTACGCTTGGCTACCTTCCGAAAGCTTACCGAAATCTTTCCGAAATATGGTCCGTTTTAAAGAAAACAATGGAAAAGAAATTGTCACGCCACAACTTTTCTTGTGTGGTCGACGTCTTGGCTGAGTTAAAAGTTAAAAATGCCAAGAACAGGAAATGCAGAACAAAAAAGGCCGCCGTACTGAATGCTACGCTAAAGAGATTTAGGCTACGTTTACACGGACACGGTTATCAATCGACACGGTTTTATGACCTCGAAACCGCATCGAAAACGACACGGTTTCGAAGTGTTTACACGGAGCCTATTTAACGATTTTCCGACTGTTTTCCAATGTGATTGTATAAGCAAGCGCTGCTCTCTATGCTTGTTTCACCATGTTTACCCTTCGCAAGCCAGCCAGTTCGTGCCAAAATACATGGCCGTTTTCAAATCGATGCGGTTTCGCCGTTTTTGACCGTTTACACGACAATGAAACCGCATCGTTTTGAAAACGCTCCACTTTTGACAGCGTTTTCAAAACGACCCGGTTACAGTAGTGGTCTCGATCGGTGCCGTGTAAACGAAAGGCGTAACCGCATCGCTTTCGATGCGGTTACAAATGAAACCGTGTCCGTGTAAACGTAGCCTTAAACACTGATCAAAAGAAAGAAAGTGTAAACGAGGTAAGTTTCTGACTACGCGGTCAAGTCATATGTAAATGACTGGAATGGCGTCAAAACATAACCGGCTTTGAGTTTCATTCATTCATTATTGTTTACTTGAACTCGAGAGTATTACCATATTTCCGAAAGATTTCGGTAAGCTTTCGGAAGGTGGCCAAGCGTAGTTATTTTATGCGTGGTGCACAGGAATTCGATGTTGTGCTCAACTCGAAACAATAGGAAATCCCAGAGCACAAAATTATTCAAAACTACGAGATTGCTTCAATATTTACTCAATTTTGCGTTTATATTAGACAACCTTAGAAGTTTTCAATGAGCATCAAATTCAGGGATTGTGTAGTGTACTGATCAATTGCCACCCTGAAAAATTTGGGGGAAAATTCATCGACGAGTTTTGAAATAATCGCGTTTTTTGCGAAAGTAGGCGTAAAATTGGTAAATAGAGCTAAACATTGAGCTTCACTATGATTCATATATTTCATATTTTTCGAAATCGCGCAAGTCTACCTACTTCTTACGGTTTGGATATCGGATATGGGACATTTTTAAAAGGAATGAGGGCTAAAGCCTCTCATTAAACATAAAAAAGAAGCAAATTTCTTTATATGAAGTCTTGTCTTTATTTTACGCATAAATTATACCATCTAAAAACAAATTCCAAGATAATTCAAAATTCCTCTTGTAGATTTTGATGAAACTCCGCAGAGCTGAGGGCAAACACCCAAGGTATACGTAGCGTGGAGGATCTCGAGAGAAAATGCGGTAACGGGCTAAAATTCGATTCAGAGCAAAAACCTGTGTGACGTCATTGCCACGTGATATTCATTCCGATCTCCCAAAAATTAATATCATATTGCAGTTCAGTCTATGTGTAATCCATGTGATATAGTGGATGTGTCATTGACATTAATCCCTTTAAGTTTGAGGGTTTCAAAGTTGATAAGTATCGCTAGAAAAAAACTGGGTCGAGCCACCTTAATTCCAGTTAGTAGAAACTAATTTTTAAATGACAATCGTTTCACCTGCTTACCTATTCTTATTTCATTTTTATTACCTTTTTTGGTCATCTTCCTTTTTATCGGAGATATCTTTCTGTGATAATCAAATGACCTTGTCAAAATGTGCAAGGTAAGAGTAATGCTATAAAGAAGGTCTGTTTGATATCTTATTGAGAACTTTAGGGTGGACGTAAGTTAGTGTCCAATACCGTTTTCTTTTATAACAGGTTGCTGATTAACAGTTAAAATAAAGAGAGCAGGAAATAAGTTAATGGTCATCGAGAGTTCATTTTATAATAATTATATTCATAAACGAAAAAAAATGCAATGTAAGCTGTCATTCATGTTTATCCTGTGTAGATCTTTGCTTGATTTGTATTTTCCATTGGTGGGCTAACAAATTGTGCCTCACGGTGATGGCAGTATTGAAAGTGTAACATAAAAGCTTTTTCGCCTTAAGGGCAGGCGAATTTTTTTATCATTGGTGAGATTTGCGGATAAAATAAAAATAAATAAAAAAGAACAACCTATTCTAATAAGTTTTACTAATTTTTATTTATATTAATTATGTACAGTGTATTCCTTAGAGCGGTTTTCAATTGAGTGTCGTTAAACCAAAACCAAAGTCATAATTCTGCCCAATCAAAACAGACACAAATAATTCGGTGAACTAATCAAAACTCGAAGTTAATACTTTCAGCCGACGCGAAGCGCAGAAAGACGTGTTTAACCAAGTCACAATTGGTTCTTATTTCACTTCTGATTGGTTAAGAAAGTGGCGCGAGATTTTAAAACCAATCACTAAGCGTAGTAATACAAAACCAAAGCAAATACAACTTACTTTCGACACACAAGTGAAAACCGCTCTATTTGCCGAAAGGAAGTTTATCAGTACTAGTCACTGACTAGTACTACCGACAAAATCGGACGTCATCTTATGAAATCTCCGTGTTAAAAATGAAGGTCAACCGATGATAAAGAGGTGTATTTCATTCATTTTGTATAAATCAAAAGTGTTCATCATTTTTATTTTATTGTAATACATTTAGCCAATCAATGACGCGCGTCGCTTTTTAAGTACGTGTGAGAAAATGATTCTTCCAATCAGAAGCCGTGTATTGTGTTTTTGACGTTTGAGACGTATCAAGTTGGAGCTAATTCAGGGCTGATTGGCTGGCTGAGGTAGCCGGGCAACCTGTCACTAAAGCTGGGGGGAGGGAAAGCTTACGATGGACTAGCAACCCATTATGCCAAAGGACCTGGAGTTAAGCGCCGACCTGGTGCCAAGTCTTAGTAACGAGCAGCTGTAGCCTGTGTAGCGGCCGCCTGTGTAGGTTTGCGCGCGTATTATTTTGGAAAACACGAACGGCGATATACCTAGCTACGACAGCTGCAACATTATAGTCCTCTCGAGATAAAGCGGGTCTTATGATAGCACGTATTTCTTTATTTTTTCTCGCAGTCCGATCGGCTGCACATTTAAAAATATAGTGAACTTCCTAAAATAAGCTCTTCCCTCGGTGATACGAAATTTGTTGGAATCTCTCAAACAATGTATATATCAATATAAACAGTGCTTTCAAAACTTCGAATTGCAAAAAAACAAAACAAAAACAAAAGAACATCAGTCGCACGAGGAGTTTTTCTTCCTTTTCATCACTACCGCATTAATCTACAGTGACAAAGTCAACTGCTTTGTCACTATTTATTTTATTATTTAAACTTTGTATTACTGTCATTGGCCTAGGGATTTTCCTTTTGTAAATAAAACTTTACGATATAACTTAACATAGCAGGAAATCCTGTTCGGGGGCGATTGTTTTTTTTTTTGCACTAAATAACAATTTGAAATATTGACATTCGTCGACGAAAAGTGCGGCCTTTTAATTTCTTTAACGTAACAGCCTCTTACTAGCAAAATGTGCAAGTCATATCTAACGTTTTTAACCTTATTTCGAAATTCTAAAGTGCTAAGGTCTTGAAGGAAAACGTCTATCCAAAAATCCAATATTATTAATAACGGTGAAACATCTTTGTTTTAATAGATCCAAGACTGCCATTGTCTAGCAGAATATAGGCGCCAAACAAAAAGCCAAAAAGTAATTAACGTACATGTAATATAATTTAAAAAGAACGACTGACATATTTGAAGAAGTAATTTTATACAAAGCAGCAGGTGAAACGATCTGCGGACGCCAAAAACACCAACGACAGCAAGATTTCATGCAAAACTCATTTTTTAACCTTAAATTTGCGAAGAAGTGAGCTTCTTCGCCGAGTTAAATTTTATCGCGTTTGCAAAGTAAACGAGACTGCGGACGTTTAAAAGCAAAGCTAGCTACATGAAGGCAATTGGCAATAATACTACCTCCTCTCCCCGACCAAGTGTTCCTAATTCCTGTGCCTCTGAAGATGCCAATAACATTTACGAATCTTACTACTACGAAGCAAGTGCGTTGTCAACTTCCATCATCATGGCTATTTTGTCACCGGTGACAGTGACGGCAAATGCGTTGATTTTGGCGGCAGTTTGGAAGAAGACGTTTGCGAGGACACAATTCCATATTCTTCTTAGTGGCTTAGCGCTCACCGACCTATGTACCGGGCTCATTGCTCAGCCTTTCTACACTCCCACAATTTTAATGTTCTTAGGCAACAATGAGGTACTTTGTGACGGGCGTTATGTTACCATAGAGGCGATTGCTAATGGCAGTACAACCTACTTTATTTCGATCACCATTCTTCTTATAACGCTCATGTCCGTTGAAAGATGGCTGCACATGTCTCACCGATCCTCGGTTACATCGAGTCGTAAATGTTTAACAGTTTGCGTACTGCTGCTTCTTCCAATTCCCTTGGTAGTTTTTCGACTTTTATACGACATTAATGATACCTATGGGCGCGAGTTGAGTATAATGAATTCAACATTGCTTTTGGTTTGCTTTTTTGCCATCACAACTGCTTATTTAAGAGTGTTCCGAATTATTCACCGTCATCAGCTACAAGTGCAAACCAATGAACCGAGTCAGAATTTTGGTCAACCGGCAATAAACTTGGCAAAGTACAAGAAATCTGTAGTATCAATCCTTTACATTTTAGTTGTATTTTGTTTCTGTTTCCTTCCTTTTATTGTATCTACTGCGATGAATCTCAGTCTAGGCAGCAATCCACCAATAGCGGCAGCCTCTAATGTCTCTGTCATGCTTTTGTTTTTTTCTTCTTCACTCAATCCATGCCTTTATCTTTGGAGAATGAATGATATCCGTAATGCAGTAAAAAGCCTTGTTGGGCATGATTAAACAGTACCAAATTAATACTACTGCTCAAAAGATATCATTTTAATGGTTACGCTAAAGGTTTCATCCATGGATATGAAAGTTAGAAACACCTTGTACAGCATAAGAAACAGTGTTGTACAAAAGTAGTCCCCAGTCGCTTTTATTTGGATGGTCCACAGACCTTAAGTTTCATGCACCTTGTTAAGCATAATGAGCAATACCCATGAAGAATACTTCTCAAAATGAATAACTGAGTAAGTTTTCATTCGTATGGTCGCACAATAGCTACCCAGAAGTATAGCTCGGACAACCGTTTTATTAAATAAGCTACCAATTTCATCGTTCTCTAGATTTAATAACTATTCAAAGTGGCTATGAGCCACTAAACTCGGAAAATTTATTATGAAACAAGAATCGAAAACAACAAACTGACAAATAGAGATTTGCTAAAACAAATGATGTTAAACTTTCCACAATTCAGATCACTTCACTTAGTTTCATTGTCATCAAGCTGCTCATCGAGAGCAGGCCGAAAGGGTAAGTGATAGAGTTCCCATCGGTTGCAAATTGTTTTCTTTCTTCTCATTTTTCCTTTTTGTTGGTTGGAAGGTTGGCAAAATAATAATATCATCAGAAAAAATAAATTTTGGTTTATTTCAAGAAAACTGACATTAATACAATATTTCGGCTGGTAGTTAAGCATGCATGTACCGTATTTATTCGGCTATAAGCCGAGACCCTAGACTTTTAGTTTTTGGAACCAGTTAGACTCTGACAAAAAATAGACCCAAATTACTCGGCTATAAGCCGAGACCCAATTTTTCCTTCAAACTATAAAACAATCCACGTACAGCGAATCAACATATTCGTTAAATCACAACTATGTAATTGAAAAACAACAAATCACTGATAAAGAATGAATTCATTAATAGAACCGTACACAATTAAGCGTGACAAAACATTCACCTGAGTTCAGAATCCCATCTAAAACAAACACGCATTCTTCTGAAGAATTAAGCAGTTATCGATCATCATGCCAAAAGCTACTGGTTTTCAAACAACTAAACCTTCAAATTGAAAGTTGTTGCCGAGGTAGAGACAGTTCAGAACAACTGCAAAATCGCCAGAGAATACGGGATGATTGCTGATGATTCAGTGAATCTTCAGTCCGTCGTAATTTGCCAGGTTGCTAGCGAAAAGATCAAGCAGATCAAGCGGGTGAACTTTAAATGTCATCAAAACGAAACATGTGCTGTTACCAGTATTTGTCGAGTATCCTCAATCCAATCAAACTCTTCTGAAGTGCTTTCTTTTAGCAGAGAAGTCGTGGTATTTTAAGTTTTAGCTTTTGAACAGAAATATTACATGCAACCGATTTCTGTCAGATCGTGTTACAATGTTTACCAAGCGCGTGGGAAAGACCGCTTCTGATTGGCCAGTTTTTGGTGTCGCGACAACAAGTCAAATAGATCGATTCCTTATTGACCCTTCTTCTCTTGATCGGGGGTGGAAGCGGAATCATTGGACTTTGGATATTCATGATTCCTGTCTTATTTTACCTCGATGATTCACGATTCATTTATAAATTTTATTCAATATTCATGATTCATTTTCATTCTTTTCACCCAGCTTTCGAAATAACGTCTACTGGTTTCTGTTGTTTTTCACCTACAGGCTGGTTGCGCATTCCGGTTAGTAAGGGATGAAGATGTGAAGCCAAGGGTACAGTCATGTTTCCACTGCTTTCCTATAGGGGGGTCTGGGGGCATGCTCCCCCAGGAAATTTTGAAAATAAGATGC
Organism: Oculina patagonica; assembly: GCF_052425735.1. Classification (NCBI taxonomy): domain Eukaryota; kingdom Metazoa; phylum Cnidaria; class Anthozoa; order Scleractinia; family Oculinidae; genus Oculina; species Oculina patagonica. The sequence goes on from NC_135768.1 coordinate 17,836,482, forward strand.
TCAGAAATGCGATTTCAGGCCATTTCTGAAACATATTTGTTAAGAATTTAGTAAAATGACCCATCAGTTTAATTTTTATTACATTCTATCACAGGCAGACCACCCTATGTGTTCGTGGTTAATAATTGTTGACATAATGTTACGTTGAAATCAATGGCGCATATAGAAGATATATAGAGAAACATTACGTCGCTTCGATCTACTACAAAATATAAAATTTACTCTAAATGATTCAATAAAAGTTAAGATGAAATGTTGAATGAGTCTTGTGTCATGTTTTTTGCCGCCCCGAGCCCTTTAAGCCGTTTATTTTGCGAGATCATTTAGCGACCGGTAGAAGAGAAAGAGTTCTCTTTTCTCTTTCTCTTCTACCGGTCGCCAAATGATCTCGCAAAATAAACGGCTTAAAGGGCTCGGGGCGGCAAAAAACATGACACAAGACTCATTCAACATTTCATCTTAACTTTTATTGAATCATTTAGAGTAAATTTTATATTTTGTGGTAGATCGAAGCGACGTAATGTTTCTCTATATATCTTCTATATGCGCCATTGATTTCAACGTAACCTTATGTCAACAATTATTAACCACGAACACATAGGGTGGTCTGCCTGTGATTCTATATTCACAAGCATTCAATATCGATGGAAGCATTCATTTGTTATTCATGATTCTTTTGGCCATCTCCGTTATTCATGATTCCCAAGTTTTAAACACAAAGATTCATGATTCCTACCAATTTTACAGCTATGATTCATGATTCATGATTCCGCTTCCACCCCCGATCTTGAAAAGTCACGTTAACAGTGATTTTGCAAATTTAAAACTAAACTTAAAGAAAGGAACAGAATGAAAGGAACAGAAACAGTCTCAGGCAGAAATAATTATTGTAGAAGAGATTGCGAGGAAATTGTTTAAGACATGCGGGATTTCGAATGCCCTCGTCAGTTCAAAAGACGATCACGTACGCCGACAAAACAATAATATTCCAGAGCGAGCCGATGGAGGACGAGTTCCAGCCTAAATAGCGACGAAAAGACGAATAAAAACTTAATTCCTAACGTTGCGTCATTAAACCAAATGGCTTTTTAGAAGCCGCCGCTAAGATAAAAGGTAATGACCAAGAATAAATACAAACGCTTGTTAATTTTCGTTTGTTGATGACCGCTCGGCTTATAGATGAATATTTCATTCAAATTGAACTCTTTTCTAGTACCATCTAATTTTTTTCGGAAATACTCGGCGATAAATCGAACCCCAAATTTTGTTGAATTTTAACCAGTTCTCAGTAAGATTTGGTGAAAATATATAGTCTTTGTGTACTTCATATATGCGCTTGCGTTCAGACGAAATTCCGTGTGCTTGGGTCTACGCCTGGAAGAATGCATACCACAAGGAGAACATTGGGTTTTCAGAAACAAATATATAGCCTTTGTGTACTTCATATAAAGTAACACAGTAAAGCTCGCGTTTTAGCCAACCCCACCCGCTTCACAAGATTAATTGATTAATTCAATTTGATATTAATTAATTAATTAATTCAATTAAAATGTCTAACAGGAAACGAGTGAAGGAGTGAGGAGTGAAGGAGTGAAATCGGCCCTCTCACCAAAACTCGGAATTTTCCGAGTTAAAAACAAAGTTTAAGTGTGCATCCATGAGAGGACCAGGCAACAGGTGATACAGCTCAAATCACCGATTTCGCCCAAACTTAGCATAAGTGTTGGTATGTGGCAAAACATTAGCTCAAAATATTTTATTCCCTTGGAGTTATGGCACCTTTTGCAAAATTGGCCATTTTTCACTAATTTATGCATATTTAATTAGCTGACTTTGAATGACCAGTTCCACAAGAAAAAAAGACTTCTGAAAGTAAAATTCACTGCATTATATTCTGTGGTTATAAGGCTTTAAGTACAATAATTTACTTCAACCGTCCGATTTGATTTCTTCTCCTCAAACAGACTTTTGGAAGGTACACATTTCGTACTGCTGGAAATAGCCTTCAATTAGTGCCAAATATCTCCCATAAGCAACAACTTATATACATTATTCTTACATGGGTAATGAAATCCATCATTTAACTTCACAAAAATGGCACAAAATGTTTGGGGACCAATATATTTTATTCGTACTGAGGAACTAAACACACGTGACTTAACGATTTCTTGCTATTTCATCAAAATTCACCAAACACAGAAGCAATTTATTTACTCAATTTGGCACAAAAGTGGTACAAAATAGCTAATCAAGCATACATCTATCGATAACAATCAAAATATTGGCGAAGAAAAGGCACCTAGGGCATTTTTCGGAGCATTTTCAGAGCCATATAAGCTTCTTAATTCGGCAATGTTGCGATAGCAAATGTAAATACAACAGCGAAAGATTTTCTTCCCAAGCTCGCTCAATCCAACATCTAGGCACATCAAAGTTAAGAAACAAGAAAGTAATGCTACATACATGCCACTTATCGACACTTAGATGCTTTCTTCTGAAGATTTTGTTCTTCTTGCTGTACTTTGATCTCAGTTGACATGTGTACTGTTGCTTTTGAGGCGCGCTGAACTCAGCCAATCCATCGTGGTTCATACTTCGTAAAAGGTATAAACAGGTTGTCAATAAAGTCATTCAAAGAGCTGTTCAAAGTTCACGGAGGGACAGTTCTCTCAGCCAGTTTACATGATATAAATTTAACTGGAAATAAACAGCCGCTATCCCCCGCCATCTTGGATTTATAGCTTTGAGCCTGCCGTTTCAGTCAGCGGTACGGCCCGTTCACGTGTCATCACGCGCGACCACACGCGTGTTCATATATTTGCTTTACCTCCACGAATGTTCGTTTTCATCAGAGTAAGTACCGTATTTATTCGATTCAGCGCCCTGAGCGCTAATTAAATTTTTGTATCTTGAGAGTGGGCGCTTATTCGAGGCTGGGCGCTTATTAAATTTTCACGATTTTCAGCGAAAAGTAAGTTTTTTTTTTTGTAACAAAAAAAAATTTGACTGTTTATTTAAAGTTTCTGAAAAATAGAGTAAAAACCCGCGAGTGAGAACCTATTGTTTTTTTAGATAGCCTAAGCAGGTTCCTACGTAAAGGGTTATTAACGCAAATTTAGGCTAATTAGGTTCTTAATAGAGTCTTAATTTCTGAAGGAAAATGTCAATGCTGTTATAGAGATTTTAGTGGTGTTCGGCCTTTTTCAATTCTTGTATAAGATTTGCATACCACATAGGGTTTATGTCAAAATAAAGCACTAATCATATCATATTTTCTTAAAAGTAAACATTTTTAATCAATTTTAGAAATTAAGAACCTGTGGGCGTTTATTATTTTTTCCTACCTTCAAGGTGGGCGCTTTTTCGATCTGCTAAGTGGTCGCTTATTCGAGGTTGGGCGCTTAACCCTTAACATGCTAAGCCCGAATTATTCCGGGATTTGGAGGAATGGCCATTCTGCCACTTATGACGTCACCAATTTACACGTCAGCAGATTTTTGTGATTTGCATCTTATAGAGCTTGGATAGATCTTTCCACAGGACTGTCCATCTTCAATATTGACTGCATTCCGACAGAGCTAATCGAAAGAAACGCGATCAGTTTTTGGCGTAAAATTGGTGCTAAAACAGGCCAAAATACCCGTACTTGATCATGATCTCCTTTCCAGGGATTTCCATTGATTCAGATCAAAACTTTTCATGCCAGTAGAAGAAGTGCACAGAGTAAAAGATAGAAAGAATAAGAAAGCAGAGAAAAACGAAAAGGAAAGGAGCAAGGAAAACCACATAGGGTTTATGTCAAAATAAAGCACTAATCATATCATATTTTCTTAAAAGTAAACATTTTTAATCAATTTTAGAAATTAAGAACCTGTGGGCGTTTATTATTTTTTCCTACCTTCAAGGTGGGCGCTTTTTCGATCTGCTAAGTGGTCGCTTATTCGAGGTTGGGCGCTTAACCCTTAACATGCTAATCCCGAATTATTCCGGGATTTGGAGGAATGGCCATTCTGCCACTTATGACGTCACCAATTTACACGTCAGCAGATTTTTGTGATTTGCATCTTATAGAGCTTGGATAGATCTTTCCACAGGACTGTCCATCTTCAATATTGACTGCATTCCGACAGAGCTAATCGAAAGAAACGCGATCAGTTTTTGGCGTAAAATTGGTGCTAAAACAGGCCAAAATACCCGTACTTGATCATGATCTCCTTTCCAGGGTTTTCCATTGATTCAGATCAAAACTTTTCATGCCAGTAGAAGAAGTGCACAGAGTAAAAGATAGAGAGAATAAGAAAGCAGAGAAAAACGAAAAGGAAAGGAGCAAGGAAAAAAATCGGAACGGTTCAGCCAAAAAAAAAAAAAAAAAGTCCAAATTTTGGCTTATGCGCATGCGCCAAAGTAAAATATTGTACATTTTTACATGGAAATTACATCAAAATCTTCCTGCATTGTCAGAAAGTGCATTTTTAGCAAATTTAAAGAACTTTTGGACCGTGGAGCCAAGAAAATTGATTAACGGTTAAAAAAAACGCGTTTTTTGGACTAATTTCAGCATATTAAGGGTTAAGCGAATAAATAAGGGTAGTCTCTGAAATGTCGGAAACCATTAAAAGTCAGCCAGTACTTTCATCTTATATCAGGTTAAAGCGAGTATGCTCATTGTGTTTTGTTGTTTCTGTGTTTTTTGGGAGGTAAGGGAGGGGGCGAGTGTGGAAATTCGACGAAATGGCGGTTGTCAGGTTGTTAGCATGACCTGTGTCCATCTGTTCCTTCTGTTTAACTCTTTAACTGCTAAAGTCGACTTTTGTCGACATTTGGAGGAGCAGTCAATGAACCACTTGTGACGTCATTAATTTGATAGTAAACAGATTCTAGTGATAAGCATCTGATAGAGCTAGGTTTGACCTTTTCAAATAACTATTCATTTTGTGTATCGGTCGCATCCTGACAGAGCTAATCGAGTACAAGTCAATCACTTTTTGGTGCAAAATCGGTGCTTAAACAGGCCAAAACACCTGTAAAAGATCGAGGTCCTCTTTTCAGGGTTTACCATTTTTATAATAAAAACTTTTTTGGTCTAAAGGAAGGCCGGATACACTAGAAAGAAGTGGAAATAACAAAGCCGAGAAGAACGAAAGGAAAAGGAGCAATAAAAAAACAATTGAAACGATTTCGCAAATAGTACATTTTGTACATTTTTCCATGCAATCTTCATCAAAATCTTGCTGCCTTGTGGAAAAGTGCTTTTTAAGCAAAGTTAAGGGAAATTCAGGATCGTAGCACCAAAAATTTAGTTTAACGGTAAAAAAACCCCGGTTTTTAGAGAAACTTAGCACTGAAAGGGTTAAATAGTCTTACTGTTATATTAATTTTTGGCAGCTTGGAGACTGAATCTGTACCCTCTCTCCTTTTTAAGATCCCACAAACTTCTTAATTAGGTAGAGGAATTTGATCAAAGCGTGTAATCGTTATGTGCGGTATTAATAACTTTTTCCCCAGGGGAAGGGAATTTGAACAACCAATAATTAAAAAATACAAATGTCTGGGAAGTGACTGGGAGACGTTGACATTTTGATTTCATCGTTACATATACGTGTTCTAGGTTCACCGTTGCCCTGCATGACGATTGTTGAGCAGAAAAATTCTGGATTTTTTTTACGGAACAGTAATTTTTCCGGAAACTCCGTTCGGATTGCACGGGTTTCCCAGTTCTAGCGTTCTAGTCTCTTTTGCATCAGCTCTCCCACCAGCGAAAAGAAATAACAGGAAACTGAACTACAAATAGGCATTGCAGTACACACATCAAGCTGCAGCGGAGGAAAATTTTTTTGCTAAGACAAATTGAAAATATTGTCATGTAAATAACAAACGCAATCTACTTACCATGACAATAACTGTTCAAAGTGGCTATGAGCCACTAAACTCGGAAAATTTATTATGAAACAAGAATCGAAAACAACAAACTGACAAATAGAGATTTGCTAAAACAAATGATGTTAAACTTTCCACAATTCAGTTCACTTCACTTAGTTTCATTGTCATCTAGCTGCTCATCGAGAGCAGGCCGAAAGGGCAAGTGATAGAGTTCCCATCGGTTGCAAATTGTTTTCTTTCTTTTTATTTTTCCTTTTTGTTTTTTGAAGGTTAGGCAAAATAATAATATCATTAGAAAAAGTAAGGGTGCGTTTCTTTGGGAAAAATCCAAATCCGGATTCTTGATCCAAAAACGGATTTTGCGTTTCTTTACCTATATCCGAAAATGGATTAATCTTGGATCAATGATCTGAAGAATCCACACTTCGAGTGGATACATCAGATCATATCTGAATCCGGATTTTTAGGATTCATGATCCGTGCGTTTCTTTGGGAAAGGATTCGAAAAAAGTACCTTGGCCCAGCGGTCTTTGCTGTGAAAATACAGGTTCGCTCTTTGTAAACACTGCCATACGGAACGTTTTAGGCGGTTATTTCGATCAAAATGCAAAAATATTTCACGATAAAAGGAAACGGTAGCTTCAGATAGGTATGTAGTATCATTTTAAACGAGATACAGGTTTTCTAGAACAGTCACTGTGTGCCTACGGAAGTTGTATCCTTTTGAAATTGTCACGAGTGAAATTTGCTCTGATCATTTCGCAATCATTCTTCGCTCTCAGATGCTTTCTCGCCACATTGTGCTTAACGCTAAAGAAGATCTACTTCGACGTGTGGTTTTTGTAAAAGATTTTGTATGCTTAAATTATTTTAGCTAGGAAACATTCGACGAAAAATAAATTTGTGCTGATATTTTATGTTCTGTGCGAAATGTGTTTACGGGGTTGTCATGGCAAAAAATCCGTTTTCGGATTCTTCGTTTCTTTGGGAGCAAAGTATCCGTGTGATCTGAGATCAATGATCCAATTTTGGATTTTCCCAAAGAAACGCACCCTAAGTTTTGGTCTATTTCAAGAAAACTGACATTAATACAATATTTCGGCTGGTAGTTAAGCATGTATGTACCGTATTTATTCGGCTATAAGCCGAGACCCTAGTCTTTTAGTTTTTGGAACCAGTTAGACTCTGACAAAAAATAAACCCAAATCACTCGGCTATAAGCCGAGACCCAATTTTTCCTTCAAACTATAAAACAATCCACGTGCAGCGAATCAACATTTTCGTTAAATCACAACTATGTAATTGAAAAACAACAAATCACTGATAAAGAATGAATTTATTAATAGAACCGTACACAAGCGTGACAAAACATTCACCTGAGTTCAGAATCCCATCTCAAATCACGCATTCTTCTGCAGTTATCGATCATCATGCCAAAAGCTTCCGGTTTTCAAACAACGAAACCTTCAAATTAAAAGTTGTTGCCGAGGTGGAAACAGTTCAAAACAACTGCAAAATCGCCAGAGAATACGGGATGATTCCTGATGATTCAGTGAATCTTCAGTTCGTTGCAATTCGCCAAGTTGCTAGCGAAAAAATCAAGCAGATCAAGCGAGTGAACTTTAAATGTCATCAAAACGAAACATGTGCTGTTTCCAGTATTTGTCGAGTATCCTCAATCCAATCAAACTCTTCTGAAGTGGTTTCTTTTAGCAGAGAAGTCGCAGTTTCTGGTGTCGCGACAACAAGTCAAATAGATCGCTTCCTTCTTGACCCTTCTTCTCTTGAAAAGTCACGTAAGCAGTGATTCTGCAAATTAACTAAGCTTAAAGAAAGGAACAGAAGGAAAGGAACAGAAACAGACTCAGGCAGAAATAATTATTGTAGAAGATATTGCGAGGAAATTGTTTAAGACATGCGGGATTTCGAATGCCCTCGTCAGTTCAAAAGACGATCACGTACGCCGACAAAACAAATATTAAATATTCCAGAGCGAGCCGATGGAGGACGAGTTCCAGCCTAAATAGCGAAGAAAAGACGAATAAAACCTTCATTCCTAACGTTGCGTCATTAAACCAAATGGCTTTTTAGGAGCCGCCACTAAAATAAAAGGTAATGACCAAGAATAAATACAAACGCTTGTCAATTTTCGTTTGTTGATGACCGCTCGGCTTATAGATGAATATTTCATTCAATTTGAACTCTTTTCTAGTACCATCTAATTTTTTTCGGAAATACTCGGCGGTAAATCGAACCCCCAATTTTGTTGAGTTTTAACCAGTTCTCAGTAAGATTTGGTGAAAATATATAGTCTTTGTGTACTTCATATATGCGCATGCGTTCAGCACAAAATTCCGTGTGCTTGGGTCTACGCCTGGAAGAATGTATACCACAAGGAGAACATTGGGTTTTCAGAAACAAATATATAGCCTTTGTGTACTTCATATAAAGTAACACAGATATAGCTCGCATTTTAGCCAACCCCCTACCCGCTTCACAAGATTAATTGATTAATTTAATTTGATATTAATTAATTAATTAATTCAATTAAAATGTTTACAGGAATCGAGGGAAGGAGTGAAGGAGGGAAGGAGGGAAGGAGTGAAATTGGCCCACTCACCAAACTCGGAATTTTCCGAGTTAAAAACGAACATTCGTGGAGGAAAAGCAAATATATGAACACGCGTGTGGTCGCCCGTGAGGACACTCGAACGGGCCGTACCGCTGACTGAAACGGCAGGCTCAAAGCTATAAATCCAAGATGGCGGGGGATAGCGGCTGTTTATTTCCAGTTAAATTTATATCATGTAAACTGGCTGAGAGAACTGTCCCTCCGTGAACTTTGAACAGCTCTTTGAATGACTTTATTGACAACCTGTTTATACCTTTTACGAAGTATGAACCACGATGGATTGGCTGAGTTCAGCGCGCCTCAAAGCAACAGTACACATGTCAACTGAGATCAAAGTACAGCAAGAAGAACAAAATCTTCAGAAGAAAGCATCTAAGTGTCAATAAGTGGCATGTATGTAGCATTACTTTCTTGTTTCTTAACTTTGATGTGCCTAGATGTTGGATTGAGCGAGCTTGTGAAGAAAATCTTTCGCTGTTGTATTTACATTTGCTATCACAACATTGCCGAATTAAGAAGCTTATATGGCTCTGAAAATGTCCGAAAAATGCCCTAGGTGCCTTTTCTTTGCCAATATTTTGATTGTTATCGATAGATGTATGCTTGATTAGCTATTTTGTACCACTTTTGTGCCAAATTGAGTAAATAAATTGCTTCTGTGTTTCGGTGAATTTTGATGAAATAGCAAGAAATCGTTAAGTCACGTGTGTTTAGTTCCTCAGTACGAATAAAATATATTGGTCCCCAAACATTTTGTGCCATTTTTGTGAAGTTAAATGATGGATTTCATTACCCATGTAAGAATAATGTATATAAGTTGTTGCTTATGGGAGATATTTGGCACTAATTGAAGGCTATTTCCAGCAGTACGAAATGTGTACCTTCCAAAAGTCTGTTTGAGGAGAAGAAATCAAATCGGACGGTTGAAGTAAATTATTGTACTTAAAGCCTTATAACCACAGAATATAATGCAGTGAATTTTATTTTCAGAAGTCTTTTTTTCTTGTGGAACTGGTCATTCAAAGTCAGCTAATTAAATATGCATAAATTAGTGAAAAATGGCCAATTTTGCAAAAGGTGTCATAACTCCAAGGGAATAAAATATTTTGAGCTAATGTTTTGCAACAGTGAATAGCTCATCATACCCAACATTTGTTCTAAGTTTGGGCGAAATCGGTGATTTGAGCTGTATCACCTATTGCCTGTTTCTGCCCTGTTCTCTCATGGACGCACTCTTAATAATTAAGTGTTGTATTATATTCAAGTAGTACTTCATGGCAGTACATTCACGCCAGAAATTAATGTGAATAGTCATGTGGGTAATCGGAAGAGTAATGTCGCCTTCTATTATCTTAGCAATTTTTAATATTTATAAGCGAAATTCTGAAACAGTTTTAACTTCAATAATAAGATTCCTTGGCACAAGTAATGTTTAATTAAACAAAAGGGAGACAGCCTGGCCGATTGGTTTAGGGCGCTGGTGTTCTAATCCGGAGGTCCCAGGCTCAAACCCACCACGGTACCACTAGCTGGATTTGTTCTCGATCGTCCTGAGTTCAAATCTTGGATCACGCTGTGTATATAGCCAACTGGCCTGCTTCCCGCAAGTTATGATTTTAAAGATGTTATTTTCATTTAAAATATTTGTTTCCTCTGTTTCAGTTAATTAGCTATCTCGAAGAGATATGAAGCTGCATGACCCCTGATACAACATTTACATTTTACACTTACATATACAATTATAAACTTAAAATTAATAAATAGCTTTTGGGCCTCATTCAATCTATTTATGTATTTCAAGCAAAATGGGTAATGACGACGTAGAAACATGAAAATGCGCTTGAGGTTGTTGAAGTGTATGTTGTTTCTATATAAGAGAAAAATTAGGCTATTTTTGTTTCCAGGCTCCAAAGGAACTTCGTATTTTGTCAGCACTACTCGAGAATAATTTAGGCGAGGGTTTTCTTCATCTCTGTATTGTCGAAAAAACGTTCCAAACAGAAACTGATTTTCAACCAATTTAGCAAATAGAAGGGCCAAAATAGCAAGCGAAAGAATTGATGGATGCCCTGAAAAAAGGTGGATAAGCAGCGGGGGCTGGTCTTGTGTCAACTATCCCTAGTTATCGTATATTGTAGGAGTTTGAAAGATCTCTCTAACTCCCAAAAACCTTTCGTTTTGACAATGCATTGATATTGTAAGGAATAATTAAATGGTGACTTCTCTTGGTAATGAATAAAAAAGATAAAATATTATAAATGCCAGTTTGTGGAGCTGTAAGTAAGAAAGTGTATGTAACAGTAAGTGCAAGTTTATGTACCGTAATTGAATTCAATTGACAATTGTCACTTTTTACTCAAACAAGTCTCCATTTGTGCCCTTGAGTTTATTTAACATGTATTCTGTTAAATTATCAACGCGATTAAAATTCTTAGTGGGAAGTCATTGTCTGAGAAAGCTGGCGAACATAGAGCATCTTTTAGCGAGACTTAAGTATCTTGTTAAAAACTAATAAATCACAGGGTTTTTTGCATTTTCTGTCGAACGTATTTTTTACAGGGGTTTATTGGTCCTACAATGGCGTTAGTAAAGTTTTTAATTATATGACAACTTTATGACAATCCAGTGTCTTAAACAATTTTAATAAACATATAATTAACACGCTCTTATATAGAATGGAGTCAATTAAACTATTTTTTTTGGTTTTTGATATTTTAAAAATATATATATATATTTTTTTTCCTATGCAGTGGGAAATACAAAAATTTAGCATGAAGTCTTTATCACAATCCAGTGTTTTAAACAATTTTAATAAACATATAATTAACACGTTCTTACATAGAATGGAGTCAATTAAACTATGCAGTAGGAAAATACAAAAGAATGGAGTCAATTAAACTATGCAGTTAGTAAAGAACTTTATTTTTAACAGGGCACTTTCGACAATGCTGATCCTAGCAGTATGCGGCGGGGCGTGTGTCACATATGGATCTAGTAAATGACCTAACTCGCGACAAGGTCAGTGATCGAAGCGCGAAATGAAAGGCCCGGGGGAGGAAGCTCGAATATTTTTACACGTGAAGGCTCCATCCCTGACCCTTTTTTAGATACTATTATCAACAGAAAAGGAGCCCCATTCCATTCCCTTGGTAACCATATCACATATATGCATAAATATTTTAAAAGTTCCTTTTTTCGTTCCCAACTAGTAAAATCTCTACCCGAACTTATAAACTTTATATACATAAAGTCTAAAAAAGTTGCCGCTCTCGGGTGCAGCCTCACTGTTTAGTTTACTACAGGGAATACCTTGTTGAAGACATTTTTCACACACTCGCGAGAAAAGATTTAAATCTTTCTTATCTCTTTGTTATTTACAATATTCTGTACTCTTATAGCAATTGGAATATTTGCTTCAAATGTTTTGAATTCCCAGAAGATAATAAAGTAATCAACACTGAGACAGTATTGTTGGTCCGTTTGTACATTTACAATTGGGTTTTTATTTGGAGTACGTTAAAACTAAGTTGAATAAATTACTGTCGTGTGTAATGAACACGTCACGAAGATACAAAAAGGCCTTTCGGTTAACATTAATTTTTTAATATTCTCTGCAGAATAACTGTTTCACGCCATTGCGAATATCTTTCATTCTCCAAACGTAAAGACCTGGGTTTAGTGACGAAGACAAAAACACAAGAACCTTTGATACCCTGACGGCCACAGCTACTCCAAAACTAGTTGGTATACTAACATACACACCACTAGAGACAATAAAAGGAATGAAACAGAAAGAAAATAATACAACAATATACAACATGGAAGCCACAGATTTCTTGTACTTTGCGAGGTCTATTGCTTGTCGGCCAAAGTTCTGGGATGTTTCGTTTGTTTGTACTTGCTGTTGGTGACGACGAATAAATCGGTAAACTTTGAAATAGGCGAATGACGTGGTAAGATAGCAAAAGAACATCAGTACCATAGCTAGTCATTATGTAAATGTGTCTTTCATACGCTAAAAAGCGGAAAACAACTGCGGGAATGGGAATGAGTAACACTATGATAACAACATAATATCCACGACGTGATGTAACCAAGGATCGTCGAGACATATGCAGCCATCGTTCAATGGAGATGACTGTTATGAAAAGAACCGTGATGGAAATAAAATAGATGGCACTGCTATCGCCGATTGTGTCTAATGTGATATAAAGCAGCGACGAAGCGTACTGGTCTCTGCTGTTTGTTACTTTCAACAAAGTGGCTGCGGCGCTGAAAGGCTGAGCGATGAGTCCTGTACACAGATCAGTGAACGCTAATCCACTCAGAAGAATATGAAATTGTGTTCTCGCAAACGTCTTCTTCCAAATTGCCGCCAAGATTAACGCATTTCCAGCGACTGCTATCGGTGATAACACAGCGATAACCGTAGCAGACGTTAACCGTGCCGAATTTGGGGTCCAGTCTTCAATGGTAGAATTGTGAGGAGAGAATGTCGTGTTACAGAACATGTCTAGCTCTTACTGATATACTGTGCGAAGAGGGAATGTGTTTCCAACTCAATGAAAACGTTTTTTTTTTTTTCAAACAGTTGTTAGAACCTATTTCAATGTCAATCGTTTCACCTGCGTACAAGTTATTTTTAATCACTGTGTTATTTTTTGGCACAGTTTCCTTTGTATTGAAAACATCTTTTATGTGATGATCAATAGGTACCACATAAATGAAATCTACCGGGGGAGGTCAGTTTAATTTCCTATTGAACACTTTAGCGTGAAAATCGCTGTGTTGTGACAGTCGGATTCAATGCCGCTTTCTTTTTGATCGGGTTATGCATTGACATTTGAAATGAACGCAGGGAATCAGTGAATAGCATCGAGAATTACTAAAAATTTGCATTTACTGCTTGTATGTCATATTCAGATGACCGTATTTATATTTGCTTTTGTTATTTCCGTCGGTAGGCTACCAAAGTTTGCCTTTCGGGAGCGAAGTAATATAAGGACAGGTGACATTTTGGTTTTGCAGTGAAACTGAGCTCAGCAAATAAAAATCGAACTTGAAATTTAAGTGTTCAATTATCCACGTCCCGTTCACCAAACTAACAGCCTGCTTCACACGATAAATAAATATTTTTTTATATTAATATACCCATCATATTTTGCTGTAGTTTTTGGATTAATATTAGAGGATTAAAAGGAAGAACAATTGTTGTACTGTTTGTTAATTAATATCTGCGAAAAGAAAACATATCTATTTCTGGTCCCATTCATTACACCGCACATAAAATAAACTTTCGCTTGTTTTACAAGGCCGAATACAAGGCAAATCTCATTCCTAGCTGAAACTTCAGGGACGGGCTGAAATTAATCATAGCCCGGATTCAAACAGTAACATTCACGTGACCGCCATTTGGTTCGTTAAAAACACCATCACTGTTCATCCCAAGCTCACTTTTGAGTCATGAATGGAATAGTGCAAAGGTATTTTTAAAAGATTAGTTGTGGAAGCCGAAGTGAAATCTCAGTCCGGTCAACCGGGCTGAATATCGCCATGTAGCTGGCCTCTTGCAGAATAGTTGTTGTTGTTGCTGTTGTTTTTAATTCAATTTTCTCATTCGCGCGGTTGCATCTTGATTCCAAACACGTGTTGATCGAATAATTCAGCCAAACGTATGTTATTGTTAGTTCCATTTCTTGTTTAATACATTACTTGATTACGTTTTCTAGGGGACAATAGGCTTTAATTTTGTTTTCAATTTTCATTTTGACTTTGGCTTCAACTGCAAAACTGTTTCCACTGAAGTCGGGCGTCTTTTAATGTTAAAATTTAAAATTTTAAGTAACTTGCTTACGAAAACACAGTTAAAAGAGCTATTTCCCAATTCAACGATTGGCATGATTGGTCATCAAACGTTTGAAGTTTGAGAGACCGTAATGGCAACTTTCAGGTCGAAAGTTCAACACATGCCGGTTTTCAAATGGCAGAAAGATTGGATATAGGAGACTTCTTTAGAGGAGCGGCTCCTGTTCTGTGTCAATTCCGTACGCCTTTCGCCCGTACTTGTTTGCGGTTTTTATATTAAAAGCTACTCTAAATTCGAGAGGAAATAAAGTCTATGTACGTATGTGGTGAACATTTTGAATACGAAAGTTCGCGTTATGGTCTGCTAAACTTCAAATGTTTGACGACCAATCATGCCACTTTTAATACCCAATTAGATCATGTTTTGATGGCACATGCTCAAGCTTGCTGCAAGCGACGGTATTTTAAGCAATGTTTATATGCATATATTACAATTGTACATATTCTAATATGGAATGCATTCATTTGATCCATACAATAATAAACTACAACTGCAACAGAGACTGCTACTCCAGAGTGGGACTCTATAGCCACTCGAGACGATGCTACGCATCGTCATAGCGCTACACCATCGTCTCCCGAGACGAACGGCTGCCGACGACGAATAAACTACAAAAAGTTATCCAATAAAACAACGAGAAACGTGGCAATCGCAAATGCAAAAGTTAGAAAGGCCTTATTTGTACTCCAGTCTGTGATAGTAGAATCGGGGTGTAAGGTAAAGGATGCTGTGTTACTGAACATGTCTATGGAAAACTTTCAAGGCTTTCATTCGACAGAACAGAGTATGTCCTCACAAAGGAATGAAAAAGTTGTTTTAATTCCAGTTGGCAGAGCCTAAAGTTTAAATGGAAATCGCTTTACCTGCTTACTATTTCTGATTGTTTTTTTTTTTTTATTACCAGTTTTTGGCCAGCTTCCTTTTTATCTGTGATATATCTTCTGTGATAATCAATTATCCTTGACAAAATGTGCAAGGTAAAGTAATTCTATAAAGGAGGTCTGTTTGATATTTTATTGAGACCTTTAGAGTGGAAGTATAAGTGAAGGACCAATACCGCTGCCTTTTATCTTTAAGCAATAGAGGACTTTTCCCGTGTTTACATAGCCTCATCTAAACACGAGGGGGGTTGGGAGAATTCGAGACAGTTATGCAAACCCGAGACGCAGTCGAGGGTTTGCATAACTTTCAAGAATTCTCTCAACCACCCGAGTGTTTAGATGAGGCTATGTAAACACGGGAAAAAGTCCTCTATTGAATTTATAAAATATTTCTCAAAAATTATTCGACAAATGAAGGGGATTTGGTTTATTTACATCTTGATTGAAATAGATTTTCTCAAAACGCACATTTGACAACACATGAACCAATCAAAATTCGTGTTATAAGAGTTCAAATAAAATTTGTGGCAAGAAGCGCCGTGTCGATGAACGCGATTCCACGTAAATCTTGCAGAAAAATACGGAAAGTTTGGCAAAAACTAAAAGAAATGCTAAAAAATACGGCTCTGTAAGAAAAGAACTTTAAGATGAGGAGTTTATTTGAGCTGGAAATGAATGTCACTGTGCTTGATCGCCCTTCAAAGTAAAGTGAACTTGCCTGAATGATTTGGCAGCCCGATAACATGATTGAAAAGTCTCTTCGTGTCTTGAGGAGTTTTGCTGAATAATTAGGAATCATAGCACAAGCAGCGGATCTAGCGAGGTCGGTAGCAATGATATGCCTTTATTGTACGGTGAATTGTTCAGATAGCGATCTAAACGAGTCCAGTTTCTTCTCAGGGCTGTCGTTTCCTCCGTCTTTGTAATGTGCTTCAAGCGTAGAATTGACATCAAATTCTGCTTTGGTTTTCTGACAAATATCTCCATCCTTTCCTCTTCCCGTAGCCCATTTTGAATGAAGAAAGTTCACGACTATTATTGCCAATGTAACAGCAGAATTTTACGCTGAGAACGTCTCAGAGAAAATACATTTTAAGCGTCATTTTAAGCAGATTTGACGGCAAAAAGACGGCAACCTATCGGCCGTGCAAAGTTTGAATTTAAAGATTTGCAGTTTGTAGCTTAGTTTCGTCTGCGTTTACGTATAATTTTTTTCTAATAAAGAATGTCTTATCGGGAATTTTCTTGTAATACTTAAATGCAAACATTAACTAAAAATGTTTACTGCGTATTTTGTTGCATATTTTGTCGTTTGCTTGAGCTCCCTTCACGAGCTCGAGGTCGTCTAGTTCACGATCATCGAGGCAGGCAAAGCGCTGTGGTTTTTCTTTCTTTTGCTTTTTTTTCCTCGGGCTCAATTGGGAAGAGAAAGCCGGAACACATATCAAAATTTGGTATTGTTTTCCATTTCTTTAATATTTGTAGTTGAAATTACTTTACAAGTCTAGCTTTTTGACAGTTTTAAAATGTTTTTAAATTGTGCCGGGAAACACAGAAAGCGTGACGTCACAACCGTGTTTACATACCCTCATCTAAACTCACCTATCGACCAATGAGAACGTGCGTACTATCTTAATTATTTTATAAAACGGGTTGCTGATTAACAGTTAAAATAAAGAAAGCAGGAAATAAGTTAACTTGGTCATCTAGAGTTCATTTTATTATAATTATGTTCATAAACAAAAGAAAAATTGCAATGTAAGCTGTCATTCATGTTTATTCTGTGTAAATCTTTGCTTGATTGGTATTTTTCGTTGGTGGACTAACAAATTGTGCCTCACGGTGATTGCAGTATTTTGGCCTTAAAGGCAGGCGAATTTTTGATTATTGGTGAGATTAGCGGATTAAAAAGTTTTGAAAATGTTCAAGGTCACCAAAATAACAACTTGCCACATACATATGTGACTCTCTATATCAAATAATTCTATCTGTTGTATACATATCATCCTACTACTTTTTTTTTGCTATTTGTTGGTTTACAATGAATAAAATAAGAACGGTTGTTGTAGTGTAATGTCAGCAAAAACAAAACATGTCTATTTCCATCTTTTCTTTATTACAACGTACATCATAAAACTTTCGTAGAATAATTATTTAAAATCCTTTCAATTAGAGCGCAAAATAATTTTTTTCTCTCATTCAGTTTGCATTGTGATTGCAAGAGCGTTTTTATCGGGAACAGCTACCTTTCCCACGACGTAAGAAATCCAATTAACTCTAAAAGAGGTTCTAGATAAATCAGTTATGTTCCGTCTATTGAATACGCAAATCCAATCAAACAACCCTAAGAAATCAAATTGTAAATGGATTAAATTCATAACAAAACTGGTTGCTTCTACGTTTTTGGAAACATATTTACCTTTATTTATTTATTTTTTTACGGTAATTATGTGTAGTATATACCTCATTTGACGGAAAGTAGTTTGTCAGTGCTACCGACAAAATCAGTCGTCTTTCTTACGAAATCCCCGATTGACAATAAAAGTAAACCAATAATAGATCGGGGTGTATTCCTTTTAAACCAATAAAACGCGTCGTCAGTCATTTTATCGATCTAGGAGTAGGCCGCTTGCCTGTGAATCATTTGTTTCACAGCATGCTCTTTTGTTATGAAAAAGGATAAAGATATTAAGAGAGCTTACAAAGCGCGACATGCAGTCTATTTTGTAGTATATTTTTACCATTTCATGATATGAAGCCTGGACTTTTTGCAGGGTTTTTGTTGTTGTCGTTGTTGTTGCTGTCCTTTCTCGCAGTTCACATATAATATCACAAAAATCCTGTTCAAGAGTCGATCGTTTTTCTATTTTGCCGTTCTAACTATGCTTACCCCTCATGGATGAAATCAGTTGGCAAATCTTCGGATGGCATTTTCATTTGCCAAGAGCGCGAACACTACAGTTTGCAATATCGACCTTTGCAAAACGTGGTACTGTTTGGTGTCGGTTGTTTTATTTACAGTCCCCTAAAAATTTGCTTATCATAACGTACGTTCATCATCACTATTTCAGAATTCGAAAGCACAAAGTGCTAAGGTGTGCATAAAAGCGAAAAGGCTATTCGATTATAAATAACAGCAAGATAACTTTCCCTGAATAGGTTCAAGACTACATCAATGTCGAGCAGAACAAAGGTGCAAAACACAATGCCAAAAATGTAATAGACATGTATGAAATAATTTCAAAAGAATGAATGAAATAACAGAAGTAATTTAATAAAAGGCAGCAGGTGAAACGATTCAAAGGGACCAAAAACCAACGCCTGCAAGGTTTTAGGCAAACATCTTATTCACATTTGAAGTGCGAAGATGTGAGCTTCTGCGCTGGGATCAATTTGATCTCGTTTATAAATTAATGTGACTATAGACGTTGTGCGCGATGCGATATGAAGGCAGTTGTCAATAATACTACTTCCTCTCCTCGACAAAGTTTACCTACTTCCTGTAGGATCGACGATGACAATAATATCTATGAATCGTACTGTTACGAAGCGAGTGCGTTGTCAACTTCTATCATCATTGCTATTTTGTCGCCGTTGGCGGTGACGGGAAATGGGATGATTCTGGCGGCAATTTGGAAGAAGACGTTTGCCAGAACACCATTTCATATTCTTCTTAGTGGCTTAGCACTCACCGACTTTTTTACCGGGCTCATCGCTCAGCCATTTTATAGTGCCCGAATGTTCTTGTTTTTAGCCAACACTGAGGAAGCTATTTGCGGCAGGCTAACACATTATGTCACCATAGCGACTATTGCTGATGGCAGTGCAACCTACTTTATTACAATCACGATTCTTCTTATAACACTCATGTCCGTTGAACGATGGCTGCACATGTCTCAGCGATCCTCGTTTACATCGAGTCGCAAATATTTAACATTTTGCGCGCTGCTGCTAATTCCAATTCCCTTGGTGGTTTTGCGACTTTTACACGTCATAAAAAGAACCCATGGGCTTGAGTCGAGTATTATGATGTCAACAATGCTGTTGGGTTGCTTTTTTGCCATCACAACTGCTTACTTTAGAGTTTTCCGAATTATTCGTCGTCATCAGACACAGGTGCAAGCCAATGAACCGTGTCAGAATTTTGGTCAACCGGCAATAAACTTGGCAAAGTACAAGAAATCTGTAGTATCCATCCTTTACATTTTAGTTCTATTTTGTTTTTGTTTTTTACCTTTTATTATATCTCTTGGGGTGTACCTCAGTCTAGGTAACAATTCAGCAATAGCATCAGCCTCTAATGTGTCTGTGATGCTCTTGTTTTTGTCTTCTTCACTCAACCCATGCCTTTATCTTTGGAGAATGAATGGTATTCGTAATGCAGTAAAGAACCTTTTTTGGCATAATTAAACAGTACCAAATGAAAACTCCTGCTAAAAAGATCTCATTTAAATGGTCACAAACTTAAAAGTTAGAACCAGTATAATACAGTACAATATACAGTGCTACATGAAAGTACTGCTCTATAGCTTTCGTTTGAATAGGCATTCACTGGGATTTTATCCACAGACTAAAATATTAAAACCACCTTGTACAGCATAATACACAGTACCACACGAAAGTACTACTCAATAGCTTTCATTTGAATGGTCACTCACTAGGGTTTGATCACAGACTAAAAAATTAGAACCACCTTGTACAGCATAATAAACAGTACCCCATGAGGATTACTTCTCAACATGAATAACTAAGTGAGTTTTCATTCGAATGGATGCACAATATCTACCCGGAAGAATAACTCGGACGAGAGTTTCATTAAATAAGCTAAGCTTTCAAACGTTATTTCATGGCGGTGAAATTAACCCAGAAGAGTCATACGAGTTATCAGAAGATCAATGTCGACTTCAATTATCTTAGAAGTATATATTAGCACCATGGTAAATTTTAAACAATGTTAACTTAGTAAAACTCTTTGGCAGCAGTAATGGCCAATAAAAAATAGATTGCTTTTTGGACTCATCTTATCTAGCTATGAATTTCCAGCAGAATATTTATTTAGCTTCACCCTACCAATTTTAACTTAGTAAGCTTTCTGTTGTAAATGTACTCTTATCCTATGATAATTAAAGTTCTACATTCAATGAACTTGACTTTTGTTCTATACATACTTCCCTGGGTTTTAGTGGATATACTCGATAAAGAATCAGTATATAATCCGAAATCGGGTGAAATCTTAACTACCATGTTTGGTCCCGAGGTTATAAATATAAAACCCCTTACGGATTATAACTCCCATAGCCTGTCTTCTTGGCAATGTTTTGATATCGTAGGGAAAAATTTGATGTTGACTATTCTTAATAATGAATAAAAGAGGTGAAAAATTAATAAGGTTGGGATTTTAATTAAGTCTCCGTTTGTATCCTGAATTTATATTCTGTTAAATTTTCAACGTGATTAAAATTTTTAGCAGGAAGCAAATTTTTGACACAGCTGGCGATTGAGCATACTTTAACGAGAAAAATTAAATTTTAACTGGTAACCTGTTATTTTAAAAACTAATAAAATCGCAATTTTTCCTCTGTGCATTTATCGAATGTATCGTTCTCAGGGATTTATCGATCTTAGAATGCACGTCTTTGGAGTTAACAGTAATATGACAATTTCATCGCAGTCTACGATTTTAAACAATTTTAATACGCATATATTACAATTTTACATATTCTGATGTAGTTTGGAAGCAATTAAACTATACAATAATAAACTACAAAAAAGTGATCCACTCTCGACATTGCTAATCATAGCAATATACAGAGCACCTGTCAAATATGAACCTAGCTCGCGACGAGACTTTTTATGGGTCAGTAATCGATGTGTGGAAAGTCGTGGGGGGGGGGGGGGGGGGAGAGAGAGAGAGAGGGGGAGGAGGAGGATACTGGAAAATCTTTTTGTACTGGGAGGCTCCATCCCTTGCCCATTCATCCATTCATATACCATTATCGACAGAAAAGGTACCCCGGTTGTATCCCTTGATACCCCTATCACACACCTACAGATTCCTAATAATACTTAAATGATGGTTTTCCCTACAATTTTGTATACTCCACCTGGTAAAATCCCTACCCTTTTAAAAACATACAACCAGAAAAAGGAACCTCTGTTTGGCGGGAACTCCCCGTTTAGTCTATTATAGGGAGTAACCCACTCCCGTGGGGCGCAGGTCATTGTGTTACGACTTACTTTGTCACATGATCGCGACAAAATAATATCAATCTACATCTTTCTGTGCTCTTAAACTTATTTGCTCTGAATACTCTAAATCTCTACAAGAAAGTTAAGAAAGATCAATATATCAATATATGTTACAATTGGGCAGTTTAAACAGTGTCGAGTACATTACGTATGTAAGAAACACATATAATCGCATACAATCCACGTCATGGAGAAACGAAAGTCCTTTATTTAGCTGTCCCCGCAGAAGAACTGTTTCACGCCGTTACGAATGTCATTCATTCTCTAAACGTAAAGGCCTGGGTTGAGTGACGAAGACAAAAATAAAAGAACCTTTGACACCCTGTTGGCCACAGCTACTCCAAAATTATTTGGTACACCAATATGCACCCAACTAGAGACAATAAAAGGAATGAAACAGAAAGAAAATAACACAACAATATACAACATGGAAGACACAGATTTCCTGTACTTCGCCAGGTCTATTGCTTGTCGGCAAAAATTCTGGGATGTTTCGCTTGCTTGGACTTGCTGTTGGTGATGACGAATAATTCGATAAACTTTAAAATAAGCGAATGACGTTGTAAGATAGCAAATGAACATCAGTGTTATAGTCATTATGTAAACATGTCTTCTATAAGTTTTATCTTTGTTAACTAAAACGCGTAAAACAACTATGGGAATGGGAATCATAAACAGTATGATAACAGTAAAACATCCACGACGCGATGTAACCAAGGATCGTCTGTGCACAAATCGGTTAACGCTAATCCACTAAGAAGAATATGGAATGGTGTTCTTACGAACGTCTTCTTCCAAATTGCCGCCAAAGTCAGCCTATTTCCCGCCACTGCCACCGGTGATAAAACAGCAATGATAATAGAAGTCGAGAAAACAAGTTTGAAATAAATGTAGTGTGATTCGATCTCAGACCTATTGTCAGCCACTGAGTTACAAGGAGTGGAAATATTTATCAGAGGGGAGAAAGTTGTGTTACTGAACATGGTCTAGCTTTTAAAGAACGTTCAAACATTTGCTTTGGTCAGTATACCTTAATGAGATTGAACACAGGAAAACAGCTCCTCGCGCTTTCTATGTGTTGCTCAGTTTTGCTGCTATTTTCAGCTAAAAGTGGTGTGGAGGACATATAGTTGCACCTGGTGACATCTCAATTATGATTGCCTTTATTTATATAATTAATTTTTCATTCAAGCTTTTTTGATTGGTTTTTCTTGCACAGAAAATACGTTTGATTTCTTACAATTAATTACCTTTCTGAAAGTATACAGACTAAATTGATTTTAACCATGACGTACATTGTACTTGAAGTCCAATCTTTGATGGTAGAATTGAGTGAAGGAGAGGATATCGTGTTATTAACTGAACATGATTAGATTTCCCTGATGAACTGTGTGAGGAGGGTACGTCTTTACAACGTAATGAAAAAGTTGTTTTTTTCCAGTTGTAAGAAACTATTTCAATGTCAAACGTTTCACCTGCTTACTATTTCTCATTGCTTTGTTATATATTAGTTTTTTACCCAGTTTCCTTTTTATTGAAAACATCTAATATATGATAATCAATATGTACAAAATAGATTATTTTTTAAAGTCTGAAGTCTGTTTGATATCTTATCGAACAGTACGAATCTGCATTGTCAGCTTCAAGTTCTTGTTTAGACGACCGTGTTAACATTTTCTTTTGTAATTTTGATAATAGGCTTCCAAAGTTTGCCTTTGGGCGACGGGAGTAAAGTACAGATTAAAGCTTTTTCGTCTTTAAGGACGTGTGACTTTTTGTATTGCGGTGAAACTGAGAAACGCACGTAAACAAGATGAACTTTGAAATTTTTCAATGATTCAATTCCTGTTCACTATAATAAAAACCTTCTTTATACATAAGTGGATCTTATGAAATAAGTACACGAAATTCTATCATATTTGTTGGATAAGTATGAAAAGATCAGTAGGAACGTTTTGTATTAAAAAAATTGATAAAAGGTCCCATTTATTCCACTACACATATCATAAACATTCGCCAAATTGTTTCACGATCGTTTCACTTACTGTAGAGATTTGTTTCCAATTTTCTATTTCACCCGGTTGCAGTTTGATTCGAAACACATTTCTATCGAAATAAAGCAGCTAAACTAATGCTATTTCTAGTTCCATTTCTTGCAAAGAAGATCAACTTTGTGATTAAGCTTTTTGGAGGGTAATACGTTCTTTAATGTAATTTGACTTCAATTTTCATATTGAGTAAATAATATGTCAAATAAACCGCACGAACCAACGGGAATCAAACTGTGACTAAATTAAACTTTCTAATGCAAAACTGGCTCTGTTCAATTTTTGAAACATGCAGCTGGCGAAAGACGAGTATCTCTTACTGCCAAAATTTAAATTTTATAAGTAGCTTGCTATTCTTAAAAGTGATAAAATCACAGTAAAAGAAAGTTATATTCCACTTCATCAGCTGTGCATCGGAAAAATGTGTCGTTTTAGGGATTTATTCATCTTACAAAGCTTTCGTGGCGTTTACAGTGATATACTGATTTCATCACATTTAACACTTTTAAAGAATGTTAATATAAATATATTACAATTTTACATATTCCATTTTAGAATGGAGTCAATAACACCATTCAATGAAGAACTTAAAAACGTGATCCATTATTATACCCTTAACCCAAACAGGGTTCTTTCGAAATTGCTGATCCTAGCAGCATGCAAGGCGCATGTCACATATGAACCTGTAGTCAATGACCTTAGCTCTCGACGAGTCTCCTTGTAGATCAGTGATCGATGTTTGGAAAGCCAATGTGAAGGTCAATTTTCTATGCTCTTAATATTTGCAATAAGTGAGCACATCGCTAGAGGAAAAAAAGGTAAGATCAACAAACATAGTTCATTGATCAAGGAAACTGGGAAGTTTTGTATATTTTCACAATTCGGGTTTTATTTTGACGTTAAAACTCTGTTGAATAAATAACTTATATTATAAACATGTATAATTTCATACAATCCACGTCACCGATACACAAGAGTCCTTTAGTCCTTCAGTTACCATCATTTTCTTTAGCTTTCTCTGCAGAACAACTGTTTCACGCCATTACGAATATCATTCATTCTCCAAACATAAAGAACTGGATTGAGTGACGAAGACAAAAATAAAAACACCATTGACAATCTGATGGCCAAAACTGTTTCAAAAGTTATTGGAACGTTTATAAACACACCACTAGAAACAATAAAAGGAATGTAACAAAAAGAAAATAATACCACAATGTACAACATTGAAGCCACAGATTTCTTGTATTTCGCCAGGTCTATTGCTTGTCGGCCAAAATTCTGGGATGTTTCCTTTGCTTGTACTTGCTGTTGGTGACGACGAATAATTCGGTAGACTTTGAAATAGGCGAATGACGTGGTAAGATAGCAAGATAAATCTAGTGTAATAATCGTTATGTAAATATGTCTTTCATAAGTTAAATTTTCGACATTTTCGTTCATTAAAACGCGCAAAACAACTGCGGGAATAGGAATCAACAACAGTACGATGACAGTGAAACAGCAACGACGCGATGTAGCTGAGGATCGTCGAGACATGTGCAGCCATCGTTCAACGGACATGAGTGTTATAAGAAGAACCGTGATGGAAATAAAGTAGATGGCGCAGCTATCTCCGATTGTGTGTATTATAACGTATTGTGCTCTAGGACGATTTGTTTCGTACATCAAAGCGACTGAGGCCCAGAAAGGCTGAGCGATGAGACCTGTACACAGATCAGTGAACGCTAATCCACTCAGAAGAATATGGAATGGTGTTCTTACAAGCGTCTTCTTCCAAATTGCTGCCAAAATCAGCGCATTTCCCGCCACTGCCACCGGTGATAAAATTGCAATTATAACAGAAGTTGAGAAATAAAGGTTGTAATAATGAGATTCGTCCTCAGGGCAGCTGTCATCAACCGAGTTACAAGGAGTGGAAACATTTTGTCGAGGGGAGAAAGTCGTGTTACTGAACATGGTGTAGCTTCGTTCACGAATGCTAAAAAAGATTTGCTTGTGTCAGTATACCTCAATGAGGTTGAACACAGAAGAAGAGATCCTCACGCTTTATCTTTGTTGCTATTTTCAGCTGAATGTAGTGTGAATGACATATGGATTCACCTGGTGACATTTGGTGAATGTCATTTTATGATTTTTTCATTACTGCTGACTTTTATTTCTGTAATCAATTTTTCATTCAACTTTTTTCATTTGTTTTTCTTGTCTTGAAAATATGTTTGTTTTTTTACAGTTAATTACCTTTTCTTAAGTATACAGACTAAATTACTTTTAACCATGCCGTACTTGTTGTATAATCTCCGCTGATAGAATTGCATGAATGAGAGGATATCATGTTACTGAACATGACTAGCACTCACTGCTTAACTGCGCGAACAGGGTATGTCTTTACAATGCAACGAAAAAAAGGTGTTTTACTCCAGTTGTTGGAACCTATTTTAATGTCAAACGTTTCACCTGCTTAATATATTCAATTGCTTTTTCATTATTTTTTTGGCCCTGTTTCCTTTGCATTGTAAACCTCTTTTATATGATAATCAATATGTACAAAATGAAATAATTTTTTATGGGAGGTCTGTTCGATATCGTATTGAGCATGTTATATTGGCAATAAGTGTCGGGACATGGAGTTGTATTTAATGCTGATATCTTTTATAAAGGGTTATTGACTGACAGTTGAACTGAAGAAAACAGGAAATGGTCATTGAGAGTAGACTCTGAATATGGCCGCCTCTTATCGCAAGGTACATCGAGAGTAACTAAGAATTCGCACTGACAACCTTAACAGGGCGTCTCCTTTATTTCCGACCATCGATTTTGGTTTTGAGAATTCGAATTGTCTCATTTGCTGGGATTTTAAAGCCTTTACCTAGTTAATTAATAAAATGGGTTTCATTTGATTTAAAATTCTTATTTGTATTTTTTAGGATTTATCGAAGTTTGGTCCGATCCACAGCAATTACGCGCCTTCCGAAACGGTTAAAATAGCACATATTGCAATTGCTCTCAAAAAATAAATATTCACTTAAAAGATCCAGTTCTTTTTGTAAACTGTGGACTCATCATTGTAGTTTTTTAGCAATGTTTCAATTATGATTTCTTCTGGTTTCTTCATAGGCCAAAAGAAGAGTTCCGACCCCCCTAATCCAGCTTTGAACGAAACACGGAAATAGCCCAACTTTGAAGGCAAATTTAAAAAAATGTGGCACCTGCTTGAGACTACTTAATTACATGAAAGGAATCTATAAATGACCCTTCCTTAAAAACAAGAATAAAATTTGTCAGCACACCAAGTCTGCAAAGCTGACAACCGCTTAAAATTCAGGAAATTTTCAAAATTAAAAAGTAACGAACACCTCGTCTTTACAAATTCTTCGGATAAATTTGCATACTAAAACCTCATAAGGTCTCTTACCTGGCTTTAGAATGTCTGTTCCGGTCTTTACAGTCATCTCTGAATTCTAGGTAACTTCAAAACTGATAGCTTTTTCCTTCAGCTGTAGGTTTGTACACGTTTAGAACCAGTTGCATCTTCGTAGCGTGACTGTCACATCGCAACATATGTATAAAAGAAGCGTGGAAGTTCTTTGTATCGCTGATCGTAGTGTTGCTCAAAGCCGCTTTTGATCGGGCATATTCCTCTTAAAACGTTTGCAGGGACATGTTAAAAATTACTGTTACCACGCATATAAGTAGTAAATGGTAAGCCGAGATCGATAAATGTTACCGCCATCTTGTGTTTACAACAGGTGTATTCGTTCCCAGTCTCCTAGGAGCTTAACATTTCAGTCAGCCTGACACTTTTTGAAAGGAACAGTAAGAGATATGAAATATCTAAGATCCGTTAACAGGGTTCATAATAAAACAGTACTAAAGCCTTCACTGGTAAAAAAGAAAAATTCGTTAAAAATTTTATCGGTCGTAAAATACTGTATTTTATACCATGCCATAGAAAATACAGCCAATCAGAATACAGGAAAGCCGTTGTATATTCGACGGTATTCAACCCAACCTTCCCATCGTGCGCTGCGATCTTATTCTCGATGAAATTAAGTAAGCGTATTTTCTATGGCATGGTATAAAATAGTTACACAACACTTTCTCATGGTATACTATGGAATATCCCACTTGTCACTTTGTATACACACTCGCCTAAAGGCTCATGTGTATACCGAGAAAATACAAGTGACTCGTGAGATATTCCATAGTATACCACTCGAAAGCGTTGCATAACTAGTATGTATACCGGTCAGTATAAAACATGGACGGACTGCGGACTACGGACTACGGACTGGGTATAAAACACGGACTGAGGTATAAAATACGGGCTCAAACTGCGGACTAGGTATAAAACACGGTCTACGGTATAAAATGCGGACTAAGCATATAAAAGCGAACCACTGCTAGAAATAACGAGAACGCATCAAGGATGTACATACGTGAGCATAAAATTATTGTTTACGCAAAACTGTGCAGGTGACCTCATGTAACGCAACGGCTTTATGTGACCTTTGTCGGCTCGTATTACGTTGATGTTTGTTATCGAAGAGAGTAAATAAATCTTGTTCAGAGTTTACCGTTTCGTCGTCCGTTGAACTTCGTAGGGATTCACCCCGAACAATTATGATCTTCCTCGGCAAAGTACCTTACAGTCAAAACAAGCTACCTGACGGTTTACGGAGCCCCTTACAGTCAAAACAACTGAAGGGTTTTTTCTCGTTCAAATCGTTGTTTCAATGTTCAGGGATTTGATTTTTTTTTTCTGCAATATTATTTTCGCTGCTGCACCAACATACTAACACACAGTTTGTTTTCACGTTTAACCATTCGCTTATTTCAACACTTCCATGATAGCAAAAAAGAAGCACGAAATTTTGATGTAGTGAAGAGGCTAAAAAAAATTCTACTGGCAGAAGAGAAACATACGGGGAAAAAACGCCTGACCCGGTTTTCATTGTCATGCAAATTAGGGTTGTTTGTCAAATACTCACGTGCCTGCCGCTTGAGGCATATACAGTTGAATCACGATATCTTGAGCCTTCAAGAGAAATCGAAAAAGGGTTCGAGATATCGGGAGTTTGAGTTAGCGAGGGTAATATTAGTATAAAAAAACTTGGAGGGGAATCGGAGAAGGTTCGAGTTTAGCAGGAGGTTCGAGTTATCGAGATTTAAAGGAGAAGTTCACTCCAGAATGGCCATTTATTTTCTTGACGCCGATAAAAAGTTTATACAAAGATATGTTATTCACCAAAATTTCAGCTTCCAACGTGCGCTATAACCCTACGAAATCTTTCCCAAAACTCGAAAACTGAACGCCGCCATCTTGGAGCTGGTAATGTATGCGTCACGTCAAAGAGCTCAGCCTAAAGTTTGGCGGGAAAATTTAAATACTCGAAACTCCTCGTTTCTTCGTAGTGGCTTTTGTTTGTCAAAATGCCTGTTTGTGCAGTTCCATTTTGCTCAAACAGAGCTCCAAGAAATACAAAAAACAAGGAGTTTCGACTATTAAATTTTTCCCGCCAAACTTCAACATTATAGTTGTAATTTTTCTTTTGTAAACTTTAATCGAGAATATTAAAGTTACTAAACGTGAGTCATGATCTTTAGTTGGCTTAAAATTGCGAAATTAAAGTCTCATAAGTTACAACTGACAAAAATTAACCTTTAATGAAGTTTTATATGTCATGTCAAACTCAGTAATGACAAGTCGCCGTACGTATAATATGGTACATTTTTTTTATGTATAGTCTGAAAAGTGATCTCACCAAAAAACACCACGCATTAGTCAGTTAACGGTCTTTCTGAGCTTTATTGAAACATAAAGGCAAAAGACGACTTTAATTTCAAAATTAATGGAAGAAATTATCAACAGATCGATTCGCTTCAAAATCCAGGCTCAATTTTTAATAGTAAACACCGGCGAAATGCTATTTTGAGAATCTTGAGCCTTGGTAACAACGATCAGCGGCAGGCTGAAGGAGGTTGAGACAGTTGGGGGCCTCGGGTCTATTGTATGCACGAAAAATGGCGCGCTATTTCACCGTTCGCTATTTCACCGTTCGTGTCTTGTGAGACAATTTTGTTCAGTTCTATTTTGTCAGGTCGTACAGTTCGATTCTGTCCGACGTCAAGCGTTTAATATTGTACAGTTTTCACGGTTGAAGTATGGCGGCGGAGCAAGATCAGCGGCATAAACATATTAGAGCCAAGTTTTCGGACGACAATATAAGCTTAAATCAGCTAAGCTGAGATTAAGCTTATATCGAGAGCAGTAGCACCCTCGCAGCAAAGATCGAACAGCTACAGGAAGAAAATGAAGGCAGCACCAAGACACAACCTGAAGTACTCCAACGGGTAGAGCGCCGTCTGCGAATCACAAGGAAAATACCAAAGTCCGCGCTGGTCGGCGGACCGTTTCGTCGTTCTCGAACTCCGCTGAGGAAATTGCAGTTATCGTCGCTTCAAGAGTAAGTAAGAGAATTCTACTTTAAAAACTCACATTAGCTTATACATTTTTAGTATATGCTTAATATTTCCTAAGAAATGACCCAGTGGTTCAAAGAAAAATTCGTTATTATTCGAAGTAACGGTAATGTGTTTTGGCGCGCATTTAAAATTATGCATAAATTAATTATTTATTGATAATTATGACTTTCTCAACGGCGGTATAGCCTGCGAACGCAGACGTATTTGCTAACGGCGGTACGGCTTGACAGAAATCGTGCTATATTTTTAATTTGAGTTGAAAAGTAGTTTATTTGTCATTTTTTGAAAAATATTGATTTGAAAGGCTGTAATTATTTCTCAGCTTGAATCATTAACCCTGCATAATTACCCCTACTGTGCCACAAAAATATATTAACTGTAAACTCAGGTGACATTTTCTCAAAGTCTAGTGAAATATAATATATCATTCAATGTGAATTTTTTTTTGAAAAGTGAATTTTCTCTTCTACATGTTTATGTTATACATTTTGACATTGTGTTGGCCCAAGATAGGGTTTGGATAATATTAACAGTTGTGAATGTGAGATTTTTATGCTTTTGTACAGTTACCAGTAATAACTTTATTGTCAGATCTTTATGCTTCTGTACTACATTGCGAGTGACCACATTCATACATATGATTGATTTGCTTCTAAGAGTAAACCTGAGGCACAAAATAAACAATTTAGGTGACATTTATTCCAAGTAGAGTAAAATAAAATAATTTATGCCAGTCAATGTGAATTTTCCTGATGAGACTGAGAAAGGTTCTCTCCTACATGTTAATGCTAATTTAAAATAGGCAATTGTGTTGGCCTGAGATAGGGTTTGGATTTTTAACAGTCAAGAATGTGAGATCTTTAGGCTTTTGTACAGTTGCGAGTGGCAACTTTTTTGTCATATCTTAATGCTTCTGTTCTATTGTGAGTGACTGCATTCATAGAGATCATTGATTGCTTCTAAGAGTAAACCTGAGGCATATAAAATAAACATTTAGGTGACATTTTCTCAAAGTAGAGTAAAATATAATGTCAGTCAATGTGAATTTTCCTGATGAGACTGAGAGAGGTTCCCTCTTACATGCTTATGTTATATAGGCAATCGTGTTGGCCCAAGATAGGATTTGAATTTTTATCAGTTATGAATGTGAAATCTTAATGCTTGTGTACAGTTGCGAGTGGCGACTTTATTGTCAGATCTTAATGCTTCTGTACTACATTGCGAGTGACCGCATTCTTACAGATCATTGATTGCTTCTAAGAGTAAACCTGAGGCACATAAAATAAATAAAAAAATTAGATGACATTTTCTCAAAGTAGAATAAAATATAATATGTCAGTCAATGTGAATTTTCCTGATGAGACTGAGAAAGGTTCTTCCCTACATTTTTATGTTATATAGGCAATTGTGTTGCCCTAAGAAAGGATTTTTGATTTTTAACAGTTATAAATGTAAGATCTTTATGCTTTTGTACAGTTGCGAGTGGCGACTTTATTGTCAGATCTTTATGCTTTTGTACTATTGTGAGTGACCGCATTCATAAAGATCACTAATTGCTTCTAAGAGTAAACCTGAGGCACATAAAATAAAAATTAAGATGACATTTCCTCAAAGTAGAGTAAAATATAATATGTCAGTCAATGTGAATTTTCCTGATGAGACTGAGAAAGGTTTTCTCCTACATGTACATGTTTATGTTATATACATGTAGGCAATTGTGTTGGCCCAAGATAATTAAGGTTTGGATTTTTAACAGTTATGAATGCAAGATCTTTATGCTTTTGAGGCACATAAAAAATAATTTCAGGTGACATTTACTCAAAGTAGAGTGAAATATAATCTACATCAGTCAATGCGAATTTTCCCTGAGGAGGGGAGGTTCTGTCCTACATGTTTATGTTATATAGGCAATTGTGTTGGCCCGAGATAGGGTTTGAATTTTTGACCATTATGAGCATGAGATTTGTCAGTTTGCAAGTGGTGAATTTATTCTCAGAGCTTTTTAAGCTTCTGTACTATTGCAAGTGACTACATTGTATTCATAAGGGGATTTGGAGTTTCAACTATTATGAGTGCGAGATCTTTATGCTTTTGAACAGATATTTACTGCAGCTTCTTTTAGAACTTTACAACTGCTAATGTAAGTAATATCTTATATTATTGTTTTTTAGGAACTAACAAGACAAAGAGCTGCTCTTAAAAGCTGACTGAAAATGAGGTGCCAATCATGAAAAGGGAAGGGCTGCAGAAATTTTAATTTTTGAGGCATTGTGCCTAGAAACATACCAGTAATTGCAACTTTTTTCTGTGAGTATGCTGTGCCAGAACTGTTGGCCTCAGTACTGAACACATGGATAGAGTAATTCAACTCAGATTTCATGAAATAGAATTAAGGCATCATAAGACACTGATTCCATTATTTTGTTGACTATTGTGAATCAACAATTGAAACATTGAATTTTGTGTTTCATTGTGTCCATCATTTAGTGTTGTTTCACAGGGTGATTAGGAAAACCACTCTTAATTTATTGTTATATTATGAAGTGATGTCATTATGTTTGTTTTATATCATAAACTGTGCCATGCACATTGCATTTTACAAAATGTACATAAAACAATCTATGGATTAGATATTTTGCTCAGTGACCTTGCCAAATTGTTGTTGTTATGTTGCTAATTTGAACCAGAATCAACAAGATAAAAAATAAGAAAAAATAAGTAAACAATCTGCTTTTGGTGGTACTAAGGAAGGGTTCTGCATCTATTTAGAATTTGACTACCCCATCATTCTAACCACCAATAGTTTAAGAGTATATTGCTTCTGTGCACTATATATAAGGGTGTGTAAACACAGGCCTGTTTCCACTAATGGAATCAGGCCTGAATGCTTCACAGCTGGCTTCGCAGATCCAGTGATTAAATCATTTATTTAAGACTTGTCCCAAAACATTCAAAAAAATATTTATAACTACTACGTGGGAGGTGCGGTGGCCTAATGGTTAGCGCGCTCGACACCGAGTCGAACAGCCTGGGTTCGAGGCCTGGCTGGGGCGCTGCGTTGTGTTCTTTGGCAAGACACTTTGCTCTCACAGTGCCTCTCTCCACCCGGTGTATAAATGGGTACCGGCGAATTTACTGCTGGGGGGTAACCCTGCGATGGACTAGCATCCCATCCAGGGGGGAGTAGCAATACTCCTAGTCGCTTAATGCTACGGAAACCGGGATAAGCTCTGGCTGTATGGGCCTCATGGCTCGGACACAGACTTAACCTAAAATACTGTATTTATTGATTAAGGCCGTTATTAAATTTTCGGACCTTGGGAGTGGGTGCTTATTCAAAGTGGGTGCTAATTTGAGGTTGGGCGCTTAATCAAATAAATCTGCCATTTAATTTAATAAAAAAAATTAGCCAGTCTCATCTGACAGCAAAAAATTTTACTGTATTCATTATTCATTTGTATTGTACGTATTTATAAACGACTGTTTGAAACACTTTATGTGACTATTTGTAATTTATGTAGGGAAGTAAGACAAAATAAAGAAATAAACAAATATATATAAATATTGGTTTCACTGTATATGTTTGTCCACAGCATGCTTCTGGTGCCCCCCCCCCCCCCCCCCGGCCCCACCCTTTTTTTTTAGCAATTTGTATCATTTAGAATGCATCAAAAGGTTAAGCAAGGCTAATTAAAGGTGATTGTGAAACTTTTGTTGGACTTTAATGGGAATAAAACACACATTAAAGATGACTATGAAACTTTTGTTGGACATTAATGAGAATAAAACACAAATAAAAGATGGATGTGAAACTTTTGTTGGACATTAATGAGAATTAAACACACATTAAAGATGACTGTGAAGCTTTTGTTGTACATTTTAATGACAATTAAAGATAAACTAAAGATGGTTTTTGGAGACCTTTCCAAAAAGTTAAAGGTAAACTAATTGTATCTTTATTGGCCATTTATGAGAGCCTTTTAAAGCCTATGAAATGATTCTTTGAGTTAGCTTTTATCTTAAAATGCAATTTGTATGAAATGGTTCATTAGTATACCTTTATTTCATAAATAAAAGTTCATTAAAGGTACATTTAAAGTCTTTCCTAATGAAATTAAATGTGGTTTAAATACTTCAAATGTACAACTTTAATCTACCTTTAAAAGCAATTAAATCCGTTATTTCGTCCTGTGGTAGTAATACCCCGTCAATGGGCTTAAAAATGTGCTGTTCAAGTGTTTAAAGGACGTATAAGTCTCAAACGCTAAAAAATCAGTTGTTCGAAATTCTTACATAATTTGGCGCTCTTTTTTGAGAGACAACTTCCCTAAACGGTAAAACTCCAATATAGTAATTTAAGTATTTGCTGTATTCTGTGAAGTTTTCAATATTTTAGGGTTACTTTTACTCGAAAACTCACTTTTTGAAATATTTCTTTTTTCTAAACTTGCACCATTCATACAATCCGCGTCACAGAAGTAAGAGTCTTTACTTCAGTTAAAGTCATTTTCTTTAGCTTTCTCTGCAGAACAACTGTCTCACACCTTTACGAATATCATTCATTCTCCAAACATATAGACCTGGGTTGAGTGACGAAGACAAAAATAGGAGCACGAAAGACACCCATAAGGCCACATTTGTTTTAAAAGCTTTTGGTGCACTTATAAACACTCCAGCAGAGACGATATAAGGTACAAAACAGAGAGAAAATAATAATAGAATATACAACATGGAAGCCACAGATTTCTTGTACTTCGCCAGGTCTATTGCTTGTCGACCAAAATTCTGGGATGTGTCGTTTGCTTGGACTTGCTGTTGGTGATGACGAATAATTCGGTAAACTTTGAAATAGGCGAATGACGTGGTAAGATAGCAAATGAACAACAGTGTCATAGTCGTTATATAAATATGTTTTGCATAAGTTTCATTTTCATTTACTAAAACGCGGAAAATAACTGCTGGAATAGGAATCAGTAGCAGCATGATAACAGTGAAACAGCAACGACGCGATGTAACCAAGGATCGTCGAGACATGTGCAGCCATCGTTCAAGTGACATAAGTGTTATAAGAAGAGCAGTGATTGAAACGAAGTAAATGGCAGCGCATTCGCCGATTGTTTCTATTACCAAAAGACGGGTTGCTACATACACGTCTGTGGCAGTGAAAGGCTGGGCGATGAGCCCTGTACACAAATCAGTAAACGCTAATCCACTCAGAACAATATGGAATGGTGTTCTTACGAACGTCTTCTTCCAAATTGCTGCCAAAATCAGCGCATTTCCAGTTACTGCTATTGGTGATAAAACAGCGATAACTGTAGCAGTTGCAAGTTTAAAAGTTAACCATGCCGTACTTGTAGTCCAATCTGCGATGGCAGAGTTTTGTGAAGGAGAGGATGTCGTGTTAATGAACATGTCAAGCAATCACAGGAAAACTGTGCGAACAGCGCAATGAAAAAGGTGTTTTTTTTTTTCATCCAGTTGTTAGAACCTATTTCATTGTCAATCGATTCACCTGCTT